>NW_022105611.1:1377223-1378139 GCF_000313985.2 Echinops telfairi | reverse complement strand
TACATATGTACACTGAACTCTGCTTTTAGGACCATAGACCTTGGCTAGGATTCTCCTTTTGTTCTCTTGTCAAGGCCTGGGCTAACCGACTCAGTCACCATTTATCTGTGTCTTGTCAGTGCCTCTGGTGCCGAAGACAGGGCAAACGGGCCCATTTCATCTCAATTACAAGCAGAAGAAGAATACACGGCAGTGTGTGTGTGTGTCAGAGGTTAGGGCCGCTTAATGGAATGAAATGCGAATGAAAATTGGAAAACAATCCAAGAAATCTCCGGAAGATGAGAACCGGAGAAACTCAATTAGAGAAGACCATACTCTTTCTTCCCTGGGGCCCTGGTCTCTTTGCACTGTTGTAGTTTTGCCTACTCGGTTATAAGTAGGAAAGCAAAGCATTTGTTGCTTCTATTGTAAGGAAGGGTAAGGGCTTTGCAAGAGCTCCATTCATGGGCACTGTTGCTTATGCATAGTTCATATAAAATAATCAGTGTAACCGAATGACCCAAGTATGACACGGTCTATGTGATTTAGACAGCACTGCTTTTAAAGGGAAACAAACTGAAAAATAATAATAATTTGGGTGAAATTTAACCTGAAAAGATGAAAAGAAACAGAAGTTCTGTGTGGTGGTTTCCTCTCGATATACTTTTGTGGACTTGTCATAATAAGTGTAGTGATGAGTTTTTTAGGTCACCCAGCACATATATAAAGGGCTAAAAACAATGACACTAAACTTGGACTTCAATTCATATTCCTTTGTTCGGTCAGCATTTCACTTTTATTTGCCTAGAATATGTTTTTCCAAGGGAATAAGTCCCCTATTTTGATAACAGCAGTTTCTGCCTTGTCTGTACAGTTATCTGTGCAGCTCCCGTAAAAATGTTGTCTTGGTAAACATCAAATCAGCTGTGAAAGTCAG
>NW_022105611.1:1368611-1375827 GCF_000313985.2 Echinops telfairi | reverse complement strand
AGGGTAGACAATATTAACCTTACAGAGAAAATCCTTGTTCATATGGAGCTTACATTTTAATATATTAGTGGATTGGGGTGATGTGGGCAATACTACATGTCCTTGAAAGCAATTAAGTAGAACCATAATTATTAACATGAAAAATTGTCCCATGATAAGGGGCAATCTAAGATTATAGGAAACGATGCAGATTTATGGTGAAAATGCCTACTACATATGGAATAATAGCCAATATGACAATACTAAAATAGTTAATGCTAGTACAGAGATACTAAGTGCTTTTAAAAAAACCTTATTTATAGCGCATGTATTTTCTGCTACAGTGAAGTCTTCAAATTTTTTCGAGAAGCAAACATTTGCCTAGTAACCAATATGCATGCCTCAAAAACTCCTGGCAGGCAAAGGAGCTATCTATCTATCTATCTATCCATCCATCCATCTATCCATCCATTTGTCTATCTTTTTATCTATGTATCTACCACACAACCCCCAGCTCTTTTCAGAGAACCATTCTTTTGTCACCCATTGCTGTCAGAAGACATTTCTAGATGCCTAACTGAAATCCTTTGTGCTCCTATTTAATGATCATTTTTTCTTCTAAAAAGATTAGTTTCCAGCTAATCATGGTCCTCCATATTTTAAACTCATTAAACAATCTGCTATATTTAATAAACATCATAATTCCCCTGAACCTCAGAGTTCATTCTTCCTTGCTATTCAGCCATTTGGCCCCATGTCATTCCACTGTATCCGAGGTGACCTGAAAAGGTTTGTGGAAAAATTCCATTGCCTTTCCATTCCCTTTTTCAGGAACCTTTAGAAATGCCTTGGTGCGCGGAGTATGCAAATTAGCACAGACCAAAAAACAAATGTGAGGAGAGGAGTCATCCAGGTTATCAGAAAGACAAAACCAAACATATGCTGGGTGAATTGCTCACAGTCTGTTTGCAGGTGGTTGGTGAGTGGTGCTGGCTCCACCTGACAGAGGTCCTGTAGAGAAAGCAGGTGTTCCTCTTGAGTGTATACACACGCACGCACGCACGCCGCGCGTAAAGACAGTGGGTGTGCTTTCTGATTCTACTGAGACAGCTTCATGACCAGGGAGACTTTCAGAACATGTGGCTGAGGTTTTAGAATCTCTGGGTCCCAAGCAGACAAGGGGAGCTGTCCAATATCATTAGCTACAAATAAAAGCTGGAGTTCAGCCTGCAGCCCTTTGCCTTAATCTCCTGTGCAGCTCTTCAGCTTCCAGCCTCATGAAGCAAATTGCAAATAAAAGTAGCTTGGGTTTCAGACAATTGTTCTCAACTGTCTTGTGGGGTTTTCTTCTCCTTCTGTAAAATGAAATGGGGGGGGGGGGGTCTAATTAATGGGCAGTTAGTGTGAGAAAGAGGGAGCCCATAGAACAAAAGTATCCTGTGGGGAGGAGAATTGGTCTGAAGAGAGACCCCACTGGGAGTGCCAGGGTGGTGTTTCATCTGGGTATTGGAGGGCGCTGGTTGCCACTGCCTCCAGGTGTACCTGTGAGGAGTGCAGCAGTGAAGAGGGGCTGCTGTCTTCACCAAGCTGCCTCTAGGCTTATAGATCTGAGAGGGTTACCATGCACACCTCCCTCTATACTTGAGGACAGTCCCATCATGGACAAGCTTTTACAAAAATTGGTTTTATTAAGCAAGTCCGAGACAGACAGCTGGGTTTCAGAGCAAGTTAACTCTCAATTCTGCATCGACATTGTCATTATTAGGTACTGCCCAGTTGATTTTCAATTCATGGTCAAGCCCACGTGACAGAGAAGAGCTGCCCCTTCAGTTTTCGAAGCTGCCATTTTTACACGAGGAGAGCTCCAGGTCGTTCATCCTCTGAGTGGCCGAGCCATTGTGCACTAGAGCACCTCACTAGAGAAGCTGCCAACAGACGAGTTAGACTAGACTGGTACACCCTAGACCAGTCTACAATAGACTGCAATCTTCATCTCTCCCCTCGCCACTAGAATGAGTTGTTACAGGATAGCAGAATGGCTACAGAAGGTGACTATTGTTGCTGTTGGTTTGTTGGTGATTGCTTGTTTTTGTTTTTTCCTGATGTAGTTGTTTTTTGTCTAATAAAGAGCAAGACATCCATACGTGCTTGAATTCACCACCTGTCCATTCACTATTCAACATTGTAGTACTCTAAATTTCAAGCCAACATCCGGAATAGTGTGAAAATCAAGGCAGGGTGTTTCACGCCTACAACAAATGCAGAAAACACACTCGCTGCCATCATGTCAATTCCAGCTCATAGTGACACCAGTCAGGGTTTCTAAGGCTGATGCTCACTGCATCACAGTGCCTCATCTCTCTCTAGTTGAGACACTTGTGGGTTTGAACGGGTGAGTTGCAGTTCCACACTTATCAAGCAGTGCTTATAATAGAACAGTTCAAACAAGGACAACACAAAGCCACAGTCAAGTTGATCCAGCTCCAGGTGATCCCATGGGTCTCAAAGTAGAACTTCACTTCATGGTGTTTTCAAGCGGTAATCTTCACGAGTCTTTCTTCCCAGGTACCATGGGGTAGGTAGTAGTCAAGCACTTAACCATTTGGATCACTCTGGGATCACAGTTAATGGTGAAGGGACAGAAATAGATTGTTGAGTTAAAGTTAGTAGGTGGGCTCCAGCTGGCCAGGCAAGGGGACGCTCTGCTTTCTTCTTGAAGTATAGAACAGAGAAAGGGGCTTGGGGACACACGGACTGAGGGAACAGGGTGTGAAGACATATGCAAAGCTAAGGAGTGGACATTACATGAAGAGTCAGTGTCCCAGTTTTCTTGGTCTCAGACCAATCTGAGATTTTTATCAGAAGACCATAAAAAATGAATTCAGAATATGCATTTCAGCAACTTTCAGAATGAGGAAAATAATGAAACTATTGGATTTTTCTATTACCAAAGAACTGATACTAACCCGATGTGAGGAGAGGACGGGCATGGAATTGCCTTCTTTTTCATGATAATAGACACAGGGGATAGATCAGGAGACACCTCATGTAATGAAAAGTGTCCTCTTCAGTGCTCGGGATTCCAGGGCTCACTGCCACTTGATTAGCTGGGCATTTCACTTTAAATCCCAATTTTAAAATTATGTAGATAGATAGGCAGTCATAGACAGATACAGGTATAGATGTATACATTAGTGGATATATTTAAATAAGTTCTAAACCAAAGGTAATACAAAATATATAAAGTATATGTATGTATATAATATGTATACCCTGAAATGTATTTGGAGGATTATAATCATCAGTTAGATTCTATCACCGCACAAGCTGTCAGCTGATCTCAATTCAGGTCACGTCAGCTCTTTTGAATTTTGTCGCACATTGAAGACTTGCTGAGCGATAGGGTCTTTATACCCAGAGTAGAGCTGCCCTGAGTGAGCCCATGAGAACAGCATTCTGAGTACTTCTTAATCACTGCCACACTCTGCTTAGAGCAGGGAGTACAGTTATGGCATTCAAAGTCTTAGACAAGTCAAGGATATATATATCATATATATATGATTCATTTTTTTAAATGAATACACTGAGCAGTGGGAACTTCAGTTGTGAATGATCAGAAATAAGGCCAAAATATATCATGTACAATTAAATCTATTTTCTACAGAGAATGTAATGTTAGTGACTTGTTAAAGTTTTCTCTTTTTAATGCCTTGCCCTCTATAGTACTTACCTTGTCAGGATAATTTTCATCTTATTATAAACACTTGATACCCAAATTATTCTGTGACTCCCATGGTGACAAATGTTTTGGAACTGTGACGGGAGTTTGGAAATCATTTGGAGTGGCATAAGTTGTCACATGAGACCTGTAGTGTGGCATGCAGGAACATCGTTGGAAAGTACAGAAGGCAAGCCATCTAGCTTGTGGTATTTACTGTATCGTGAATAGGATGCTGCGCTCTTTTTCTCTCATCTCGTTATTTAGAGCTTATTAGATAAGGACAATGTATATGCTTTTAAAATCTGAATACGTATGTGAATAAAGAAGGACAATTATCATTAGCATGTGTTTCATGCTGGGTACAACTAATTCCAGTTCATGCTGAGCACAGTTTTGCAGCAACAAATAAAATAAATGGATAAGTAAATAAATGTTGTCTGCTTATCTGCTTATACAATTAAATATTAAGATGCCCAGAGAGTTTGAGTTTGCTGCTGCCTTTATTATACAGCAAATATCTTTGAAAAGGGAAGAACAATTTTGTAAATGTAAACATAACTCAAAAATAAGAACATAATTGTTGATTAAGACAATTAAGACTGGTGCAAGACCAGACATATAAATCAGTGGAATAGAATCAAGAATCCAGAAATTAACCAATACATCTATGATCAACTGGTTTTCAGTAATAGCAGTCAGCCCATTTGATGGCAAAAGCATCATTTTTTTTTTCAACAGTGGTTGCTAGGACAATTGGATAGCCAGATGTAAAAGAATAAAGTTGGACCCTTTCCTCACACCATAGCAAAAACAAAACCAAAAAGGAAGGTAAAATGAGTCAAAGACCCAAATGCAAGAGCATAAAATCTAAAACCCTTAGACTATGATTCATTAACAATAAACATTTTTTTCTTCAAATTATACTAATGAGAAAGTGAAAACCAGAATGGGTGGATGTGTTCGGCCAGGTTGACTATAGAAACAAATTCAGATACTCGTACGTGTGTAAGAAAGTTTTATAACAAAGAGCAAATGTATAGTGAGAAAACATTATAGCCCAGTCCATACCATATCAAGACCATAAGTCCAATATTAGCTCATACATCCAACACTAGTCTATGACTCCTCCTCAGACTAATGCAACACATGCTATGATGCCCAATACAGGAAGATCACAGGCCAGTAGGTGAAAAGTCTTGTGGATCCAGTGGCAGTGGAAGCATCTCAGCACTGGCACAGGTCTCCATGTGGCTGCTACAGCTGTCTGACTGTGGCTCCCAACACCAAGGCTAAGCAGAAAGAGAGAGTGTGTGGCCACCTCCAGGGAAGAGAGGAAGTTCCCAGAATCCTTATGTGAAGGTCATGTCCACCAGGAGGGATCATCTTGTACAAATATGGTCACAGAGTCCACCTAGAGTCCACCCATTCACTCTTAATACTCTCAAGTTGGCACATGATTATGTAACTACCAGAGAGAAAACATTTGCAAATCATTTATCAACAAGGAACTTATATCTAATTATTGAATGGTCAATAATTAGATGACAACTGAATGAGCCATAATAATGAGCAAAGGGTATGTAAAGGCCTTTCTTGAAAGAATATTATGGGTACATATAGCCAATAAACACATGAAAAGATGTTCTACCTAATTATTTATTTGAAAAATGCAAACCAAAATCACAATAAGATAGTGTTTCAAACCCACTAGAATAAATAGAACAAAAAAGGTCGATAGTTAATGTTGGCAAAGATATGGAGGAATCCGAACCCTCATCCAATGCCGATGGATAACAACATGGTGCAGCACTGGACACAGTCTGGCTGTTTCATTAAGGATTAAACAGAGTTTCCCTGTGATGTAGCAGTTCCACTCCTAAGGGTAGACCCACGAGAAATGAAAACGTGTGACTGCACAGGAACTTGTACGTGAATGTGTATAGCAGCCTTATTTATCATAGACCAAAGGATGGAAACAACCCAAATCTCCATGAACAGGTGAATGAATAGTCCGAATACGCTACAGCCACACAATGCAAAACGGTTTGGCAATGAGACATTACTGATGTACTACACGTACATGAGTGAACCCTAAACATACTAAATAAATAACATCTGTCACAAAATACCATCATATATGTTATGATTCTTTTTTCTTGGGCTGCTGATGGCAAGAGCAGTAGTTTGAAAGCACCAGTGCTTGGCAGAAGAAAGATGAGACTCCCCACTCCTGTACGTAGTGGTAGCCTGGGAAACCCAGAGGAGCAGTCCTACCTCGTATGCGGGGTCACTAGGAATTTGAATGAGTCATTCATAGAAAATGGGAAACGGGAAATCTGCAGGGAGAGGAAGTGGCTAAGTGGTCGTTGGGGGTGGTGAACGGGGATAAGGCACGAGAGCTGAAACTAGCAGGGGCTGTGGCTGCAGTGATGGCAATGTTCTGAAATTGCCTCCGGTGATTATTGTTAATATCTGTGAATATACCAGAGACCATTACAAAGTACACCTTAAATAAATGGATTATGTGGTATAAGAAGTATATCCTCATAAAGCTGTTTAAAATGAGCATTTTTTGAACAGCTGGGCCTCTTTCTAAAGAATTTTTAAATGACATTTTCAGAAATTTCAACATAAAAGCTACTTCATTTGAACCCAGTCTGAGCATTTCCTAGATAAAATCATGAATGGCAGTTGCACCCCTGAGGTATTCATTCCTCTTGCCGCCTTGCCACCCAGCAACACTCTAGCATGTGCTAGAAGCTCACTGGCACATGACTTATTTCTTTATTGCGTGCTTGCTGTCATCCACTCAGTACATGTTCATTGAATAGCCAGAGGCCATGTCCTGCTGACGTGGAGACAGAGATCAGGATGGAGAGAGAACTAGAAGTCACATTCTAGCCTGTGACTTCGAACATGTGTCACATTCTAACATGTAACATGTGAGGGAGGAATTCTTAGCCTGTCGAAGAAAAACCCAGGAAGAGGAGGGCATCTTCCGATACTCCAGGAGCTGTCAGAGAGAACCGGTGCTTCGTAGACTTCTTTTCCTTTGCTCTGGGGGGTGGCTGCAGAGTGGGGGTAGAAAATGCATCTGAAATTAGAGACACTGCAGAGTTACGAACCTTGTGTTATCCTAGCTGCTTCCTCAAGTGTGAGTGTCCTGTTGCTTGACGAGGAGCAAAGATTTGGTACCCAGTCAGAGAGGTTGTGGGCAGGACCTCTGAGTCTGCTGGCTCCGTGGAGCCAGTATTCTCTGAAGCCCTTTTAGGTCTCGTTGATTGAGGAGGGGCTGGATTTTATGTCCGGTAATGGAAGCTATTCAGTTGTTGCTTGCTTGCTAGCTGCTCTGGTGACAGAGGGGTTATGCATTGAACTGGTAACTGCAAGGTCAGCAGTTTGAAACCACCAGCTGCTCCTTAGGAGAAAGACAGGGCTTTCTACTCCCATAAAGAGTTACCATCTCAGAAATTTACAGGGCCAGTTCTACCCGGTCTTACAGGGTCACAAGGAGTC
>NW_022105611.1:1365926-1367099 GCF_000313985.2 Echinops telfairi | reverse complement strand
ATGTTTTGAGAATGATGAGGGCAATGCATGTACAAATGTGCTTTACACAATTGATGTATGTATGGATTGTGATGAGTTGTATGAGCCCCTAATAAAATATATTTTTTTAAAGTCCCCTGTACTAATACTTTTAATGAGTTCTCCGAAGTTAATATATGCACTTCCATCCAATCTATTCCACTCTTTAGGAGCCCTGTCAGGGAAAGTAGAACTGCCCCTTAGTGTTTCTGAGGCTATCAATCTTTCCGAGCCTAGATAGCCTCATCTTCCCCACGAAACAATTGGTGGATCTGAACCACTGACCTTACATCTAGCAGTTCAACGTATAACCCACTGCACCACCAGACCTCCTAAATAAACATGGAGATGCCCAAATAGGAAGTTATGCTATTAACTCAATGTTATATAAGCAAATAGGAACACGTCTCCATCAGAAAAGCATTTTTCTAGATATGATATCCTATTTAGTTTTTATATGTATGTGGATTGAGAAGCACTACTAGTCTGAAGTTTGAACAGACCAATGCTGAATAACTGGATCTTTTATTACTGGTGGAGTGATTATTGATTGGCCAGTTTGAGTGGATTTACAAAAAGGTAGGAGGGTAATTTGGGGGTTAATGGTTATATTAACATAGGTATTTGCTATCCTGGTTATGACAGATGTCAAAATTTACCAAATTGTTTGCTTTAAGTGAGGGAAGTTTGTTGTACTTCATTCATACTGTAATTTAAAGACACTTGTGAACAATGTATAGATTGTCTATCTCACACTATCAGGCTGCCATGTGCAGGCTATTGGAATACAGATGATGACAGTGGTTGTTAAGGGCCTATAACAAGATTTTGGCAATCCTTAGTCAACCTCAAAAGTGCTTTCTTGATACAAAAGGTCACGTGTATTTATGTTTTCAGTTGTGACCCTGAAGATCTTCATTTAGTTGTGAGGGCACAGAAGGAACACGAGCATATATACTATCATTAGATAAATTGTATTAACTTGGTTAATGCATAGCTGTGTTAATCTGGGTACTTTAGAGAAACAAATCCACAGAAACTCATGTATAAGAGAGAGTTTTATTTAAAGGTTAAGTGCACATCAAGAAAACATCCCAACCCAGTGCTGCCCAAGCCCACAAGTCCAACATTAACCCATATGTCTGACACCAATCC
>NW_022105611.1:1353722-1364557 GCF_000313985.2 Echinops telfairi | reverse complement strand
GAAAGATATACATATGCCATGGGCGAATAACAGAGACTTGACAAAAGCCACCTGGCCTGAGAAGAAAACAGCAGCTAATGTAAGATTCCATCCCAAACGTCTCACCTCTCAAGATTGTCCTTTGCTTTGGGATGTGGTTACTGTGGTCTAATTAACTTAACATGAATTCCATACAATGACTACATTAGGAGCATTTTGCCAAGTTTTTTATATACATTGAATGATCACCACAGCACTGAGAGATGGGAAGCAAATCTAAGCTGGGATAGGTGGAAGGGACCATTGGGAAGTTATTAGCTGCTGCTGAATTGGCCCCTTAGTCATGGCCATCTCATGCTGGGTTTTTGGTTTGTAATTAGGCCTGACTTTTGGTCCTGGTTGGTCTTATTTTGTAAGCTCAGCTGAAATCTGTTCAGCATCCTAGCAACATGCAGACCTCCCCTGACAGAGGGCTGGTGGCAAGTTTCCTATACCTACTTGAGACATGGTGTCTTTACAAGGTAGAAACATAGAATTTACCTTACAGTTAAGTGGTGCTGTAAGTCCCATAACACGTTACAGATCTCTAGTGAAGGTTGCTCTTCTGGTCTCCCATCACCTTTTGACTCTAGATTCTTTGCCTTCCCCAGGATGTCAGTCTCAGCAGATGAGGCTGTGCAGTTATGCCTCAGAACACCTTTGCTCAGCAAGACAGTAAGCCCTTTGAGAACGAAAACCCTCTCTCATTTATGTCTGCTCCTCAGCGTGTCATGGAAATATATATGAACCGAAATGTCAAGTTTCAGGTCAAGAAATATTCAGAATGTCCAAAGAGCTTTTTCCCCTGTAACTCATGGCTCCCAACATAGCTCCCATGCACATGTCTTTGTCTTCATTTCTGGGACCGTTGACTCCCTGTCCTTGATCCCTCTTTTATGTAATGGAATTGTAACCATGTCAGAAGAGCCCCATGGCTGCTCCAGCTGTGAATGCCTGTGGGTGTCCTCTGAGACTGTCCATGGTGTTAGTGATCAGGCTGTTTCCTATACGTTTAGAGTGCTGATACGGAGCCAGATCCTCGGTCCTCTGAGCTCTGTGGATAATGAGATTCTACCCCCTCTCAACCCAGTTTATGCCTAGTCATTCAGTCAATGTATACAGAGAACTGTGTTTAAAATCATTGGGAATTTTTTACTCTTTTATTTCTTTCTTACTCTGGGATCTACATATTTGTCTACTGCCACATTAAGAGTCCCTATTCTGATGTCCAAGAAGCATCCAAGTAGCATCCAAGAATCCATTATATTTTACATGTTCCCAGGAAGGATGTTTACAATCTTCTCTTTTTTCATGCTATACCATTATACAGAATTTGTTGGTGAATACTTTGAAGCTGAAACTTCAACATCAATTTGGTTATCTCCCCTTGAATGTCTTAAATATTTCAGTTTGAGGCAACTTTGAGTATTGCAACCTAAATTTTTTTGACAAATGCTCTCCTCCTGTCACAGTTGTTATACATGATCATTTGTTTATGCATGCTCTACAGACTAAGTCATGTGCCTACTTCAACTAAAAGTCCATCTGAACAATGAGTTCAGAGGATGCAGGACAGAGTTGGAGAACTACTTCTTGGCCTTTTCTAAGGATTTGCATGATCCCTTTCCTAGGGATTTATATGATTTCTACACTTCCAATTAACACCCTGAATCCTTGTAGAGTTTTTATAACCAAAGATCCAAACCTATGCCATCACAGTGGACACTGGCGATGGTCCTGTCCCTGTGCTAGGTTCCTGTGTTTTGATGAGAATGGTGAGGGCTAGAAAAATATACGGCAGTACCATGTTTTCACTTTGGCTCTTCTGGAAGACACTTACTTGTTGGCACTCACTTCAACCATGAACTGGAAATGGAGAGGCCGGTCTTTTTCTCCCTAGCATTTAAAATGATTGTCCACGAGCATCTCTCGGGAGAAAGCATGTTGGCCCAGCCTCTTCTCTGAGTATTGGGGGGTAACTGTGTCCTTTGCTTCAGAGGGAAATTTTATTTCTTTACAGTGCAATACATTTTTATCATAACAGCTAAAAGAAGTTAAAAACATGTTTGGTCTTTGTGAGTGAACAGACATAATAATTCATCCTGGGAGAGCTTTTTTGTTGTATAGGAAATCACTGTGAAATTAGGTCAAACTGAGATATTGGCCTTATTTTGCAGATATCCCATGCAAGGTGGGAAATGCTTTGGTGCCTTGCTTCCTACTTCTCTGTGCTGTATTTTCTGAGTGTGTGTCTGTGAGAGAGTGTGTGTGTGTATGTGTGTGTGCGCGCGCGCGCATGTGCGTGCTGAGATAAGTTTATTCCCCAAATTTAAAATTCAAATTAATTTATGAATGTAATCATATCGCACACATGGTAGAGGAACCATTTAATAGAACCCTACAGAAAATCATTTTGTTACATAAAGATGGACATTTTAATTTAATCTTGTCTTAGGGTTTTTGTATTATTATTTTTTTATGAACCGTTATTATTTAGCAGTAGTTACCATCAAGTCAGTTTGAGGAGCCTTGGAGGCTTTCCGAGGCTGGGCATCTTTATGGGGGCAGACGGACACATCTCTCTCCTGTGGAGCTGCTGCAGGGGGTTAAAAGGCGCCCCCTTTGGCGAACAGTTGAGCACTTAACCATTGCACCACTCAGTCTCAACTACTTAGCGGAACCCTTCTGAATCTGGGACTATGTCCTCAACACCTTGTGTCTTGGGGTAGTAATCTCGCCCTCTCCTTCCCTCCTAGGGGTCGTCACAACTGCAGACGTTCTGGATCGAGAGACAACGGGCTCGTACTGGCTGACAGTGTATGCCACAGATCGGGGTGTTGTTCCGCTCTATTCCACTATTGAGGTCTACATTGAAATTGAAGATGTGAACGATAATGCCCCACTGACCTCGGAGCCGATTTATTATCCTGTTGTCATGGAAAACTCTCCAAAGGACGTGTCTGTCATTCAGATCCAGGCGGAGGATCCTGACTCGAGTTCCAACGAAAAGCTGACGTACAGGATTACGAGTGGGAACCCTCAGAATTTTTTTGCCATCAACATCAAAACAGGTAAGAGAATGCTCCCTAGCCATTTGTAGTTGGCTGGCCAGCTTTTACATGCATCAACCGGACACTTGCTATACAAGCTTGTTTGTTTCATTGCCTGGAGAAAAGCCTCTTTCTGGGTGTCATGTCTGCAAAGGTCAGCCGGACTCGATCTGCTTTATAAGATTTGATTTCAGCTGACACTGGAGGGAAGTGATCTCAAGAGATCAGAGGCTTTCTCAGAAAAAAATAGGATTCACGTTAAATTTACTGTGGTCAGAGTAACAAAAAGGAGTCCCCAGGTCACTCAGAAACACAGCTTACCCTTTCCCGTTCTGGGGAGGGACGACCTGGCCCAGGCTGCATTGAATGGGGGACGCTGGCTGTGATCTCTACTTGGCCTCGGTCCAGTTTACCATATCGTCTCCATACAGCTTGAAGACAGGCCCTAGATTTTTTATATTGTCATTGAGATTTCTGGACTGACTGCCAGTGACAGGCCAGTATTCAGAACTTTCAGTGTCTCCATGTGGGCATAAAATATGCAACAACAAACATGAATTTTCTGTTTTTACTAAAAAAATTTTCTGGAGATTGCAATGAAAGTTGAATTAGCTAAATAAGAGTCAGAAAGGCCTAAGGAGGACTCAGACCTTGAAGGTTTGGTTGAATGTATTCTGAGACATACACCCGTGGTTGGATCTAGTTGGTTTGCAAAGGTTCTGCAGAACCGTGATCTCCTTTTGTGTTGAATTCCGTGAAGCAGTTGTTAAAATGGCACTTGTGAGCAGAGTTCTCTCTAAGGTGGGTGGCTGTGCTGCTGCCCGGGGTGAAAAGCACAAATTTACATTATTACCCTTTTCTAACTTTCACTTGTGCAACAAGGATGTTCTGATATATCATGTTGAAATAATAAACTACCTTTCAGCATATCTTTTTTTCTTATACTTAGAATGGTCATGAGTGAACTGGTCAACAGTGTTAAATCATTTGGCTCTCACCACTGACATACACACGCTGGAATTACTTTGAGAGTTGATTTTTGCGTTCATTGCTTTCCTGCTCTCTGCTTCTCTCAAGAGTCTGAGCAAGGGGTACAGAGAACATCGGGAGTTGTGAGGGATGCGGTTTTAATTAATTGAAGTTTCAAATCATGTATAAAAGGCCCCATGGATGACTTCCTTGGACAAGGGAGTTGATAGTGGTTAAAAAGCCAGGCTAGGTAGGTAGACACAGATTCAACTTTCCTAATGGACTATTGATATCTCTAATAGTTGTTTTGCTTGCTCTTTATTTGTTGAAATGAAAGCTGAGTCCCAAGCATTTTATAAAATCCCATTAACATAATTTGAAGAGAATGCCAAGGTGTCTTTTTTCCCTTAGCTCTTGATTTTCTCTAATGAAGATCAGATCATTTCGTTTGCTGACTTGTGCCTTTTGGATGCCAAGATGGTTGAATCAGGATTTGACCTGCATTTTATTAGAAAGCAGCGATGGTCATCAGCTGACAGTGTCTGTGAATTGTTGGAACTTGAAGGCAGGCGAGAGACAGAGAGTTGGAGCCGGCCCCTGGCCCAACCTTTCAGATCTTGTTGAGAGGGGGAGTTTCCTTGTATCTGAGCAACCTCTAGACTGTACTGGTAAGCTCTCCTGGCTCACTTTCCTGAATCACAAGAACTCCTAGAGTGTGATAACAGAGACTAGATGTCAGATACTTTAAGAAGCAGGAGGGAGGGGAAAGAAAACAAAGATTGTGTGTGTGTGTGTGTCTGTCCCTCTTCTCAAAATTCACTCTACAAAAGGCCTACTTTATTGCCAGTTTTTGATAACTAGAAGAAATCGGGAGAGAAGTATCACTTTTAGAAAAAAAGGGGCAGAAAGTAACAGTGGCATTCAGTGCGTGTTCTCCAGAGAGCTTTTTTAAAAGGCAGCGTGCACTGTGAGCAGTGAGAACGGCATCACCAAGTTCCTTCCTAGCAACTGTGCTTAGCTCCACGCACCCAGCCACCAGCGCCTGGAGGTGTGTCTGTGAACATTATGTTAGTGCTATGTCAAGCTTTCTGTTCGACGTGGTCTGATTTGGCAGCTTATTGGCAGGGAGCGGGGGTTTGGAATTCTCGAAAAAGTTTCCCATGCAGTTTCATGGTAATTGCTTCTTTGCTTCCCCCCATTCAGCATACAGAAGGTGTCACAGGGACACTGTACTTTCCTTAGTGGTGGGGGACTGTATATATCCCAGTAAAGGTGTTTCAGGGTGTGAAACACGTCCTCCACTAGATCCCATTTCTCTGAGCTTGATCCCTTGACCACTCGAGTCATTACATCATTGATAAGGAGCCCCGTGCCATCTCTTTAGTAGGTTAAATGATCCTGCGAAAGGGCCAGTGGAACTGTTCATTACTTAGGTGGAACTTTAAATGCAGACTGAATAAATGCCACAAGTTGCACAGCATATTATGCACAGAGGGGACCATGTAGACACTTGTACCTAAAGCTTTCTTTTTACAAGTTCTTAAAGTTCACACACGAATTGTCAGAGAGCCCCATGTCTTCACAATTTGGCCTACATTGCTTAGGAGCCTTCATCATACTCATGATTTCTCTGATCTTGCGCCCGTTTTCTTTTCCAAGATACTTTTCTAAATGCCAACGATGACGTTTTAGGCTAACGTCTCTAATTATCTAAAATGAATACATAGCATGCTTTGTTAATTCTGAGATGCCTTATAAGAAAGCACTGGATTTCCCCCCCCCTCTCCATTTATTCATTCATCTGACATTTATTATACCTACTAGTTTCCAAGCAAAGATCGAAAAAGTAAGGACATAAGCTTAACGTGCTGTCCCAGCCTTTCCATGACTCAAAGTTGTATGAAATTAGCAGAATGATTAATAAATACTTGTAGTGAAAGAGGGAAATACTTGATTTGGTAGAGGAGTCTCATATAGGATTAGAGATTATTACGGCCAGGGATGAGCTTTCTGGGGAAAGTGGCATTTAGGATTAGAAATCCTGGGTTTCAAAGCACTGCATTTCCTAACTGGGAAATACCTTAGACCAGAGCAGGAAAGTCATACAGCCCTGTATGACAAAGCCATACAACCCTGGCCTCACCAGCTTTATGACCTGAACAAGTGATGAAACCTCTCTGCATTGGGAGAAAGGCAGGAGTCCTCATGTGAAATGCTGAGCAGAGTTGGCTGGTACATAGAACAACCATTGTCCACTGCCCGACTCTTGGCCCCAGCAATAGTCATACTACATTCAGATTGTTTAGCTATGATTACAGGCACATGGTTTGATCTCTTGGGATCTCAGATTTTTATGGAAAAAAGAAAATGATCTTACTGCACAAGGTTTGATTGTAAAAGCTGAATGTCTTCATGTCTTGGAAAGCTGTTTGATAACCACAAAGCTCGATAAGAATTAGGTCATTGATGTGTCTATTTCCAATGAGATTCCTAGCACACACACCTGAAGGAATTTTTGTTCATCATCTTGCTTTAAGTACCGTTCTGAATTTGGGTCAACCTCCAGCCAACTCAACAAAAGCTCTCACAGAAGCTTTGCTATCGGGCATTCGTCCTGTCTCTCTGAGGTTATTTGTCTGAAATGAAATGGTCAGTGCAACTTTTTTCAGTCATGAAGCCAGAGGTGGAGCTGGCTGGAGTTTTTAGGAAAGATTTATGCATTCGATTTTTTTTCACCTTGATGTTGAGACTTGGTCAACTGACCTTTCATTCCTTCGTCTGCAGTAGAGCTTTGTTTTTGCAGTGAACTACATAATAAAGATGAAAATGAGGAATGCAAACTCACAGAATGACAATACCTATGGTGTGCTGCTTGCAGTACCTAATAGATGTCCGGGTCCTGGGAACAGGGGAAGCTTTCGCTGTGTTCTCTGCCCAAAGAGCAGTCCCTTTTCTTACGAGACGGAGATGCACATAGAAGCGGTGGTCTGTGGACCGACATCTTCTGTGATTTCTGCAGCTCAAGAAGAAACATGAACCTAAACCCTATGAAGTGCTTTCTTAGCCTGTACAGAGAACCTTTGATTCATCCCAGGCTGAACATGTGAATTAAATCAAATGCAGCCTCCTTTCATGCGTGCTTTCAACAGTTGGTAACCGGCAGCTTAGCGATGTGTTCTGTGGAGGACACAGGGTACTGTTCATTTTCCTATTTGGATGGGAAAGACTCTGAGTTTGTTCAAGCACTGGTAATAGACACCCAAGCCAGCCCTCACTGCTCAACTAGACTGACTTGGGAAAATGCAGGAGATAACATTTAATGATGGACACTTTTTTAGGACTTCAGATGTTTCTTTTAGTCAAGGAACAAGAGCTGAGTCGAAGTTGGAATTCTCACCTCTCGTGTGGAAGACTTGGTTTGATTCTGAGCCAGTATACCTCAAACACAGACATCATGCATACGTCAGTGGAGGTATGTGTGTTGATCTGATGTTGAACAGGTTTGAAGGGGACTTATAGACTAAGATGGGCTGTAAGAAAGGTCTGGAAATCTCATTTTTACAAACCAGTTAATGAAATTCCCGTGGACCACAAAATAAACGAGGTGCCATGAGTTGGGGCTGACTTGCAAGAACTGCTGACAACAACTGGTAAGAAAGGAGCAGTGGAGACCTAGTGCTATGCCTGTCGTTCATTCCAGGGACTCCCGTTCGATTCCAGCCAATGCGTCTCATGCAGTGCTACAACTCACTTGTCCATGGAGGCTTCAGTGTTGATCTATGTGCTACATATATTTTAGCAAAACATCCAGGGTAGAAAAGGCCTAGGGATCTACTTCCAAGATCAGCCCATGGGCATTTTATGGCTCACAGCGATCCACTTTACAGCAATCATGGGGATGGCACAAGACCCACATAGTGTTTCATTCTCCTGTGCATGGGATGGTCATGAATTGGCATTGTCAACTCGAGGACAGCAACATATCATGACCACACTTACCACAGCTCCAGCATGTAGTAGAGCCCTCAATATATGCTTGACATCATTATTTAATAAATGAAAAAAATTGTTATTTGTGTTATTGTTTAAGGTACCTGGATGCTACAAACAATGTCTGCTCCTATAAATCCTATGAAGGGCCATACTGAGTCGGAATCAGTTCAGTGGCAGTGTTTATGGCAGAAGTTGAGCGACTTAAAGATTAGGGGTTTGCAATCAAGCCACAGTGGAACAAAGACTCGGTGCTCTGCTTCTGCCAACGTTCTAGCCAAGAAAACATTAGGGACAGTTCCTTTCTTGTCATACGTGATCTCATGAGTTAGGACTGACTAGATGGCATTGAGTAATAGGCTCATCATCATTATTATTATACCCTGTTTGTCGTGGCAGAGAAGCTCATGCTGTGAGCATGATGATTCACAACTTCACCGTCTTTTAAGGAAAGCAGATTTGAAAGGCAGCACTGGCTTGGCAATGGAAGCCCACAAGCTGCTGCATGGCAGAAAAAGGATGCAGTCTGCCATAGAGACTTACATTCTCAGAAACACTGTGGAGCTATTCACCTCTGCCTTATAGGGTCGCTGTGAGTTGAAATGGACTTAGCAGTAAACTTGGGTTTTCTGGATTTATTTGGGAATATTGTATACTATGACTTTCCTAGACTCCAGGTGATAGAATGGGGTTGGCATAACAGAAGTGGAACAAAGGTACTACACTCAGGAAATGTTTGTGTCTTGGGAAAGTTGGAGCTTGAATAACAATAAGAAGCAGTTTACAAAACCTAATGGTCGAATGCAGTGAGATAGGGACTTTGACCATGGTAATATGTCCCCGCATAGAATAAGTCAATGCCACCTAGAATAATCAGGGTATCACACAGCTGCTATTGGTCGCAGAGTGGGTACATCTGCAGAGATGGACACCTGAGAGACTCGCCAGGTGTGACAGCATAGGAGCAAATTAAGCAAATATTGGGAACCCATCTATTGGTACATTAGAATTGAAGGAGTTTAAGAGACAGAAATGTCTGGAGTATTATAAGATATTGATATAGCAAATAGGAACATCACTGCCCTTTTGTTGTTCAATTTGCTGTTAGATTTTTTTTTAAAAAAACAATGAATTCGCAGTTGATTGTGACTCACAGAATCCCGCATAGGTTTTCTAAGACTTTGGCATTATGGGAGTGCATAGCCTCATCTTTCTCTCATACACTGGTTTCTATTTTCTGTTTTATTACAGAGAGAAAAACAGGAAATCTTGTCTTTGTAACTGGCTGTGAGCAAAGAATAACTGATAAAATTTGAGTGATATCTGTAATGTTTGGATACAAAGTATTATTTCCAAATATGTTCAATTAAGTAGAATTTGTTACTAACAAGTTTCCTTCAAATGAACTTTAAAGAATAAGCTAGCATTATTTTTGCATATCATTTTTTTAAAAAGGGGCTAGCTCCCACGAGAGTGGTGTTCATAAACAATAAGCTCCCTTAAATAGGCTAAACGTTTCATTTCCACCCAGACCGACTGGGTGGTAATCTTTTTAAAACACTGTTTTTCCTGGAAAACAGAAAAGGACCTGAGTTGGTGTGTATATTCAGAAATTTAAAACAAAATCAAGGTAAGAGCCAACAGTGTAAATGCTATCGATTGCTTTTGTTGCCGTTGTGCTTGGTGTTTTACAGAGTGGACGTGTTAGAGATCTCTTATTATAGTCTCTTGTTTCCTGTTGCTTTCGGGCTGGCACGGGCCTTCCTGATGGAAAGCTAAATCCCCTTGGATGGGTAGAAATAGCCCCTGGATGATGAGTTGATATGCATAAGTACCAGCACAAAGCAGATAATGTAGAAAATGAGTATGTCTGAAACTGTAAATCACCCTCGCTCCCTCTTTTCAGCCATGAAAGGAGGCCTTGTCCTGTAGAACATTAAATTGTGTTCATTTAATCCAACAAGTCCAGTAGAACAAGCCGGCCCCTGCAGATTTATCACAGGAGGTTATTTAAATTCAGCAGTGACCTTTGCATTCACGTGAAAATGCTCTAAATGAACAAGGACAAAGGGAACTTCTCTGCACTGTCGTTAATGTCTCCATTGAGGCTGTGCATTTGAGCAATTTACAACTGTGGCTTGTGGGAGACAGAGGGTGCAGAGGCCTTGCTCAGGATGGGCCAGGTGGCCATGAGCATGCCGGCCCTCACCTGGATGGACTCAGAGAGTGCCTTGCTCTACTTCCCTGGAGCTTAATTTGCATCAATGCTTGTAAAATTGAATGCAAACACCAATTTTAGAGTTTACCAGCACCAGAACTATTGCCATGTGAAGAAGCTGTCCTATGCATTGCAGGATGCTTAGCAGAATCCTTGGCCTCTGTTGGAACCTTGCTGGCTCTGTGGACTTGTCATCAGGATGCTAACCACAAAGGTTGGGGTTCCAAACCTACTAGCCACTCCTTGAAAGAAAGGTTAGGTTGTCTCTTCCCTTAAAGATTTAGAGTCTTGAAAACCCTATAGAGTAAATCTACTCTGCCCTGTAGGATCACTAGAAATAGATAATGGTTTGGTTTGGAGTTGGGCCTCTACTTGTCAACCAAACTCATTGCCATCGAGTAGATGTTGACTCATAGTGACCCTATAGGACAGAGTAGAACGGCCCCTGTGTGTTTCTGAGACTAACTTTTAAGAGTAGAAAGGTCCTGTCTTTCTCCCAAGGAGCCACTGGTGCTTTTGAACTGTGGACCTAGCAGTTAGCAGCCCAATGTATAACCACTGCCCCACCAGGGCTCCTCAATGGCCCTATA
>NW_022105611.1:1346333-1353622 GCF_000313985.2 Echinops telfairi | reverse complement strand
GTGTTTCTGAGACTAACTTTTAAGAGTAGAAAGGTCCTGTCTTTCTCCCAAGGAGCCACTGGTGCTTTTGAACTGTGGACCTTGCAGTTAGCAGCCCAATGTATAACCACTGCCCCACCAGGGCTCCTCAATGGCCCTATAGGACAGTGTAAAACTGTTCCCATAGGGTTTCCCAGGCTCTAATCTTTTAGAAAGTTGACCGCCACATCTTTCTCACAAGGAGCCACTGGTGGGTCTGAATCGCCAATCTTTCAGTTAGCAGCCGATCCATCCGCTCCTACTAGATGCCAAAGCTCCCTCCAACATTGTCAGACGGCCCTTTGATAACAACATATAATACTTTTCAGGACCTTAATTGAATTTGTTCCTTAGCAAATCTTCCTGTGCAGAATTAGAGATAAGTGATAGTAGAATCAACTCAATAGTAATTGGCTTTGGTTGTAATGCAAATGTGATGGTATTGCTAATATAACAATAATGTGAAACACAATTTTGAAAGGAAAGAGACCTAAAACGAGTTCCCACTTTCCATTCTGACTCTCTAAACCCAAGCCCACACCCACTGCCGTGAAATGGATTTCTGGAAACGGAACCTTTCTTACTCCCCAGGCCATCGATCGAGCCACTGCTCATTCAGGGAAGGTCGAGGTGGGGGGGAGGCCCTGTGTGGAAATAGACAGCCTCATCTTTCCCTTCAGGAGCAGCTGGCGGGTTTGAACTATTGATCTTGCAGATAGCAGCTCAATATTGAACCCAGTAAACACCAGTGTTCCTTCATTCTCTGATTAATGAAGAAAAAAGTAAACCCATTACCACTGAGTCAATTCCAACTTACAGTGACCAACTGAGAGAATCCCTGCATCGAGCTCCTGAGAGTGTGTTTACAGGAAGAGATAGCCTCATCCCTCTCTGAACTTCTACCTCTCTCTGGCTAGAAGTTCTTTATTTCAACGTTCCTGTAAATACTTGAAAGAACCCTGGCGGTGCAATCATTAAGCACTTGCCCGCTAACTGTAAGGTTAGAGGTTCAAACCCACCTCAGAAGAAATGTATGGCTGCTCCTTAGGAGAAAGATGTGTCAATCTTCTTCCATAAAGACCCCAGTCTTGGAAGCCCAATAGGACAGTTCTACTTTAACCTGGTGATTACAAGTGAGAATCAACCCAACAGCAATGAGATTTGATGAATCTTAAATCACACTAAATGTTAAAAAAAGTTACATTTTTTTCTCAACTCCTCATACGTGTAGAGGATTTGGTTGGCAACAGAATTCTCACTGGAGTGAGCTTTGGGGAGCTTTCTCCAGAAAACAGCATGAAGAGATTGTTTTGAGGATTTCAAGGTTTAGTCCCTTGAAAGAAATGCTTAAGTAGCTCCAAATCTGGTCCTGCTTAATATCGGCTTTCTGAAGGATAAATATGTGAATTGTTTCTCCCCTGGAGTAAAGGTGGATAGAAAAGCAAAGCAAAAGAAAAGCCCTCCTATTTGGCCTCGACTGGAGACTGCAGTGATGGGTCTAGATTCAGACTCTCTGAGGTCTTGGGACTCACTAGAAAGAATGCCTGGCTCATTTGTACCGCCAGCAATGCTGGGAGATATAAGGGCACTTAACACCAGGTCCCCATCATTGGATGCACAGTAGGATGAGGAAGACTTCAGCCCTGAGGGAACGGGTATCACTATCAGTCATAGAAAGGGTGCCTTTGATCCCCAAATTAAGTTTTGAAAGACAGGGAGTCTAAGTAGACAATAAACTATGTATGTTTTACTCCCTTTCTGAGAAATAACCTTGAATCTTTGAAATAATATGACTATTGCTAAAAAGGACCCCTGATAGAATAGTGCTTAAATGTTGGGCTACTTACCTGCAAGGTCAGTTTGTAGTTCCAAACCACTGGCCCCTTTCTGCTGAAATCGTTACACTCTTGGAAACCCACCAGAGCCGTGATCCCTATCCCATAGGTCACTGTGAGTCAGAACCGACTCAATGGAACGGAGTTTAGCTTTGCTTTGTTGCTTAGAAACATGATTTTAGATGCCTCCTTAAATGTAAAACTGCAATCTAGGTAGGTGTGAAATGCTTTGGTAAAAGGGAGAAGTGTGAAGGCTTGCCCCTCATGATATCATCAGAAATGGAATTCTATAGATGGCTCAGGCTCATTCTGGGCTAGACAAGGGGCAGGCCATCCTCTGAGGCCATTAGTGTTCTGTCACCTCTGTTAAGCCACTGACGAGGGATAAGCAGCAGGGACGGGGGTGTCTTGTTATCCAGTCTGCCCTTGGACTCAGCTGCTGGTGGTGAAAATGTATGAGAATTATTTGAGAGGGTGATAGAGCCACGTAAATAAAGCAGATGATAGAGTTATGTATATGTATAAAAGAAGAGATTGATTGAGGCCATAAATTTCTTTTATTCCAACTGGTGTTAATTCCACAGCAGTAATTTACTGCAATGGTTTATTACTTTCCTCTGTTCTGAGGGAAACAGTGGGATGTAATTGAAGCCATTGTAAGCCTAGCTCTATTCTTCCTCTCTATTGTTAGGGAGTCTTCTAATACTTCCTGACAGTGTGCCTTGCTCTTACAGGAAGGATAGGATGGTGAGAGGCTGGGAGGGGAAACTGAACCCAGAGCAAGCCTGCTCTGACTTCTGGGGTTGACTGTATTGCTTCATTTAGCACTCACAAGAGCCACAGAAAGAAACTAGGCTCTGAGCATTCAGGTGATGTGCCCCAGGACATGCATCTGATCAACATAGAGTTAGGGTGGATCTGAAGAATGGTCCATGATTTTTTTTTTTTAATGTGAGCAAGCTCAATAAACATGTAATGTGAACATGATTCTAGGACTTTGGGGCTCAGAAAAATCTTTCAACTATTTCTACACAACCTCTGTTTTACAGGTGAAATCTCAGGGTATAGACAGGAAGGTTCTGGATTTCCTAGGAGTGAAGCTGTGTTAGTCTGGGTAGACTAGAGAAACAAATTCATAGACATTTATATGTGTATAAGAAAGAGCTTTGACTATTTACAGCCTTTTCTTTTTTGTCATTGGTTTTTTATTGTTGTTTTGTTTTCTTTTGTTGGTTGTTTTGCTCTGTCTTGTTTTTGTGCTTATTATTATATCTGCAGGTCTATCTAGATAAGATAGGTGGGAGAAACAATCTGGAGGAGAAACCAACAGGAACAATGATCCCGGGGATGACATGGGAGAGGGTGAGGTGGGGGAAAGGAAGAGGGTGTTTACAAACCCAGGGACAAGGGAACAACAAGTGATCCAAAATTGATGGCAAGGAGGGTGTAGGAGGCCTAGTAGGGCTTGATCAAGTGCAATGTAACCAAGAGGAATTACTGAAACCCAAATGAAGGCTGAGCATGATAGTGGGACAAGAGGAAAGTCAAACGAAATAGAGCAAGGAACTAGGAGGCAAAAAGCATTTATAGAGGTCTAAATAAAGGCATGTACAAATGTAAACATATTTATATATGACAATGGGGAAATAGATCTATGTGCATATATTTATAGGTTTAGTATTAAGGCAGCAGAAGGACATTGGTCCTCTACTCATGTACACCCTAAATGTAAGAACACTTGGCTCTATTAAACTGGCCTTCCATGATGCTCACCTTCCTGACACGATCGCTGAAGACAAAGCGGGTGCATAAGTAAAAGTGAAGAAAGTTGATGGTGCCCGGCTATCAAAATAATCTACTGTCTGGGGTCTTAAAGGCTTGAAAATAAACAAATGGCCATCTAGCTGAGAAACAACAAAGCCCACATGAAAGAAGCACACCAGCCTGTGTGATCACAAGGTGTCGATAAGATCAAGTATCAGGCATCAAAGAACAAAAAAATCATATTTTAAATGAGGGTGTGTGTGGAGAGGAGACCCAAAGCCCATCTGTAGGAAACTGGACAAGCCCTACAGAAGGGTCATGGAGAGGAGATGAGCCAGTGAGGGTGCAGTATAGCACTGATGAAACATACAACTTTCCTCAGTTCTTTATTGCTTCCTCCCCCTCCACTCACCCCCACTATCATGATCCCAATTTTACCTTACAAATCCTGCTAGACCAGAGGATGTACACTGGTACAGATAAGAGCTGGAAACACAGGGAATCCTGGACAGATTAAACCCCTCAGGACCAATAATGAGAGTAGAAATACCAGGAGGGTCAGAGGAAGGTGGGGTTGAAAGGGAGAACCAATCACAATGATCTACATATAACCACCTCCCTGGGGGACACACAACAGAAAAGTAGGTGAAGGGAGACATTGGACAGTGTAAGACATGACAAAATAATAATTTTTAAATGATCAAGGACTCATGAGGGCGGGAGGAAGGGAAGGTGGGGGAGGGAGAGGGGGGAAAATGAGGAGCTGATACCCAGGGCTCAAGTAGAAAGAAAGTGTTTTGAGAATGATGATGGCAACACATGTACAAATGTGCTTGACACAGTGGATTGTGATAAGAGTTGTATGAGCCCCCAATAAAATAATGGAAAAAAAGCCAGTGGTGGGAAGTCTTGTGGATCCATAGACTTGTCAACAAGAATGTCTCTCTTGGAGTGAGCATGTGTCTGTCTCTAGCGAGCTATTTATCTTCTTAGTGCCTCCAAATAAGGTCATCAAGTGACGGACCAGCTGATTGACAGGCTAGACCCCACCCCTTAACCCTTAATCCTCTCAAATTGACAACAGATTTTGTAAAGACCAAAGAAGCTAATTGACAGGGTCAAGAGACACTGACTCCAAGCTCCAGGGCTGTTCTTTGCACTGGGCTAAACATTAAGAAATAGTAGAATTGAATCTGCCTTTTAGTCTGCTGGGAGGTCTATTGGTTCGGGTAGTTTTAAAAGGTCGGATTGTATATGGGGGTTGAATAGGAAGCTTGGCTGGAATTGGATTGATGACGATAATCATTTCAGGACTTCTGAGAGATTGTCTAGGGCTAATATTGTCATACCTGAGGGACTGACTCGAAGGAAACCCGGTAGTTTAGTGGATTTTGTCTTTGGGTGCTAACTAGACAGTCAACAGTTCAAACTCTCTAGCCACTTTTCTGTAGATAGATGAGGCTTTCTACTCCCTTAAAGAATTGCAATATTGGAAATTCACAGGTACAGTTCTACCTTGTCCTGTAGGCTCACTGAATAAGTGAGTGAGTGAGAGGGGACTGACAGGGTGTTTGCATGAAAAGCCAATACTAACACATGGTGGCTCTTGTTGAATAGCTTCTCAGTGTCCTTCCTAAATGAGGATCTTCTTAGAGTCTCATCAACTGGGCCATTTCTTAGCCGTTTCAAAGCAGATTTCCTAGATGCATTTTTCTTTACAAGTACTGAAAGTAACTCTCTGAGAAGTGTCATATCACCAGTCTCCTCAACTTCATAAAGTCAGGTTTTAGGTTTGTTACATAGTGTCTTCTCCTGCTCTGGCTCATCTTCTGCCATTTTAAGGGACTTTGGTCCTATCTTCCTAACCTTCCCAAAGCAGTGTGTTTTAATCTTGAAAATCTGTACATTTTGTTCACATGGAAATAGAATACTCTAGGAAAATACAGGACATCCTAACAATAAAACCATGAAGCCAGTGTTTGGTGAGTTAGTGAAAAAATGCACCATTACTTTTTCACAAAATGATAAACATATACTTTAGCACTGTGTCTTGTGTAGTCATAATTAAGTTTCAGATGAACCAGGACTGGAGGAAGCTAAATAGAGTAGTGTGTAAGCGCTGGAGCGCTGAAACCAGACTTCTCTGTGTTTGAGCTCCACCTTTACCACCACTTACGGTGTTGGGCAATATTCTTAACTTTTCTGAATTTCAGTTTCCTCCCCCATGAAAATGGGCCTAATTAGAAGAACTCACAAATTAACTTGTCATGAAGATAAATGAGTTAATATATGCAATGTACTGTAAAAAATATCTAACACATAGTAAACGCTCAACAAATTTTGAATACAATCCCCATAGCCTTCTGTATAATGTTTCCATCACATCCACAACGTGTGGTTTAGTTACCTAGGTACTCAGATGACTAAGGTTTTTGGCATTGGTATTTTGAACTGACTCATCAGTATAACCCTTGACCTTTAGTTTCATTATATTCATCTTATATTGTATTTATCTGCCATGTTGACTCACTGTATATGTAATCATCTAAATTAAGATGTGGTTGAAAAGTAGATAATTATGGCCTAAAGAGAGATCCCTGTCCTAGAAACTTACCTCCCTATTTTACATACTTCTCCTTCTCAAGAATAAAGTCCTGTGACGTCCTGTAAAGAGCATTCCTCATAGTAAAAGTTGGAAATCCATGTTTTAGTCCAGTCTAATTACTATTTCACAAGTTAATTTCATAACTGCAGGCCTCCAAGTCCTCATCTGTAAATCCAGAAGTTTGGGCAAGAATCAGTAGCTGGCACAGGTGCCACCACGTCTGTCCTGCTCCCATAGTTAACATCATTCATTGATTGTAGCGCCCTTTCCTGCTGTGTCCACATGTAGCATCGCTTTCAGGCTCACAGTGAAAAAGAGATGACGCTGAGGCCATCTCTCTCTCCAATGGTCTTTGATTCCGTAACCCCACTGAAAGGAATAGGAAGAAGGGGACTGGTGGGAGAGACAGTGTGGAAATGCATTTGACCTGGACTTGGTCCCTCTGAGAAGAGGTGAACATGGAAAATGAAGACAGTCTTTCACGTCTAGTGAAAAAAGAGGGCCACGCTGAAAACCTCACTGAGATGACAGCCTGCTGTGGATCCCTTTGATGACATGTGCCCAGCACTTGACAGCCCCTTCTGCAAATATTGTCCGTCCTTCCCTGGTATGCTTCTTGTGTGTCTTTGAGTCAATTTGAAATCACAGTGACCCTGTAGGAAAGAGTAAAACTGCCCCCAAAAGGTTTTATAAATGTAAACCTTTATGGAGGTAAATTGCCTGATCTATAATTTTGCAGAGTACCTGTGGATTTGAACTCCCAATATTTCAATCAACATCCAAGTACTTAACCATTGCACCATCTGACTCCTTCCTTCCTTACCCTAGTTCATTAGATTGGGGTTGATTTTCTTTCAGGAGATTGTTATTGGGATTCATAATTTCTGGTTGTGGTAAAATTGAAGGAGCCCTGGTGGGTTATGTGTTGGGCTGCAATCCGAAAGGTCAGCAGTTCTAAAGCACCAGCCACTCGACAGGAGACAGATGGGGCTTTCTGTTCCAGTCAACCAATTAAGAGCCTCAGAAACCCACAGTGTGTGCGTGGGGGTGGGGGGTGGGTGGGAGGG
>NW_022105611.1:1342018-1345676 GCF_000313985.2 Echinops telfairi | reverse complement strand
CTGTATCATGGGAACGTTGTCCACAATTCTGTTAAAAGAAGAGAATTCCATTTTCAGTTAACTTGGCTTAGCCTTTCCTGTTGAACCATGATTTGCATGATAACCACCTGTCTTCTCAGATTTCAACCTGTGTCCCAATGTACTGAGGAGAAGGTGGACTCCTGTGTCGTAGTCATGTCTCATTCACACGCTAGCGGTATGTGGACAGGCCAGTGACTGAGCTTCTCTAAGGCTCAGGTTGCCTGTCAGCCAAAGGGGGATACCAATTGCATTGTTGTCGGGATCGACTAGACTGATGTAGTTCATAAAGCACTTAGCTCAGCAGTGTATTTGTCCTTGTCTTTGACAGAATAAGTAAGAAATCCTTTCTTGAAAACCGATGATTAGTCAGTTTGATTAGATATCTTAAATGCTCAGATATATATGTCCCTATTTTTTAGGGTCACTCTGAGTCACAATCTGCTTGATGGCCGTGGATTTGCACGCCATACTAGAAGTTCCAGGATGGTGTGAATGCTTCACACACTTGGTTGGCAAACTAAAGTTTGGAAGTTTGAGTCTATCTAGAGACACTTTGAGAGACAGGGCTGGGACTATTCCCCACAAAATCAAACATTGAATAGCCTCTGGTGCACAGTTTTAATCAGATACACCTTGATTTGCCCTGCCTCTGAAGTCATTGGATGACAATGGTCCCCAAACTCCAATCCAGACCCCGTGCTAGGCCCAAGTTGGTACAAGAACCAAATAGAGCAAGAACCTTACACTTGCTTCACCCATCACTGCCAATCAGTGCTGCAATCACACAGCTTTGAGATGAATAGAATAAATAATCAATTTTTTTGAGATTTTTTCCCTACAATAATGAATCATTAGACTGTGTATTGGTTGTTTTCGACACGGAAATCTCTGAGAAACATGAGTGAGGAGATGTGAAATAAATCCATCACATTAGAAGCAGACTACTACAAGTGGAAAACGCGAGCCTTTGCCATGGCCCATTTTTAAAAACGTTGCTGTTGCAGATACTTCAGTTAAGCAAGACAAATCCAATTTCACCTCCCACCACTTAAGTAAATTTCTCTTCTCTGTACAATGTCCTGTTTTATAAAGACATACTTCATCTTGGCTGTGTACATACTAAATTGTTCATTTTTTACTTAGTTAAATTGTTTTCTGTCACAGTGAGAAATGCTTTCTTCCAAAGAAATGATGTTCGCGTGCGGGAAATAGGAATGTCTATTAAAATGGTTTATTGCGAAACTAGATATAGACATATTTCTATAATTTTAGCATTTAGGTATTTTTAGTGCCCAATGAAATGGCTTTTGGTATAAAATAGTATCTGATCATCAAGATCTTCAAATTCTCACTTTTATATTTAATCAAACGTAGTTTGTGGATTGATATTTGCCTGTGTATGTTCAGAAATATTTGAGATGTTTTCAAGAGACTTCTATCCATGCTTTGCTTGATTATAATAATTAGTCGAGGACAAATATTATTTTATACTTTAGTTCACTCTGATTGAGTAAGCCTTTTTTGGGTTTGGGGTCTGCACATAGGTTTGGAAGGAACACCAACAAAATAGAGTATTTCTCGAAATTAAAGCAACAAGCAGGCTATTTATCAGACAAAAGCACTTCTTAATGAACAAAACCCTGTCGTTTTCATATGAGAAGAGAGTTTGATGGACACAGAGCAGGGGGACAGAGACAGGGAGGGAGAAGCGAGAATAACCGTGAAAAAGAAACCCCATGTTGAAGGGTGGAACACAGCTTCTTACTGGAGCTCATCTTGGAGTTTTGTTCTTAGCACATATCTTTTGAGACCAAGATTTAAGTGTGTCTACAGATAAAGCTCTCCAGAAAACTGACATTTAACTCTTTCAGAGCCAAAACTTAAAAAAGAAAGAGATAAAAAGTAGGTTTCAGAGAGCAGTGGTGGTCGCAGGGTAGAATTATAAGCTTTGTGTGGGAAGTTTGGGTTGTTTTCCAGCCAACGAATCTCACACGCAGCCACCGTCTGTCTGTTAGTGGAGACTTGCAGGCTGCTGTGACGCTGAACAGGTTTTCTGAGCGCTTCCAGACCAAGGTGGACTAGGAAGAAAGGCCTGGTCATTTAATGCTGAAAATCGGCCAGCGGAGAAGCCATAGACCTGTCATTCCCTCAGAAAGCGAAGAGCAGCCTTTGGTGCAGAACCATGTAGAGTGCCCTCCTGTCCTGCATGGGGTCACTGGTAGTTGGGGGACAGGAAGGCAATACTGTGAATGACAACAAAGAACAACAGCACAACAAAAGCACTGGTTTCACAAACACTTTCTGAAATGTACTAAATGTATCTTCCACTTTTCAAATCCAGTGCAGCAAACATAATGATACAAGCAAGGCAGGCTTCGTTAGGGTGCCTTTTTGGCAGATACATAGGGCCCTATGCTTAGAAGGGTCAGCTGCTGGTTTTAATGTCTGCTGTCCTGTCTTAAAATTTGTACTTTTTCAACCAGGGGGATTCACCTTTTCATTTTGCCCTGGGTCCTGCCAACAACAACAACAACAGAAACAACAGCAGCTGACTGGTCATGGGTATAAGACTTTCCATTGGACCGCTCATTTTGCTCTGAGGCTCCAGCAACTGCGTTCATGCTTGGGTCTCCCCTTGAGCTCAGCTTGCCAGCTCTCCTGTGATCAGTATGCCTCTCTCTCCCAGGGCCTTGCCTTCTGATTTGCTGCTCCTCCTCTGCTGAGGCATCCTTTACATTCAGCCCTAGAATAGTAAGTAGGTTGCGAATCGCTGGGTTCTGAAAGGTGACCTTGAAGGCCCCTCCGACAGGGTGCCGGCACAGCCGTCTCTGCATTCATTTCTGTGCTCGGAGCCGTTTGAACTCCTCTTCTGGGCTGATTGCTTTGGTGAAGATACTGTCTATATAAACACCAAGTGGGAATGTGCTCTTCTAGCCCGCTTCCGTTAAAGAAATCTTTAAGAAGAAAGACAGAGAGAACCAGAAAGGCTGCCTTTTTACAACATTCAACGTGGAAGGTAAGGTAAGTGAGGTTACTCTGATTAGACACCCATTGCGTCACCACTGGAAAGAGAAAGGTTCTCTTGGCCATGGCAGATTCTTTTTGGCACAAGTCTGCCTTGAACTTTTGACCCTTCTTCACCAATGTATTGCTGCAACCATGTTTTAATTATCTTCAGTAAAATTTTACTTGTGTGTAATATTAATGATATTATTTCGTAATTTCTGCATCTCTTGGATCACCTCTCTTCACAGTTGGTACAAATGGACTCATCCAGTCAATTGACCAGGTAGCTTTTTTCCCACGTTTATTGACATAGATGAATGGGGTCTTGTAGCGTCAATCCCTTTGTTGAAACATCTCAATTTGGATTCCACCAATTTGTGGAACCTTGTTTTTCACCGATGCCTTGCGCACAGGTTGGACGTTTTTCTTTAATACCCTTGGCTCATCTGCTACTTCCCAGAGTTGTTGACCAGTTCTTCTTGATACGGTGACGCTGTTTATTCCTTCCACCTTCTATTGATGCTTCCTGCACTAGTCAACACTTTGCCCATTCAATCCTTCAATATTGCAACTCCAGGCTTCAGTTTCTTCTGCAGTTCTTTCAGCTTGGAAAATAGCATGGGTTTTCTTT
>NW_022105611.1:1316889-1341266 GCF_000313985.2 Echinops telfairi | reverse complement strand
CCCCCATGTTCAGTTCCTTTACTTCATCATTTCTTCCACTCACTTTAGCTACTCTATACTTTAGATCAAGGCTAAGCTACCATAGGCTCAAAAGCAAGTTCTGGAAAAACATATTATTAATTATTATTTTATAGGGTTTTCTAAACTTTGTCTTCTAGTGAAACACATTTAACCCCTTTCTGAAATCTAATCATGGCTAAAATTCTCTTGACTAATTGCTATCGACTAAATGTTCATTTGCCATTTGAACTATTTTCAAAATGTGATCTCCGAAGTTAGCTGGCTTTGTGGAATTTAGAGATCTTTCTTATTTAAATATTTGTAAAGTTAATGGAGTACGCTCATACTAGGAGATTCATGCATTTCTAGTGGAGTAGTGGGTTATGCTTTGGTCCGTGAAGCACAGGCTCAGTGATTCAAAATCATCAGCTGCTCCATGGGATAAAGACAAGATATCTACTGTAAATGTCTGCAGTCTTGGAAACTCAGCGGCAGAGTTCTACTTTGTCCTACAGGGTGGCTCTGAGTAATAATTGACTTAATGGCAATGTGTTTGAGTTGAGAAAATGGCATACATAATTACCTAAATGCTCCTGTAAAAGCCGAGTTTTTCAGCACATTTTTAATGCAGTTTTTTTTGGTAAAATTAGGTGCTTTGCAACTGGACATCCCTTACAGAAGGGTCACAAGGAAGAGACGAGCCAGTCAGGGGCAGTGTAGCACCGATGAAACATACTACTTTCCTCTAGTTATTTAATACTTCCCACCCTCCTACTATTATGATCCCAATTCTATCTTGCAAATCTGGCTAGATCAGAGGGTGTACACTGGTACAGATAGGAACTGGAAACACAGGGAATCCAGGACAGATGATCCCTTCAGGACCAGTGGTGAGAGTGGTGATACCGGACGGTGGAGGGAAGGTGGGGTAGAAAAGGGGAACGGGGAATGGATTACAGGGATCTACATATAACCCTCTCCCTGGGGGCGGACAACAGAAAACTGGGTAAAAGGAGATGGCTGACAGTGTAAGATATGACAAAATAATAATAATTTCTAAATTATTAAGAATTCATGAGGGAGGAGTGAAGGGGAGGCAGGGGAAAAATGAGCTGATTCCAAGGGCTCAAGTAGAAAGCAAATGTTTTGAGAATGATGATGGCAACAAATGTACAAATGTGCCTGACACATGGATGTATGTATGGATTGTGATGTTGTACATGATTACAATGATTAGAAAAAATGATTAGAAAAAAAATTAGGTGTCTTGGCTGATATTTGTGTCAGTTTATACTCGAGTATATTTGGTAAAAAGAAACTTAAATGCAACTTTCTCTGACCTTAATGAGTTAATGATATTAGTGTGTCTTGCTTTCTGTATTAATTATGAATTAATTCATTCAACAACTATGCATTAGGTGCTGCGTTCTGAACATCCTAAGCCTACATACTCTCTCGAGATAGTATTGGCTTGTCTGTCACAGTTTACTTCCTGCTAGCTTGTTACCATTTTAGCAGGTCAGGGTGTCCAGTATGGAAGATCTGACAGTGGACAATTTATACTTGCCAGTTGATCTTATGTAAAATTGCCCTCACTGTGAATCAATTGAACCAATTCATATTCACAACAAATTCTTAATCACAATCACTTTCACTTGCTGCATAAGCAGCTTTCAAATCATTAAAAAGGCTTAGAGTCTTTTCTTGCACTAAAGCCAAGCCAAATCTATCACCTTCTAGTTGATTCCAATTTATAACAATCTTGTAGGACAAAGCGGAGTTGCTCATTTGGGTTTACCAGGCTGTAATCTGTATGGAATAAGAGTGCCTCATCTTTCTTCCAAAGAGCAGCTGATGAGTTTGAACTGCTGTGTGAGTCTGGGGAGACTAGAGAAACAAATTCATAAACATGCATATGTATATAAGGGAGAGGTTTATATACAAGAGCAATTGAACATTGAGAAAACATCCCAGCCCAGTCCAGATCAAGTCCATAAATCCGATATTAGCCCATATGTCTGATACCAATCTATAAAGTCCTCTTCAGACTCATACAACACATGCAATGACGCCAAATGTAGATCACAGGCCAGTGGGTAGAAAGTCTTTGGATCCAATGTCATTGGAAACATAATTGAACTCACTCAGTGGCTCAACATTCATCCAAACAAACAAAAAAAAGTCTATAAAGTGAATAATAATACCAGTGAGGTATGTATTTATTATTCAACTATCAGCCATGTGAGTCAGGGTGGGTCCATGTGTCTTGCCAGCTGCTATGTCTCCCAGGGTGTGTGCAGAGAGTCTCCCACCTCCAAGGAGGAAGCACCTGATTTCCCAGAATTCTCAGAAGGCCACGCCCACACAGAGGCCTCATTGGCTATGATCCAACCGACAAGCTAGATTCTACCCCTACACTCTTAATCCTCAAATTGACAAACGATTATCTATCTACCACAACTGCTAAATTTGCAGTTAGTCCTCCGATGTTTAACACGCTGTGCCCAGGTCTCCTGCCTTGTACCGAAGGCTAAATAAACCTTACGCCCTGGTCTGATTTACCTGCATATTTTTGGATGACACAATCAGAAATGGATCTCGTTTATAGTCCAGTGTTACCTGTACTGCATTTCTTTTTGTGCGTGCTTTGGATGAAAATTTGCAAAGCAAATTGATTTTCTATTCAGCAATCATGTACACTTTGTTTTGTGATACTGGTTACAATTCCCACAATGGCATAGCACTTTCTCACTTCACAGTTACCTTCTCGTCATCTTCTTTTCCTAGGCCTTCCCATCTTTGGGACGTTATTCATGGGCAGGTGTTCCCTTTGACTCACATGGCTGGTAGTTGAATAATAAACACATGCCTCCCTGGTATTTTTTATTCACTTTATAGACCTCTTTCGTTTGTTTGTTTGGATGAATGTTGAGCCACAGAGTGAGTTCAATTCCAGTCTTCAAAGGTATCTAAGAACCAGCTTTGTGTACTCCAGCAGTCTCTATCAGAGCAGTAAGCCCGGTCTTATTTATGATTTTTGAGTTTTGCTCAACTTTTTTCTCCTATCTTAGGAAAGACCTTCTAGAATGATCCCTGCCAGAGCTGTCAGCAGGCATCATCTAGTTCTGGAAGTTCATGAAGGCAGTGGTTCCTTTGACTAATTATTTTCTTGCACTTTGATTGTCTTCATGCGTCTTTGTTCAGGTGGGGAGAGACCATCACACTTTAGAACGCCACATACAGCTTTGAAGACCCCAGCAGCTACTCACCGAAGGAGAGTGTACACTATTCCATTGTCTTAGATTATAACCCCGAGCTCCCAAGCCCAATCACTTATTCCCACAAGGTGTTCGTTCTGGTATGGCTTCCAAGTTCCATAACTTTGCCCCTGTGTGCCCCACTAATTGGATATAATTATACAACATATCGATACATGTGTACAGAGAACCTATGTCAAACCTATCCACATTCATATTTATGGACATCGTCCCATTCACCTTCCCACTTGTGCTCAACCTGAGTTTCTCTCCATGTATCCACTCTTAGGTCATTATCATTATTGTTATTACAGGATTGCATAGGTAATAGTACTTGTCTTTGTTACCCTTAACTCTTGTTCTCCTCACAGTGTCTTTCTCTGCTTTGATCGTTTTGTGCTTACTTCCTCCTCACAGTGTATTTCCTTTTCTTTCCCTCAAGTGAACACGTGTCTGACTTCTAGCTAGTAATTTACCCTCTTTGCCTCCCACCCTTGGGAACCTTCACAGAATGATTCTTTATTCATGTTTCCCCTTTCCTGGCTTTCTCCAATAATCTCCTTGTAGAATATTTATTCCCTTGCGTTGAAATTTACACAGCCCAATACCCTCTAAGTTCATTCATGTTATGAAAAGCTTCTCCGATTCACTGTCATTCATTAATGTTGCATCGTAGCCCATTGAGTGTATGTTCTATCAGTTGGTTATCCATTCATCAGCCAATGAGCACTTCAGCAGCGAATAGTGCTGGGATGAATGGGTGCCATGTATCTAGTCATGTTCAAGAACCTTATCTCTCTGGGCTATAAACTTAGAAGTAGGAATGCTGGATCAAATGGTATTTTTATTTTCCACTTTGGGGGAGGGGCCATATTATTTCCCACAATGATTGCACCATGTTCTGGTTCTACCAACAGTATAAGAGAGTTTCAGTTTCTCTACATGGTCTCCAGTATTTTTTGTTTTCTGTTTTTATAAACTTTGCTATTAGTAATGGGGTTCTATGATGTCTCCGTGTTGTTTTCATTTGCATCTCTTAATGGTTAACGATTGTGAGCATGTCTTCATGTGTTGGTTGCCTGCCTGCATGTTGTCTTTGGTTAAGTTTTCATTCTTGTCTTTTGCTTATTTTTAATTAGATTGTGGTCTTGATGTGGAGCTGTTGGACTTTGTAAACTTTTACAGTTTAATCTCTTGTCAGATATATCATTGACCAAAATAATAAAAATAAATAGTAATTAAAAATCCCTAGTCGATAGGTTCTATTTTCCCCTTTTAGTGAGGTCTTTTGATGGACATAAATGTTTAATCTTTAGAAGGTCTTGATTTCCTTGTATTTTTATGGATCTGTATTGAACAAATATGTCCTCATCCTTTATAACTTCAATTTCCTCTGCATCCCATGGTCTTTTTAAAGAAAAGAATGATTGTAAACCAGCACTCTAATGCTGAAGGGAAACTCTTCTGCTTGTGAATCCCTGTGGTCAACCCTTTTGTGGTGAGAAGAATCCCCAGATGGCTCTGTTTTAGGGCATAGTGTACCCACTTAAGCATTAAAATGTTCAAAATGTGAAAGAATGTTGACAGAGAGAAGCTGGTGTCTTTTCAAAGATAAATGTAGACACACCAATCTGTTATAACTGTCAATCAAATGTGACCTGACACAAAGTGCACCTGTCATCATTTGCCATCCCCAACGTAAGCAGTGCATCCTGCTGGTAAAGACTTACCCAGCAGAGCAGTCTTAGCAGAGGTGCCCCAGAGCCTGGCCCTCAGCCACAGGAGCGCTGGGATCAACAAAGACTCCCTTGTGTGATATTTGCTTCTTGGCCTGGGGCATACTAACCAGCTATTTCAAAGACCAAGGAACTCGTAGGCCAGTCGGGGTTGGCAGGGACAATAAATACAATTCCTTACATGTGTTCAGATGCTATTGAAGAGAAGCTACTGATGCAATCCTAGTAGATTTGATGAGTTATAGTACCAAACACTGTGCTAAAGCTTTCATGCATCTTCATAACCATCGGAAGCATGTGCCATAGTGTTTGGTCTTATGGATGCTTAGAGAAAGTCAATGTCATTCAAAGCCCAAGTTCTTCCCTTAGCAGATATAGTCAGGTCTGATCTGCCCCCTTCAGGCAGCCCCCTTTGCACCACACTGCCCGTATGTCTCTTCTTTCTTCCTCCTCAATGCTCTGCGTATGACACCTGAGCCTCAGAAAGTTCTTGCATTTGGGCCACGCCACCTGCTGTTTCCATTGCCTGGACCATTGTTCCCTTGGACACCTACATGACTGACTTACTTGTTCCCTTAAGGCCTTGGTCACATACCACCCACCCTCCAACAACACCTTCTCTTTCTTTGGCCACCCTATTTAATATCACACACTTTGAGCTTTCCCTGTGCCCCTCCCCTCCTTTATTTCTCTTGGCAGCACTCATCACTCGTAAAATGACCTCTTAGTTTTCCTCATTGTGCTATGGAAATAATATGCCTTCTTTCTGGCTTCAGCTGCTAGAAACGTAGACAGAGCTGCAACCTTCAGGGGCTAGAGGAAAGCTCCAAGAACATGAATTCACAGACACTTGGTCAGACGGCCTTGTTTCTGAGACCTTTCCAGAACAACATAAGGCACAGTGTTCCTCATAATGTCCTTTTCTGGAGCCTGGAACACTCCTGCCCTGGATACCTGACTGACTGCCTTGCTTCCTCAAGGCCTGGGTCACATGTCACACACACTCTAGACAATACCATCTCCTCCTTTGGTTTAACAAGACAAGCTTCTAGTTTTTCTTGTGCTCTTTCTTTTTCTCTGGAGCACTCATTACTATATTGCATTAGAATGTAACCTCTAAGGAGACGGGGGTTTTCATCTGCTTGCTTACCATTGTATCTTCTACCTTGAACAATGACTGGTCACATCTGATGGTGTCTCTAAAGATAGTGAACTGATTGAAATCTTGCTATTTTCATGTCTAAGGAGCATCCACCAGGAGACCTGGTGGCATAGTGGGTTATGTGTTGCGCTGCTACTGCAAGATCAGCAGTTCAAAACTACCAGCTGCTCTGAGAAAGAAAGAAGAGGTTCTCTACTTCCATAAGGAGTTGTAGTATCAGAGACTCACATGGACAGTAATAACCTTACCTATAGAGTCTCTATGAAATAAGATGGATGTGATGGCAGTGAGTTTTTGTTTGGTTGGTTTTGGAAGGAACATTCGGGTTGCAATTCATTTAAGATTGATTCGTAAGTACTGAGGCTCAAAATTTGCTTGGTCTTGTTAGACATTAACATTCCTAATCAAGATGCCAGCGAGTAGGTGAGATTAAAATTGGTCTTTAAAATGGTCTTGGTGCTGGGAGGTTGGTCAATGAGATGAAAGGCATGTGTGCCCATGGAGGCAAAGAAGCAGTCAGGCCGACCTGTTCTCTACTGAGCTGGCTTGGTTTGGGAATTTGGCTTGATAAGTAGCCATGGAAAGCCAGACTTTACATTTATTTTCTACTCAGATCCTGGGTGTTTCATGCTATACCAAAGCCTTTTCAGAGCCACCTCCAGCTGTATAGTTGCCTAGCAAATAACCTTTCTGTAACTGATAATTGAATGTGACCAGGCCTTTCTAAAATTAAGCTTTTGATCCTAGAAACATTCACTCTGTACTTAGATAAATTGCCATCCCGGCCCCCCTACTCTCCACGTGCTCGGCTAGGTTTTTCCATAAGTTGTTTATAATACTTCTTCTTGTGGTTGGAGATAACAGATTTTTGCTTTTAATTCGAGAAACGTTGTCTGCTGTAATGTTTTGCAACATGATACTTTCCAAGTTTCAAAAGCGAGAGTGAGCTGTCTGATGCGTCTGTGTGTGAATCTGGAGAAAGGCTCTGGTGATAGTCCAGGCCGGCAGTGAAGGAGAGAGTCTGCCCTTCCATCCCTGTCACTGTGGCTGAGCAAATGGAAGGGGTTTGTGCGTGTGTCATTGTCATTTAAATTCAGAAGGAGTCTATTTGTATGGTAATCACACGCTAAGGAAAACAGTGTTTCTGTTCTCTCAGGGATTTCTCTTCTGACATCTCCACATTCTCCAGTACTTTAACCTGGCAACAGCATATTAACAGCAATTCATACTCTGCATTTTAACATGGAGAACAGTACCCAGAAGATTAATACATGATGAGGAGAAAGGACGAAGAAGCGATGTTGAGGCCATAATTAATTTTGCTTTCATACAACACATGCTGGTGTATTCTGATCTTAATTGAAATTAGAGTCCCTGTGGAGTTTTCAATATTGAGGTACATGGATTTAAGTACATTTTCTAATGTAGATAAATATGCACCTATGCATTGTTATTCTTTTGACGGTGACGTTTCCAACATGAGGATATAAAAAATGATATTCACAATGTTTGTATTCCTTATTTCTTTTTAAAAAAAAAAAAAGGTGGGGGGCAGGGCAAATTACAGGTGATTTTATTTCTGTGAGCATAATCAAGAAGGGCCCCTGGGCTCACAGCTCATCTGGCCTGCCCGGAACCAACCAGACAGACAGATATTTGATGAGACCTCTCTTCTCATTTTGAATGATTACTGCATGGTCTTTTGTTAAAAGAATTGTAAGGCAAGAGGTTATCTCTTAAATCATATCCAATGACGCTTACTAGTTCACAAAACAAACTCAATTGGATTAATTTCCCACATGATCTCATTAGATGAAGTGATCCAGCCAGCATCTTAAGGTTTCTTCAAATCAAGAGTCATTTGCTCAGCTACCTAAGATAGTTATATAGTGAATGTAATGAACCCGATGAAAGACTTTCTGCTTCCTTGAAAGTGGGCCTTTGATTGTGTAGTTTCAGCCTCGCACTGTGGAGCTGGACAAATGGCCAAGTCTCATTCTCATGTACTCTGAACATGGTATCAAGAGGGATGATTTTTGTAGGCAAGGACATCATGCTTGATGACATAGAGGGTCAGCAGCAAGGAAGAAGACCCTAGACAAGATGGACTGAATGATGACTTCAGCAATGGCCGGACACAGAGCAGCAAGTGTGAGGGTGGCCCAGGGCTGGGGCAGTGTTCTGTTCTGTTCTAGTGAGGTCACTGTGGGTCAGAACCAACTCCACAGCACCTAATAGCAGCAGCACTGCCTAGAGGAAAGCCAAACAACTTCCCAGTTACTATCTAGTTCAGTGGTTCTCAACCTGTGGGTCGTGACTCCTTTGGGGTCACCTGTTTCATAACAGTAGCAAAATTACAATTATGAAGTAGCAACAAAAATAATTTTATGATTGGGGGTCACCACAACATGAGGAACTGTATTAAAGGCTGTGGCATGAGGAAGGTTGTGGACCACTGAACTAGTTGATTCTGACGCATGGCAACCTCACATATATCAAAGTACAACTGCTCCTTCAGGTTTCCAATGAGTAATTTTTCAAAAACTGCTTACCAGGACTTTCTTTTGAGCCACTTCTAGTTGAACTCCAAACTCCCAACTACAGGTCAGTGGCTAAGTGCATTCACTGTTTATACCACATAAGGACTCCTAAAAGGGGGCAGCCACTTGGTAAACCAGAGGATGATCATTTACTAGAGTGCTACCCTCCAGTGGCCAGATCTTCACTTATATCAAGAGGCACTGCAGATCACAGCTCTCGTGTGATAGCACCTGATAGGCTAGTCCATGCTGGGGGACGGGGGGGACAAAACAGAAAAGGAAAGGAAAGGAAAAAACAAAAATACTGCTTTGTACCAACCAAACAAAACATGCCTATGGCCTTAATATTTTCAGGTCTGGAATCAATAAGAAAGAAACAGAGGCCCACATACCTCCAGTATAAATATTTAAAAGTTATAAATCAAGCTAACAAAACTGTTAATAAAATATGTTCCATGCCCTGACTTTGATAAATATTCAAACCTGGAAGGCCAGTTTTGAAATTAAAGTTCTCTATGCCCTCTGAATACCAGAAGAAGTTAGAATGGAGTGAGCAGACTCTGCCTACACGCTACCCAACTTTTTTCCCCTCGTCCCCTAGTTTGACCCACACGCTTATGTATGTAATACTGCAGGCCATCTGCCCAAGCTCTGTGCTCTCTCAGGCAAACAGCATGCTTTTGCCCCACTGTCAGTCCTGGAGCTGTGTATGAGGAAGCATGGCCCACTCTAGGGAGGTTGGATCCAGCAAAGAGTCCACCCAGGCACTGGAAGTAGACTGGGTCTTTTGGAAGTCACCCTAGACCAAGACCAGGAACTTGTTGTGGAATTTATTCTCTGGATGATGTGTGGAAGGCTACACACAGCGTGCAAGTGAGCATATCTTAGCTCCTCACACTCCCAGTCCATTGAGAAGACACATGGCTGAAGGAGCATGGGTCCTCAGTAGCTCAGATCTAAGTGCCATAGTGAATTGAACCCTGTAACTTAGATTCAAATTATGATCCATACAATCCCTAGTGATGCAAATGGTTTGTGCTCCACTGTTAACTTACTGAATGGCCATTCGAACTCACCAAGAAGTACCATAGAAGAAAAAGCCGTATGCTATGAGCTTCTTTTAAGATTATAGCCAGAAAGCCCCAAAGAGCAGTTCTACTCCATAACATATTGGCATCACCATGAGTTGGAGTCAACTTATTGGGTACCAACATCAACAAAATCTAGAATATTTACTCCAGGAGGGATCTTAAAGATCACCGTCTTAGTTCCCAAGTCTTATGTTTACAGAGGAGGATCTTGCCTTAGAGACCAATCTGCCTTTATAGAGCAGTAAGTTCAGGTATACTGGAACACAGTTGCCAGTTCAGTCACTTACTAGGTGGATAGCATCTCCCTTCGCTTCCCTGAGTCTTGGTTTGCTCCTAGGAAAGGAAAGATGGAATGAATGTTATTGCAGCTCTTCTGGCCAATTGTGGGTGAGACTTTGAAGACTGGCTCACCCTAACAGAACACCCTCAGCAGGGAAGGGCTAGCGTGCGTCACGGTCTCCCTTCACAGTGGTTTGCCTAGGCTCTTCTGGTTCCATACAAGGGCACACTGGGATGGTCTTTCAGGTTCTTGAATATCCTCTTTTCCTTAGAAGGAAGAGAAATAGAAAGAATGAGCTTATTAAGACGTTGAACAGATTCCAGTCTGTCTTTCTGGTATCAGATTCATGACAATAGTTCAATGTCTAAAACGTACACCCATTTTCAAAGTTATTTTTAATTGAACAAATTAACATACACACAGAACTTAGCTGATAGGTTCTTGGCTAAATGTAATTTGATGAATCATTTCAGTCTGAGATCTTTTCAAAACCACACATTTTCACTAACTTTTGTTTTTGGAAAGAAAAAGGGAGGAAGGAGAAAGGAATTTGTGTGGCTAAATGTAAATACTTCAATTGTGATTTTAAATTTTTTTTTTGCATTTTAGTTACAAGACTGGCTATTTGATATATGATTTAGAATTGAAAAGAGAAGGGAGAAGTGTGGCATTGAGAATTGTCTTCAACCTAATATTCTCTTTCATCAAGTACATTAAGTCAATTGTTTGAAAAATAAATTCTGGCTCATTAGGTTACAAAGATCAAAATGCTAACTGTCTGGTGCTAAGCCTGAAAACTTCATTCCAAAACACTTCTTTGATGTGCAGAATAATTTTGCGTGCAAATAGATGTTATAATTATCCCTTCATCTGGAAAGGGAGTAAATATTATTGGCTACTCACTTACTCACAGACTCATTCACATTTTTCTTGACTTAGACATTGTCTCCAGCAGCAGGGTATTTTCATTAAAGCAACCAGTAGTCTATATTTTGTTAGAAGGCGGAACTATAATTATATAGCAGAATATTTCAAATCAGGAAGTCTATTCCAGATGGGCTTTGCTGCTTTTCCCGTAAAAGGTCCATTTAATTTTATTTTCCGCTCAATAATGAGTGAAAGCCTCTTTCTCTTGTTATAGGTTACATGACCCCTATAATCTGGAAGATGTATTATGTTGTGGAACTCAAATAATTGTCATTTAGGGAAGGACTAGGCAGGTAACGATGATGAAAATGATAATCAGCATATTTTGATGTATATTTGCCAATCTTATTTAATGTCCATTATGTCATGCACACAACTACCCTCTTACATGGATGATGTTAGTGATCACGGAGAAACTGACGTTGAACAAACAAAGTGGCCATAAGGCCTCCAGCTAGCGAGTGGCAGGACAGGAACCCCAGATTCATGGACGTGTGATCCTATTGCTGTTCAGGATGCTATGAATAAGGAGAAATAGCACACATTTTCCAGTGATAGGAACTGCTTTACAAAAATACTCTTTCATACCAACCAGCCAGAATGGGAGGGGTATTGTGGTGATGGGAGTTTTACAGATGAATAAAATGAGGCTCAGAGAGTTTCAGATAAAATGTCCAAGCCCAGCATGGGCAAATAAATGAGTTGGGATTTAATTCTGGCTAATACACTCCAGAGCTTTTAAAGTGTTGGATTACTTTTTGGCCAGAACTGGAGAAGTTTTTTAAAATGAAAAGCCAAATTTGACAGGTGAAACCTTGTCACTTGATCCCCCTTTCTGAAACATATTGGGCCTGATCTGGTTTTCAGCATTTTCTGTTTGTTTGGTTTTTTTCCTCTTTTCATAGTGGGCTTTATCCTAGATGTTTAGTAATTTTGAGAAGCCCTCTTGAATTGTTGTTGTACTTTTTCTCTGTTTTTTGGTATATGAAACCCAAAGTTGATGAACCTTTAGAGACAATGAATCCAATAAGGGTTTCTGAGGTAAAGTATGGGAGAGGAGGGTAAAGAGGAGCTGATATCAGGTGTTCAAGAAGGAAGATAATGCTTTGAAACTCATTGAAGTAGCAATTGTAGAATACTGCTTGATGTAATTCAACTCTGCACTGATATGATATGTATTAGCTCCCAATGAAATGGTTTTGAAAAAATTAAAAGAATAAAACCCAAATTTGATATTACCACATATATTCAAGTATAAGCTGAGGCACCTAATTTTACCACAAAAAAACTGGGGGGTTTTTTCAGCATAAAAAATGTACTGAAAAACTTACCTTATACTTGAGTATATATACGGTAAATGGCATTCTAAGATATAACATTAAGAAATTAAATTCTAAAAGAGGTGCTATTTGTATTTAAGTTCCTAAAGCAAATTGTGTTAGTCTGGGTTGACCAGAGAAACAAATTCATAAACACTCATATGTGTATAAGAGTTTTATATCAGAGAATAATTTTACATTAAGAAAACATCCCAGCCCAGTCCAAATCAAATCCATACGTCCGATATTAGCCTATATGTCCAATAGCAATGTATAAAGTCCTCTTCAGACTCATGGAGCATATGCAATGATGCCGAATGCAGGAAGATCACAGGTCAGTGAGTGGGAAGTCTTGTGGATTCAGTGACGTTGGAAGCATCTCAGCGCTGGCTTCATGTGGCTCATCTCCATGTGGCTTCTCCAAGTCCAGGGCTCTTGCTGCCATCAGCATAGTCATGCGTCTTGTCAGTAGAGAGTCTCTCAGGGAGTGAGTCCCGAGAGAGTGTGTCTCCTGCCTCCAAGCAGGAATACGGGAGTTCTCAGAATCCTCAGGAGAAGGCCATGCCCACACAGGACTCATTGGCTCTGATCTGATTGGCAGGCTAGACTGCACCCCTTCACCCTTAATCCACTCAAACTGACAAATGATTTTATAACTACACAAATGTTTTCAATTGGATCATTTTGATCAGGTTTTATAAACTGTATTTACCCACCCACCCCCACCTCAGGTTCAATGAATAAGCCATCAGTCAAATGAAGAGAGTTAGTAAACTGCTTGTGTTAGACTGGGTTAACAAATCCAATGACACTCATGTATGAATAAGAGAAAGCTTATATCAAGAAGTAATTATATATCAAGCAAACATCCCAGCCTAGTCCAGATCAAGTCCTTAAGTCCGATACTAGTCCATAAATCACTCTTCAGACCCACACAGCCACATGCAATGATGCAGAATGCAAACATCCCAGCCTAGTCCAGATCAAGTCCTTAAGTCTGATACTAGTCCATAAAACACTCTTCAGATCCACACAGCCACATGCAATGATGCAGAATGTGGGAAGATCACAGGCCAGTGGGTTCAGAGTTGCGTGGATCCAGTGGTGGTGGCCTCATCACCGGGCTTGTGCAGGTCCAGTCAACAGGAAGGTGAAGGCAGAGAGAGAGAGAGCAAGCGAGACTGGCCTCCCGAAGGCCATTTATCTCGGTTACACCCCCAAAGTGTCTTCAAGCTGCAACTTGATCAACAGGCTCAGCTCTACCCATATCTTGTCACAGGTGCCATGTTGGCGGAAAAGAAAAACTGTCACACTGCTCATTGTACTTTTGTAAATAAATATTCAGTGCTTAGATCATTTTATTTTACGTGTTTTTTCAGAGGCTAAATCCATCTGCAGATTTAAATATATACCTGCTATCTAAAGATTTGGGATCTTCCCCAGAGACATCTTTATTGGTGCCCGCTTTTGTAAATTGTTCTCTTCTGACTTCCCTGCATTAAGCAGTGATGGCCACTGTGGGTTTGGGCCAATTCCTCCTCCCTGCTGACCTGAGTGGTCTCTCTGCAGAGTCTCCTGCTAAGACAGAAATTCACAAACAATAGGTGGCCATTGCCAGCAATTTGAGCACAGCAGTCCTGGTCTTTGGCAGCAGTTACCAAAATTGGCAAGCTATTGCCCAAATCCCCTGCCAAGAGAAAGCTAGGATTTTGGAATTGCCTTGTTCCTCTCACCTGCACGTCACATTTGTCTCTCTCTATCTGTCATTTTAAATAGTGTGTGTATGTTTTGTGTGTGTGTGCATGCTCACAAACATGTTTCTTTACAATTTGTCATGCTGGAACTGTCCTCGGCACAAGTCTTATTTGGATCTTCAGAGAGATGCTTTGCAAAGTCAGTGCCTTCCATAGTTCTTTCTTGGAGTTGAGATTAGATTAAGAAGTATACTTATTCTTGATGCCTAAATGGCACTTTCAGTGAAAATTCTAGGAGGGTAGATTGTATCTTTCTGTCTATGTTGTAGATCAAAGGACTGAGCGGAATGTTGTATCTGAATTTACTGCTCAGTGTAAGCAGAGAATCAAGGTATTCAGTGGTTATGCAACCCAACTTCCCCGTCTTAACAGATAGGAAGCTTATTTGGCAAGTGAATTACACAGTTATTGATTTGCAAAATGTCTCGATTCTCATCTCATTAACTAGGTGCTCATTGCCCCACTTGTTATGTTGTGTGTTGTTGAGCTGATTTCAACTCATATAAACCTTATATATCAGCATAGAACTGCCCCACTGGCTTTCCAATGTGGGCAGATCATCAGGTGCCTTCTCAGCTGCGGCCATTGGTGAGTTCCAACCGCCAACCCCCAATCTTTCCTTTGCCTTCTGAGGGCTTCACCATTGAACCACCAGGGGGCCTCAACTGTGCATTCACCCCAGTGGTAAGTATGACCTGGATGAAGTGGCATTGAGATAATAAAGCATTAAAAATGCTGGTAAGGATTACTTACACACACAAGACATAAACAACAGTGTAAATTTGGATGTAAAAAGAAATAGAGGAAAAATCTAGGAGGCAAAGGACAATTATAGAGGTCTAAAGGCAGGCATTTACATATGTAAATATATTTATATGTAACTATAAAGAAGTAGCTCTATGTACATATATTTTATGTTAAGTATTAAGGTAGCAGACAGACATTGGGCCTCTACTCAAGTACTCCCTCAATGTAAGAACAATTTGTTCTAATAACTTGGCATTCCGTGATGCTCACCTTTCTGACAGTCACTGAAGACAAAATGGGTGCATAAGCAAATGTGGTGAAGAAAGCTAATGGTGCCCAGCTGTCAAATGATATAGCATCTGTTGTCTTAAAAGCTGGAAAATAAACAAGCAGCCATCTAGCTGAGAAGCAACAAAGCCCCCATGAAAGAAGCACACCAGTCTGTGTGATCATGAGGGGTCCATGGGATCAGGTATCAGACAGCAAAGACCCAGAACAAAAAATCATATCAATATGAATGAGGGAGAGCGTGGAGTGGAGATCCAAAGCCCATCTGTAGGAAATTGGAAAATCCCCTTACAGAAGGGTCACAAGGAAGAGATGAGCCAGTCAGGGTGCAGTATAGCACCAATGAAACATACAACTTTATTCTACTACTTTAATGCTTCCTCCCCCTACCACTATCATGACCCCAATTCTACCTTACAAATCTGGCTAGACCAAACCATGCACATGGGTACAGATAAGAGCTGGAAACACAGGGAATCCAGGACAGATAAATCCCTCAGGAACAATAATGAGAGTAGCCATACCAGGAGGGGAAGGGGAAGGTCGGGGAGAGAGGGGGAACTGATCACAATGATCTACATATAACCCCCTCTCAGGGGGATGGACAACAGAACAGTGGGTGTAGGTATAAGACATGAAAATAATAATATATAAGTTATCAAGTGTTCATGAGGGAGGAAGGTGGAAGGGGGTGGAGGTGGGGGGAAATGAGCTGATACCAAGGGCTCAAGTAGAAAGAAAATGTTTTGAAAATGATGATGGTGACATATGTACAAATTTACTTGACACGATGGATGTATGGATTGTGATAAGAGATGTAAGAGCTCCCAATAAACTGATTTAAATTTTATTTTAAAGAAACAAAATACTATCAAGGATAAAAAGTACTTTAGTAGTTAAGAACAGCACAGTTCACTGTCATCCGAACCTATAGAGGATTTAGCACCAGAAGTAATTCACTTATGTATTAACTCAGTAGGATTGACTGGTGCCTACTACATCTTGGATGGTGGGAAGAGTCCAGCAAAGAGAGTGCATTTGGAGGCTACAGCCCACTGCGGCTCACAGAAAACAGTAGTGTGTTAAATGTTGTCAGTTCCCCTGATCCACTTGGTGGGGTTCTATAAAGTCCCACAAACATGGAATCAACAAAGACACACATACATACCTCTCTTAGAAACGTAGCCTTTATTTTGTGTGTCACTCCACTTTTCTGCTTGAGATCAAGATGATCTCAAGAAATACTTCTGCATGTCAGCAGGCCCCATCCACCAACCTCTGAAGCCACTTCTCATGCTCTGGGGCAGGGGTCCTCAAACTATGGCCCGCGGGACACATGCAGCCCACCAAGGATGTATATCCAGCCTGCCGAGTGTTTTTGCTCCATTTGCTTTTTACTTCAAAATAAGATATGTGCAGTGTGCATAGGAATTTGTTCATAGTTTTTAAAAAAAAAAAAACGATAGTCCGGCCCTCCAACGGGTCTGAGGGACTGTGAGCTGATCCCCTGTTTGAAACGTTTGAGAACCCCTGCTCTGGGGTTTCTGTCCACCCATAGTTACTGCTTGTCTTCTGCTGCATGAAGCAGTGCTTGTGTTTCCCTCCTCCTGATAGATCATTGAGCTACTACTTACATCAGCCCTTGAGCATCACCCAAGCTCCTGATCCTGGACCTCACTGGGCTTGATGAGTCTGAACCTCAGAGAGATGGCTTGTATCGGCCCACTCCTTGTCCTCTCTGATCTCACTGGGCAGTGCCAAGCTGCAGAACTGGGTCCCCAGCACAAGCACACTCCTTACAGACCAACAGATACTCTCAATGTGGGTCCTGGCAGCTTGGATCTAGGTAATCTTATCCCTCTCTATCGTGTGTATGGGTGTGAGAGAAAGAGAGAGAGAGAGAATATAGCTCATAATTAAACTTTTTGGTTTCTTCCATCAGACCTCTGTGCTCCTGTACCATCCCAGAAATGTTAGATCAAGTCACTATGAGTCAGAATCAACTCAATGGCAGTGAGTGAGCTGGGTAAATTGGGATAACAATTTACACAGATGCTGCGGGCCAGCCTTTCCATATTTAGCAATGACTCTATGCTACTTCGGAAACAACCTGCAGGTCCAGAAATGTTTGTTGTTTTATAATTCTGTGTACTTCAGTGCACTCAAATAAAGCATCATAGGAGACATACACATTTTGGGCTTTTTTCTGACATTAAATATCTTTAGACTAAAATTTTGAATTCCTCCTCGCAATAAGGAATGTTGCTGTTCAACAATACTTCTTAGGTTTTGAGGCATTGCTTGTTTTAAATTTCAGGTTGGTGTGTTGGTATTTATTTTTAATTCTATCAAATAAAAATAAAAAGTGACAAATTCAGTTATGAGTCAGTGAATAAAGTCTGTCTTTCTGTTACTTGGGGCAAATCATGTTTAATCTTAGTGCAGCATTTCTGCCTTTGGTGTGTGCTCAAAGAAATTAATTTGACTGTTTATGATGTTATTTAATTTTCAATAATTATTCAAGCATAGATAACTACAGACATCTATGTAGTAGGCAGATGGATCAGCAATTGTGCATGTAATTAGAAATAACCCTTGAAATACAAAAGTAGATTTTAATATTCAGCATCTAAAGAAAAAATGCTAACATTACAAATTGCCCATACCCTGGGGTTGTAGCCAGTGATGTAAAAACTTAAATATAAGAATTCAAATGAAAAATTCAGCCTCTTCAGCACCAAGCAGTTATTGGATTACAGTAAAAATCATGAACAACAAAACAAATGATGAAGAAGAAAATCATGAACAAATCACTTAAAGGGACAGTTCCTTTATCTAACCAAAAATGTGTGATGTGTGTATAACTAATTATTCCTTGAATGATTCCATTTAAATAATTTATATTGGAGTGCCTTTTTTTTTATAACAAGAGCCAGGCATTCAAATGGAAAAATTAAAATTAAAATTGCATTAGTAAATACCAGTTCACTTTAGATCTTTATAAAAAGAAAAATACAACCCTTACATTTTCTGTTTTTAAAATGAAGGATGTGTTGTTGTTGTTAGTTGCCATGAAGTCTGATTTATAGTGCGCCTATATGTGAGCAGCGTACAACAGTTTTTAGATTTTTTAGTCTGTGATTTTCCAAGCAGATTGACTTACGGAGGAACTATGGGTACAGTTGAACTGCCAGCCTTTCAGATAGCGGAATGCATAACTACTTAGGCCACCCAGGGCCCGAAAATGAAGGCTAGAGCTCATATGGACCATTGCCAATAAACATATGGACTGTCCATCTTTTCTCAGTGCTTAGAAAGGGAGAGGCAGAACTATATAGTAAAGTAAGTTCTGCATAGAAACGTGTCTGTGATCCACTATTTACCATGTTGTTCTTGGGTGCCATGGAATTGGTCCTGACCCCCAGTGAGCCTGTGCACAACAACAGGAGGAAACACTGCCTGGTCCTGAGCCATCCGCACCATTGCTCCAGTGCCTGAGCCCATGGTGGCAGCCACGGTGCCAATCCACCCCCTTGAGGCCATTCCTCTTTTTCGCTTCTCCTCAAGGTTACCTAGCATGATGTCCTTCGGTAGGGACTAGTCTCTCCTGACAATATGTCCAAAGTAAGTAAGAAGAAATCTCACCATCCTTTCGTCTAAGGAGCACTCTGTCCCTACGTCTTCCAACACAGATTAGTTTGTACTTTTAGTAGTCCATGGTACTTTAAATAGTCTTCTCAGCACCACCATTCAAATGCATGGATTCTTCTTGGATCCTTATTCAATGTCTAACTTTCATATGCATATGAGGCCAATGAAAATACCATGGCTTGGGTCAGTTCTCAAAGTAATAGCCTTGCTTTTCAATATTCTGAAGAGGTTATTCATAGCAGATGTATCTATATATTTGACACTTGGAGCAGAACTCTTAATCTCAAATTCCCCAGATTTGTTGGTGCACCACCCCCCACACACACCCTGAGGTAGTATTTCTATTAACAGCATCTAGCATGGTCCCTGGCAGCATGGAGACATAGTAATAAAAAGTTCAAGAAAAGAGAAAAAAGAATTCAGAATATGGAAAGAAACAAAAGAAATTAGAGACAGAAAAATAAACCAATTGGGAGAAATTAAAACAGGAAGACTTTTTGTCCCTTCCCTCCCTTTAGGAAAACAAGAGAAGTTCAGATTTTCAAGAAGTAACGTTACCATCTCATGGCCTTCTATAATAGTGCTGCTAGAAATTAAAGCACTGGTTGTACTTTTGCAACAATAGACACCAACTCTTTCTACTTAAGTCGCAGAGTCATTCTTGGCCATAAACCAGGTGATTTTTTTGGAAGCAGTAAGATCGGCATGAGGTGTATACAATGTCTGTGGAGTTCCAACTGTGTGTCTAGGAATTTATGAGATAAGAGAAGTGAATGAAACATGGATACTGGCTGTGAGGAACAGAAGGATTTCTCTTAAGTTGTCTCCCCCAAATATATGCCAGACTTAGCTTGAGAATGATTGTTCACTAGGCAGCGAAAGTAGGTCAGAGGTTATTCTCCCTAACATCAACCATCAAGAATGGATTGGGAGTCATTCTCACTGAGAGGTATCCGCTGTCTAGATCAAGCAGACACCACTGCTTATCCCACAACAAATAGGTCCCATTCCTTTCTGTTATTGTTCCCTCGAAGCAGTGCCCATAGGCAAGCCCGGGACCACTCTAAGATGACTAATCTTAGGCTACTATCTTGCCACACATGCCCCCCTATTCCCTCCTCTTACTATTGCACATTCACCCCTACGTCATCCCCCTCCTATTGCTTGCATTGCCTATGTTACAACCCCTCTCTATGACATAGGTTGTTATCTGCTATCAGGGGCTTGCATGCCTCCCAGGATAGTAATTGCCTGCTTTATTGTATGAGACACCAGAATGATCAAACCTGTTCAAGGATGAATTGTGCTGCCCTTCTCTGTGATGCATAATGTTGTGATGTATCCCCCTAAAGTAATATGATGCGTGGTTAGCAATAAATAAGGAGGCTCCCTGGTTCTCGGGAGAGTGGCTGGAGAAGGTGGCTAAGGAGGTTGAAGCAGCAGCTTCTTCTCTGACAGCTAAGCCCCCTCCACGAGGACCATCAAGCCTAGCCGAGGTGAAAAATGCTACCATGAATTGCGTCTGACTCCATCCTTTAACTCTCATGCTCTCTATGACTTTACTATAATCTCTACTTATTATCGCTGTAATACCGAACCTGTGATGTTTTGTGGGGTTCCCTCTTTCCTTTAACCCCACAACTGGCTTTAACCAATTTTTAGTTCAACCAGACTAGCAGCCACATTTCTTCCAGAGAAAAGGAATCCACTGTAAGTGTCTAGGCATCTGCTCAGCTTTAGAATGTGAGGTCGATAGGACACGTGGAAACCAGAGGCTTAAATGCAAAACAATGAATGTACAACAAGTGAGATGGTCTTGGGTCATAACAGTAACAGATCTAAACCATAGGGGGCATTCCAGGGGAAATTAAATTCTAGAATTCATAATTTCATTCCCATTGTGAGAGTCAGAACAGTATAAGATTTGATGCCATGCCGTTTTAAAATGGGAGAAAATGAGTGCAGGAGTTGGCAGCCTTGGTTGTTTATGTCAGACCCATTATTAGAAGAGATGTAATAGAAGTAGAGAGAATTGACAGCTTGGTTTAGTAGATGCAATCACTGCCTTTAACAGCTAGAGCCTACTTCTAACCCTAACCCTCGATCCAAGTGTTCCTAAACAATTTTAAACGTATGGAGTGTGGCCTCTGGCTTTGCTTTTCTGCCAGATCCTATAGGGTTGTTGTTGTTGTTTGCTTGTTTTGTTTTTTTTTTTAAATAGCCTATGTATGCTGATTATGATGCAAGGTAGCCGCCATTCCTTATAAGGAACTATGGGTTACGTTTGACATACGTGGTTTTCCCAGTCTGTTTCCCGGCTGTCATTAGAGAAAGGGTGACACACCCTCAGATTCCTAGTGCTGTGATAGCAGAAATACCATTGGTGGGAGGCTTTAACAAACAGAAATATAATTTCTCACAATTTACAAGACTGCAATTCCAAAGTCTGGGTGCGTACTCTAAGAGTCTACGGGAAGGAGTGCTGGTGGTGCTGGTGGGCAGTGCTGGGCTGCTAAGTGCAAGGTCTGTGGTTCAAGCTCACCAGCCAGTTGAATGAGAGAAAGCTCATGCTGTCTGCTCTCAGGAAGGTTACAGTCTAGGAAACCCTATATGAGGTTGCTGTGACTCAGACTCAACTTGAAGGCAGTGGACTGGGTATGGCTGAACTCTAGAGGAAGTGCTTTCTCTGGGCTCTTTGGGAGGAAGGTCCCTGTCTCCTTTTTGCTTCTGTCCTTGGTGATCTTGTGGCCTATTTGTAGCTCCTCCTCTGAAAGAGTTCGTTCTCTCTCTCTCTCTCTCTCTCTCTCTCTCTCTCCCTCGCTCGCTCGCTCTCCTTTGTATCAGAGGTAATTGGTTTAAAACAGGTTCCCTAATGGCATAGTCCATTAATATAACATAAAAAGCTCTATTCCAAAATTGTGTTCCAATCCATAATATTCTTCAACCTTTCTGGCTGTGTCGTCTCTGCACAGAAGCCCTTAAATTAGGGAGATGATGCCTCGGGATTAAATAAAGGACTGGTGACACTTTCTAAAAATTGCTGTAAAAACATGTCTAGCACAGTATTTGCCAATTCAACATTTTTCCAATGTGCATGTGAGTGACACCATTTATATCAATCACGTTGTGGTGGGTGGCACCTTCTTATTTATTTACATGACTTTATTAATTCACTAGAACTTTAGAAAGGAAATGCCCAATAATACAGAGAAATACTTTTCAGTCAATATACTCAGTGACAATTCTTTTTGGGGCTTGTTTGGGTTTTTTCTTATAATAGTATAGGTTTTCAAATTTATTTTGCGTACTGTCCCCATTTTAGAAAACAACAATTCAGTTCTTTTCCATCTTGGATTGTTATAAACTTTTATACAATATCCCATAATCTAAATAAAGTTTAGGTAAATGCTTTTGCAGCCTACCCCCTGGATCCTACCAGTGCCCTCCAAGGGGTGGTATTGCCCACTTTGGGAAACACTGAGTGAGTTATAGTCATGACCACCAAGATCAGTGGTTCCAACCCACCAGCCAGTGTGCAGGAGAACAAGGAGGCTCTCTATTCTGATGAGGATTTCGAGTCTCAGAAACCCTAAGGACCAGTTCTTCCGTGACCTATATGGTCAACATGACTATGAATCAACTCAATGGTTATGGGCTTTGGGATTTCTAAGCATGACAAAATTCAAACCTGGTGACCAAAAAAAAAAAAAAAATCTCATTTCATTTTCTCCACATGACTCTTCCAAAGTTGTTGAGACTTTTTCTTTTTAAAATTTGCAGAAATATTTGAAGCCAAGAGAAATGTTCTTTTCCCAGAAAGTGAAATGGTTTGATGAGATAATCCTGAGATTCAGGGATTTTCACTACTAAGGTGTAAAGGGGATTATTATACTGTAGCTCTGATGTTTTAAATGGCTGAGTTGAAATGAGAAAATATGTTGTTGTTTTGGTTATGGTTAGGAGTGATAGTCTTGCTCAACTCTACATTGGAGGGAGGGGGAACCCTTGAACTACATGCCATTAAATGACTTAAATAGAAATAGGAAGCTTTGGCGGTTTGAAAATGTTTTCCTTTTGTATGCCGCCAACTGCACTCTGGGATAAGTTTGTGTACCTGTGAATCCTGGGCCGGACTTGGGGTTTTGTTTTCCGTAAGTTTGTATTGATTTGCTCGCCCAGGCGTGTCTGGGCCACCTTCTGGTCAGTTCAGCTAAGGCTTGGAGCGGAGCTGAGCAGAGAGCTGCTCTCTTATCACTTCCCCTTTGTGTCTTGTGTCAAGAGCAGAAAGGGAGCGCAGTGGCCTGTGTTGACTAATCCTCACAGCTACACTTCCATTTTGGAGACCAGTGCGGGCAAAATTGGCTCAGTCAGTGCAGAATCAGCAGTTTTCAAACATTCATGTTTTTAGACTTGTATAGGCTGTCTTATGTTTCTTAATGGAAAACACACAAACATACATAAATTAGCCACCACCAACAAAAATAAATAAACCAGTTGCATTAAGTTGATTTTTAGTCATGGTGACTCCCATGTGTTTTCAGAGGACAGCTGTACTGCACAGGGTTTATAATGGCTACTCCATTTCAATAGTAGAGCCCCATGACTTTCTTCAGAGAGGCCTCTGGGTAGATTCAAACCTCCAAGCTTCTGGTTAGTAGCTGAGTGCCTAACCACTTGCATCACCCAGGGACCCCTAGATTGCCGTCCTCAACCCCAAACCTTACATGTTGTCATCCCGTTCTATAGTCTTATCTGTTGAAAGTATGAATTTTGTCTGCACATCATGGTTCTACTCCTACTGGGTTGTGACCAGACATGTTAAAAATACACTGGAAAGCCTAGAACTGCTCATTTGTGGAATGAGGCCAATGGCAGCATGGCCCAGGCTGGGTTTTTGTGAGTATTGAGTGAGGTATGCACAGTGATGCATGTAGTGCCCTCAGGCCATGCATTCTCAATAAAGGTTGGCTATTATTGTTACTATTTTGAGGAGTTCTTTCATACCCAGCTCAACTCACATTTCTGGACTCTTCCCAAGTAAAAGTTTTTCTCCTATTCTATGTGGAAGAAGAGGGCTCACAGTAACTTACAAGCAGTCTCTTGCCCTAAATTCTCTCTATTCTAATTGCTCTTATCTACTAGTCTACCCAATGGTGTTTCAAGTTTTGGACTCTTTACCTAACTTAACTATCTTCTTTCCTTGTCCTCAGTTATCCTCAGAAGCTACAATAGCTCTGTGGCTGATTAGCAAAAGTGTTTTCATTTGAAGCCAAACTATCTTCTCTACTCTTCAGCTCAAGGCTAGTAGGTTTGCTTCAAGTCCTATCCCTGAAACAGAATTTCCACAGTCACTTGGACTCCTTTTGATGTTCACATATCTCTCTACCCATCAAAAGCCATGGCTATTCATCACCCACCGAACTGTGACTTCTTGTTATTGGTCAAGGGTCCCTTTGGGCACAACATTTCAGTGCTTGGAAACAGACGGTAAGGAAAGTGACTCAGACCCACCCAGTGGCTCTGCAGGAGAATGACCTGGGCATTTGCTTCTATAGAGATCACAGCCAAGAAAAGCTACACATCATGTGGCTTTGCTATGAGTTGGAATTGATTCCAGTGCTCCTA
>NW_022105611.1:1302668-1314847 GCF_000313985.2 Echinops telfairi | reverse complement strand
TCTCTACCTGCTGCTGGGCAAATCCTTTTTTCCTCTCTTGTAATCTCTGTTATGTTTCTTCTAGTTTCAGCTGCGATACTTTCCACTGCCCTGCCTTCTACGCTTCCATCTTTGCTTTTGGTAGAATCATCATTTGGCTCATATTTTAGTGATGGTACAGGTACTAACTTAGGTGAACTTCACTGTCCTTCAGTATCTCCCTGTCATGGAGAGAACCCCAACTCTCTCTTCCTTTTGGGTTTCCCCTCTGCCTGTACCCTGGAGTCCTTGTCTGACTCCTCTGCCCCAGACCAGTGACCTGCATGGTAGCACAGGGTCTGTGGAAATTGGTTGAATGTAATTATTAAATCCCTTACCAACAAGTAGTCCAGAGCACAGTCCATCCAAACTTTATATTGCTGCATCCTTCATTGCCTACTATGAGCCTTGTCAGCTGTGACCAAAGCTCTGACCTCTCTTCTGTATAACCGCAGTTTGTGTGGCAGCCCTGCTCTTCCCAAGAATCAAACTACTGAGTAAGATGATGAGCTTGCCCTGAGCCATAAAGCCTGAAGTTTCCTGCCCTGTCAGATTAGAGAGACTTTGCAAATCCCTGAGGAGTTGAGAGATAGGAGAAAAAAATGCCTGTCCTGTTTTGGAAAGAAGAAAAATGGCATCATATGACACCTTCTAAAACTCACTGCCATCGAGTTGATTCTGACTCATAGCACATATACTAGGTTGTGTAATGGTGAAGCCCTGAGCTGTGGAGTCTCATGGTTGGCAGTTGGAAACCACCAGCAGCTCTACAGGAGAAAGACGAGGCTTTCTATTTCAGTAAACAGTTACAGTCTTGGAAACCCACAGTGAGGGTTCACTATGCGTCAGCATGGACAGGATGGCAGTGAGTTTTTTACCTTATTACAGATCTCGGGATATTCTGCATTCCATAAAGAAAATAAAAGCGTTTGTTCACTTTTCCTGAGGAATGACTTATTTGAAATGAAGGTGCATCAGGATTTGGAAAAATGTGTCACAGACATGGTAACTCTTGCCACCTACATTGGGAGTGAGCCTTATTTTGAAGTGGCCTCACATCGGGGTGGTGGTTGTTCTGGGGTACATTCTCACCTTCCACACCAGAGCCTGGGTTCAATTCCAATCAATTCGTCCCAGGGAATGCATCCTTCTCTCGGGGAGACCCTAGACTTGCAGGGTGTGCACCAGACTGTGATTCCCGAGAGATGGGGGTGGGGGTGGGGGGGTGTTCTCTGTCCTGGCAGAGGCACTTGGCTGTCAGGGTGCTTATTTCCAGGCAGCATAATTACAGACCACTGATAGGAAGTTATTTTAATAACGCCAGAAAATGATTGTTTAGTTAAGAGGGAATGTTCCTTTTGCAGAGATAAGCTCTTGCCTAACCAGCATTAAATTACCCTTCAAATGGTCTCTCAGAAGCCCAGGAGTGAGTGCAGCCTGCGATACAGCCATGTGTGAGAGGTGTGTGCGTGCGCGTGTGTAGACTGCTGAGTCCTGCAAACCTGCTTTTGTATTTTGAGGGTTATTTCTAGCAGGAGATGAGACGGTCTAATTTATCTTTGGCACTGAGCAAACCCTATTTGTCTCTGGCATGAAGCAGCCTTAGCTCATCTGGTGCTGTGTCTGGTTATCACGCTACTCAGCAGGGGCAATTTGTTTTGTTTTATTTCTGTCCCAAAAGGTAATTAATAATACAGGCATAAAAATGTTTGTATGGTGGCTTTATATTTTTGATTACCCAAAGAAGTATTCTTCAGGAGCCTTTCCAAATAGCGGCTTTTGCACCTGGCTAGACACCGGCACTCCTCACTCACAAAGAGCTAACTTTTGGAAACCTTCCAGGGGTTCAGTCCCTCACTTCCCAGCACATCATGGTGGCTCAAGGAGGGCTTTAATGGATATTGAGACACCTACCAGTGAATAGTAGTCTTTGGTGCCTAGTATGATGGAGCCCGGATCTTCATTTCTCAGTGCAATATTCTGTCCTCTGCTGGAGAATTTAAATGATCCCAGTTAGGACTGTGCTCATTTCCTTCCCTACCTCTTATTTCAGCTTCACACAACAATCAATCAAGTAACTACTGATATTCACCATTTCAGTGGTGAGGACATTTAGGCTTATGGAAACATGGTGCTTAGAACCTGATTTTGTTTTTGTTTTTTTCCAATCCTAAGATCTTAAAGAAAAAAAGTATTTATTATTGGTGGCATTATACACCATTTTGTACTTTCTATATGACGGATTCAGGACCATTGATTACTGTTTGGTCACCATCAGTGACCTGGCCATCTCTGTGCTGTAGATTCTGTTGTCTGCTCACACTCCTATTGTTGTTGATAGGTGCTGTCAAGTTCATTTCTCTGCAGCGAGAGTCCTATGGTCAATCCTAAACTCTTAATCACTATTCCAATGGGGCAAAGGAAAATGTCTACAGTGTTGGTATTTATGGTAGGTTGTGAAGGGAGCATCAAATCAATTCATTCTGCCTGGACACCCTACTGAGAAATTTACATTTCTATATCCCTGGTATACTGAATCCCAATCTACATTTTTAAAGATCTCCAGATGGTTCTTATGTAAATATTGATGGGGGAGGCATAAAAGTCAACTTGTGTGGTCTACTTAGCATCCATGTGGGGAATGTCCAACTGCTCCTAGGTTCCTGTGCTGGGGAGGAGGGGCTTGTTTGGAAGGGTGGTAAAAGGTGGCAGGGCATCAAGTTTACAGCACCTGGACAGCCCTGGCTCCCTTGGCTGTGGAGGCCTGACAGCTTCTCCAGGTGTGGTTGCCTAAATACCTTCTTTGGTGAAGTGTCTGTTCACGTCTTCTATCCATTTTTTATTGGATTATTTTCCTTTTTGTTGTTGAGGTGTTGACACTTTTATGCTCTTTAGCTAGAGATTATCCCCTTATAAAATCTATCATAGCCACACAAAAAAAGTGTTTCCCAGTCTGTAGGTTTTCTTGTTACTCCTTTAGAGAAATCTTTTGATGTGTTTAATTTGTAATAGGTCCCAACTGTCTAGTTTGTCTTCTGCTGTTTGTACATTTTTATATAACTGATAGGCTATGTATGCCATAAATTAGGGCCTGGAGTTTGCAAAGCAATTGTTATGAATGAGTTTTCTTTCAACCTAACCTATTTGGAAGGCCTCTGGGTGGTACTATCTGAGTCCTGGTAGCCTATTGGACTACAACTCCAGCTGCTAACCACAAGGCCAGCAGTCCGAACCCACCAGTGGCGCCATAGAAAGGTGAGGCTTTCTACACCGGTGAAGATTTAAAGTCTCAGAAACCCCAAAGGCAGTGCTACTTGATGGCATTGTTTTTGGGGGTTGTTAACCTAAAAGTTAGCAGTTTAGACCTACCCAGCAGTGCTGTGGAAGAAAGATCTGGTTTTCTGTTTTCAAGAAGATTTCAGCCAAGGACACCTTAGGGAGTGCATTTTTACTTGGCCACACATGAGGTCATCATGAGTCCCAGTGGACAGGACAGCAACAGGTTCAGTTGTTCTGGTTGCTGTTTCTACAGACTAATCTTTCTTTGAAACCTGTCTTATAAGTCAGAGAAGGATTCCCTCTGACCTCCTGACACTTAACCTCTTTACGCCTCATTTTCTTTTTCATAAATGCATCTGACAAGCCATGTTAGGCTGGGTTCTCTAGAGAAGTGCAACCGTGGTGCTTCTATGTGCCTACAAAATAAGAAATACACAAGTCAGGAAAGTGGCTCACGCAGGTTAGTGGTAGAAGCAGGTTAATCCAGTCCGATTCAAGTCTGGGGGTCAGAGGTTGGCTGGAGGCACCACAGACCTGCTGAAACTGATGAATGAAGAAGCACCAGCGGAACTCTGAAACAGGAAGGCCACGGGCGGCTAGGGGCAGAGGTAAGAAATCCTAGGTCGTCAGGCCAAGCTTGTGGCTGCAGAGGAAAAGGCATCCCAAGTTGGCAGGCAATATGGCTGGTTACATAAACCCTGAAGAGCCAAAGGTCAATGAGTGTGGGGCTAGCCCACAACCTAAAGCGTCCTGTGGAGCAATTGTGCGATTGAAGGGAACAAAGAAAAAGACAGGCAACAAAATTAAGATGTGCACCTAGTCCCTGAAGCAAGAAATGACAGAAAGAGAGAGAGAGAGAATGTATTCTCTAACAAGCTTATAGAATCGTGGGGCTAGCAAGTCTCATTAGTGACAGTCAATCACATGCAAAAGAAGGTGGGCAGTGTCTAGGTACCCCTGGGCTCATCGGGGGAGTAACCCAATACCAGTCTGTGGGGCAGACCACCTCTAGAGTGGGGAGACCAACAGAAACAAGCCTGCTCTTAGCTATAGGCGGCCTCTAATGGCATAGGGATCAGCCAGGTGCGTGCAGTGGGTATCATTAAAGTATTGCTATTGTGGAGGGAGATTGTGGGGAGTGATTTTTAATTAAGAGAAAGTGACTGGGATTAATCTCCAATTCACAAATGTGAAGGCCTCCTTCCACCAGAATCCTGGCCTTCCAGGCTTCTTAATTATGATGTAAAGAATTGTCCGCGTACACTCTCTTCCCAGTCCTCAGTTTCCCACAGAGGAGACAGATGCAGAATCCAGGCCAACAGAAAGAAACAAGCCTTCCCAAGGGTCTGCTCAATAGGAGTAAGCCACCTCTCACCTGTGAAACTGTCCTCCGAGTCCTCCAGGGCGAGGACCTGATCCAAGGGGGAGCCCAAACCAACTCACTCCCATCACGTCAATGCCAAGCTCTAGTGACCTTAAAGGACAAGCTGGAACTGCCCCTGTGAGTGTCCGAGATGTTAACTTTGGTGTATACCCTATTACATTCACGAGGAATTAACCAGAGTAGAAAGCCCCATCTTTCTCCCACAGCGTGGCTGGTTGTCTCGAACTGCTGACCTTGTGGAATGCAGCCCAATGCATAACCACTATGCTACCAGGCTCCTAAGGGGTTAGCATTACACCCTAATCATCCCACAACTGTTTGGCTGCTCACAGTATAATGGGAACTACATTATCTTGTTTACGTTATGTTCCCTCACATCAGGGGGGTGGCCTTACCTGCCAAGCTACTGAGAATCCTGGCCTAGTCAAGGCTGACAGAAAACCTAACGATCTCACAAGCATATCTTTGCATCACAGTGCTTCCCAAGGTAGGTTGAACGTGTTAATTGTGCAAAACTCTTAGAGCATTCAATAAATGCTGACTGCTATTGTTGACCACGACCAGACAATCAGTCTGTTGTGCCAGCAGCCTGCAGGTTGCTATAATGTTATAAGGTATATCATTGCTAGTCTTATTGTTGCTTTCCCCAACTAATTGGTAACTTTGGTGTATATCCTATTACATTCACGAGGAATTAACCAGATACATCACTGTGTAATGAAAGTGCCACCCCTCTCCCCTTTAATTGTATCACTTTGTGTATTTAATAAAGAGCAAATGCTCAGTGCTTTCATTAGGAGTGAGGTGCAGGCAGTGGGGCTGGGGGGCTTCCATAGGAGCCTGTATGACCTCAGTGGCTAATCGCAGTAATTGGCTAGGAAAGTGATTTCCAGCCGCTGCTGCTATCTGGAGCTGTGACTTTCAGTGCTTCATCTCGCCACAGGCCTCCCTGTCAGCCTGTGATACGTTATTGCTCGCCGCGTCTGGCTGTCTATGTTCTCTGAATGTTCCTGACAGCGAGGTATCCGGAGACCACAGTTTTGGTTGCCAGTGAGCACTGTGGTCATTGTTCCCTTAACCGATGCTTTGGCATCAGGTAGTAATTTTGAGCCGTGGTTATTGAGGAGGGCAAGGGGAACATGAAGTTGGCGCGTGTGGAAACAGGAATGGAATGAAGTTGAACTCACCATTTGGCCATTTCTGCCGACGGTGCTTCTCTGTTGCTACATTGTGGGGTTAAAGGAAAGAGGGAACCCCACAAAACATCACAGGTTCGGTAGGCACAATTGTACAGCAATAATAAGTAGATATTATAGTAAAGTCATTGAGAGCATGAGAGTTAAAGGATGGTGTCAAGTAATGGAGTCAGACGCAATTCATGGTAGCATAGCTCACCTCAGCTAGGCTTGATGGTCCTCGTGGAGGGGGCTTAGTCGTCAGAGAAGAAGCCGCTGCTTCATTATCCTTAGTCACCTTCTCCAGCCACCCTCCTGAGAACCAGGGAGCCTCATTATTTATTGCTAACCACGCATCATATCACTTTAGGGGGATCTGATTACAGAGTCATACATCACAGAAAGGGACAATACATTTCATTCTTGAACAAGTTTGATCATTCTGGTGTCTCATACAATAAAGCAGACAATTACTATTCTGGGAGGCATGCAAGTCCCCTGATAGTATACAATAACCTGAGTCACCGGGAGGGGTAGTAACATAGGCAATACAATCAATAGGAAGGGAATCACCTAGGGGTGTGCCCACATTTGTTGTGGGAATAAACAGTGGTGTCTGCTTGATCTAGACAACTGATAATGGCTACCTAACCTTGGTCACCCTTGGGCGGGTTTGCCCTCTCTGGTATCTCCTGCAAGTGAACAGACCACCACTATCCTTATCAGAAGGGAGTGGGTCTTATTTAGGGTGAGTCAGACTAATAGTCTAGCCACTATAGATGGCTGATGTTAAGGAGAATAACTTCTGACCCACTTTTGCTGATCACCTATTGTACAGTCATTCTCAAGCAGCTAAGTCTGGTACATATTGTGGGGAGACAACTTAAGGGAAATCCTTCTGTTCCTCACACTACATTGTAATAACGACGATGATGATAACAATGATGATGACGATGGTGATGGATGCATAGGTTTTATCGTTCTCCTATTTTGTAAGCTCCTTGGGTGCATGCCCAGATCTTGGCCACCTTTGGGCCTGAGTGTCGTCTTTGGAGGGGGGCTGTGTGGTGTTGGGTAGTCATTAACGATACCATCTTGGAACGATTTTTACAAGGTTTTGCATCTGGAAATTTGTAAAGCACATGACAGGTCAGCGAATAGTCTAATGAAGGCTTGAATACCCATCCATGTAGTTTGAACACTCATCCGTACACGGCCAATCTTGGTTTTGGAGCTACACCCCCACCCCTCCTTCCCTTCAGACCCTTTTGAAAGAAATATAAGTGTCAGGAAAAGATTTTGACATTTACATGCAGATAATTCAATAAATTAAATAAATACACATGATGAGCTTTAAAGAGATACTTGCCGAAGAGCAAGCTACGGGTGCCATTTCCGTGCCTCTGATGAAAAGAAATCCCCATTTCTGTTGCTTTTTGTCTTGTCCACATAGAACCCATCTTCTCTGTGGATTCCCAAGATTCCCACTGCTTAACCCAAGTGGAGCTAAACGAAGAGCAAGGCATGATTTCACTGTCTGAGTCTGGGAGCTTAATTCATTTGTTTACTTATTCTTTCATTCAATAAACATTTACTCTCCACCCCACCCTTGGAGTTGCGCTCAGGATGAAAAGAGATAATGTGCATAAAGCGCTTGATATAGTGCCTGTCATCTAGTGAGCATTCAGCAAAGGTTATTGATTACCATTTTATAATTATTCCACGCCAGAGATGTAGTGGGTCCTAAGATGAAAAAGAAATAATTATCCACAGCCCTCATTGGAATTCTCTAGCAAGAAGCATCAGAAACATCAATAAAAAAAACCCACCCCCCTTGCCATTGAGTTCAATTCTGAGTCAAAATGACCATAGGTAGGGTTTCTGAGGCTCTAAATCATGACAGGCTCTGACAGCCTCATCTTTCTTCCTCTGAGTGACTCATAGGTTTGAAACAAAGAGCTTGAAAAGAATATCCTTAGGCCCAGCCACCCCCACCCCCCCAGGATCACTATCTAAAAATCAAAAACTTTAAAAAACACTAGTCACTGCCATTGAGTGCATTCTAACTGCAGGTGAGCGTATAGGACAGGTAGAACTGCCCATGTGTATTTCTAAGAATGGATCTCCTTCTAGGAGTAGAAAGACTCCTCATAGTCCCATGGAGCAGCTGGTAGTCTCAAACTGCTGATCTTGTGAAATAGGACTCAATGTGTAACCACCACACCACCAGTGCTCCTTGCAGCACCATGGTATCTCCTTAGAGTCTGTCAATAGAATCTAGAAATGCAGGCTGGAGCAAAGGCGAAAACCTAGAACAGAGAAGGGGCAATTAGCTGAGGGAGCCTGCTGGGGGTGCTTTCACTGCACCTTCAGTGTTAGGTGCCCAGGCTGATTCAAGCAGCTTATGTGCTCTGCTGCTGACCCAGAAGTTGGTGGTCTGAGTACCAAGAGGAAGATAAAAAAGCATTGCCGTCAAATTGATCCTGACTCCTAGCAACTCAATAGAACACATAGTACCACCCCCTTCGGGTTTCTAAGCTATAACACGTATAGGGTGCAGAAAGTTCCCTCTTTCTCCCACAAAGCAGCAAGTGCATTTGAACCCTCCCCTTGTGGTTAGCAGCCCAATGCATAACCCACTACACTACCAGGGATCCAAACTCCCTACGGGGCACAGCTCCACTGGGACCCACATGAATTGCCATGGCAACTGTGTTTTGTTTGCTTCTTTGGATTTGGTTTTCATTCTTCTCCATGCCTTTACTGTGTGATGCCGAAGCACTGGCAGCCATGGGGGGTGGTGGGGGGGGAGGATGAGTGGTGGCTGCCTCCTGGGCCCTGATGTTTGTGACAGAGGCAGCCACCACCCAGTGTTTGTGACAGAGGCAGCCACCACCCAGTGCCCACAGGCAACACCTGAAGGTCCTGGTGCCCAGTTCAGGCTGTAGTGCCCTCAGTGAAAGGCTACATTTTTAAAGCATATCACCACCATCCAGCAGTATCCTGCTTATCTCTGAAATTTATATTATGATTTCAGATGAATTTTCATGAAACACTATCTTTGGCTTGACATTTGAATGTTTGATTCCATTAAAAACTCCCCGCTATGTCTTTGCATAAGCCTGATAAGACTACCCTGATAAGACTGGCTGCCATTTTCCCGCCCTCTTCATCTGTGTCTACTGCTCTCTCCGCATTTCCTGTAGTGCTTAGATCTCCTTTCTGGTTATTCATTTTCTTTCTCTCTATGTATAAGCCTCATTTTCCCTTGGTTTTTCCTCCCCACCTCATCCCCACTTTAATTTTCTTCCTCGTTTGATTTCTTTCTTACCTCTCATCACCCCTTCTCTGCTTTTGGGAGCTTTCTTGTTCGATGAGTCTGTGAGTGTCATTCAGGCATGTGCTCCTGAAAACTTCCACGTTTACCCCTCACACATTTGGGGATGGTCAGGAAGCTTGAAGCCTCATCTTGACTTACATTGGCTTGGCTCTCATGGCTCTTTGACCACCTACTCCTTGAAGGAACCCTAGTGGTAGTGGTTACTTTTGAGACTGTTAACCACAAGGTCAGTAGTTCAAACCAACCAGCTGCTCCACTTTCTACTCTGGTAAAGAGTTATAGTCTTGGGAGCCCACAGTTCAACCCTGTCTTAGAGGGTCACTGTGGGTCATTATTGACTCAATAGCAGCAAATTTGTTTTTTCTGATTTACCCTTTGTGTTTATGATGTTGTCTGTGATGATGTTGAGGGAGTACTCCTATGTGCCAGGCACTGGAAGTGCATATGGAATGCAAGAGACACAGCCCCTGACATGGATTTACACCCCCACCCCCACCCCCACCCCCGGAACCTTATGGTGAAACCCAAGGCCCTTAAAAAGACCTCACATATTGTACGAGTTAAACAGAGACATCTTAATGGATTGAACTCTGAGTGGCACAACAGTTAAGCATTTAGCTGCCAACAGAAAGGTTGGTGGTTGAAATTTACCCAATGGAGAGAGGACTGGCCATCTGCGTTCATTAAATGACAGCTTAGAAAGCCCTTCGGGCAACGGCACCTTGTCTAGTGGAATGGCTCTGAGTCACAAAGGATTTGAGAGCACCTGGCACCAGCAGCAATCTGACGGGATCTATCATTGTCAGGAGGTACAGGTGGTAGAAGATGAATGTGCTCGACTGCTAACCCGAGGGTTGGTAGTTCAGGTCTACCCAGAGGTATCTGGGAAGAAAAACCTGGTGACCCACCTTGGGAAAAGTCAGCCATTGAAAACCCGGTGGAGCACCGCTGTCCGCAGACCCACGGGGGCTGTGAGTCTGAACGCACTCACAACAGTTGCCTTCTTTTTCCCCTTTAGATAATCTTAAAGGTACCGCTTATTAAGTGACAGGCTCGTTCTATCAGCAAGTGTCATGAGGAATTCTTATGCTTGCAAGCTGCTAGACTCCGAGATGAGATTCAGCCTGAAGCCGGTGAGGATGAAAGGAGACCCCTTAGCCTCTGACAATGAAACTAAAATGAAATAAGCACTACAGAGAGTCTCACCCACGCACTCCAGGTCAAGGGATGGTTTACGGAATGCTGCATTCTGTTATGAGAGCCGGTTACTAATATCTGGGCATAGCTTAAAAAACTGTCACTATTGCAACCAGAATAACAGAGTTAAAAGAAAGACAGCATGTGGCATACATCCTTATAACCGCCAACAGCTCGAGAGAGGTATAAGAATTAAGAATCTCACAAGAACGGGAGAATTAAAATGACTGTGTGCTGTTGAGGAAATGTGAACAGCTAGTTATTGAAGTAGCTAATTGCCGAATGGGTGAGTTAAGCTTGCTCAGCCTGTTTGGTCACCATGACAAGAGTATTTCCTCTTCCTGAAGATCCACCGATTTTTCAATACTTATGATTTTAAGTATTTGCTTTCTTTCTGAGGTAGCCAGAAAGCACGTGGTACCTTGGTAAGCCAACAAAAGAACCCGAAGCCTTGTGAAGATGTTGCGGCATTCCTGTGGAAAGGAGAGAGCAGATGGTCAGAAATAAATGCCCCCCTTTCAAAAGTGGTTAAGACCGCCTGGAGGACTTCGGCAGAAGTAGAGTGCTCTGCTCCTAGACAGACTGTGGTCTAGGCTCCCGATGGGGCAGTTCTCCTCTGGATGCTGGCACGGAACATGAGACGGAGAAGGAGAAGACACAGAAGAAGGCCATGTGAGGACAGAAAAGGCCATCGGAACGACGCAGCCCCTGGCATCACCAGTAGAGTAAACGGCAGGCATGACTAGATAGTCCCTCAGAGCCTCCAGAGGGAATCAGCCCACCTTGAGCACTGGGCTTCTGCCCTACAGGACCGTGCGAACAGAACCGTCTATTGCTTGACATCACCAAGTTTGTCGTGAGCTGTTACACCTCAAAGAAACGAATGCACGAGTTGATTAAAACTACAGGAGTAATAACGAAAACTCAAATCGCCAGCCTTGAAAGTTTTCCTTGCAGCGCCAAATTAAAATTGCTACATTTAATACAAGACCAAACACTTTATTTATTTATTTACAATACTGACCTGCACCAAACTATCCTCCGACCTGTAAAGAGAAGGTAAAGGTGATTGGTAGGTCCATGCTGGTTGAAAATAACGTAGCCATGGGTGAGACTGGTTGACACAAGACTGAGTCATACACTTATTTTGAAATGTTATCATCTTTGAGGGTCAAAGTCAAATATGAATGTCTATTTATCAATAGAACAACCAGAAATAAAAGCCTCATTCCAAGCACATAAGAGACTCGGGAAATATGTTCATAGTGTTTGCCAGAGAAACAGAGTTATCTGTTCCCATGAAGCTGTTCCCTCCAAATCGCTCAGCAGAATACAAACTCTTTAGTAGGGCAGCAAGCTGAGGTGGAAAGAGCTCTGTGCTCTGTTCTGCCATTACTGTCCTACATTTAAGTACATTTTATAGATCACATATATTTTCAGAAGAGCCCTGTTGGCATAGTGTTTATGCTTTGGGTTGCTAATTGCAAGGTTAGCTATGCCTCTGTACCCAGAATTTAACTGTATCTAGCTTGAGTTTCTTTATCAATAAAATAATAAAAATATGCCCTGCAAAAGAGAGTGTTCCCCAGTTTCTATAATGTGTATGTGGTGGTGGGAATTGTGGTGGTGGGAGATAGCTATATTTCTCCTGAGCAGTTATTTTATATGATCCTGAAACAGCATGTATATCTTGAAATCAGTTTCTTCCCTTCTTATTTTAGTGTGTTTGAGGGTGGGCCAAAAATCATGGTGAACTTCGCGTGTTTGGCACATCTTTTCTTGTACA
>NW_022105611.1:1300988-1302265 GCF_000313985.2 Echinops telfairi | reverse complement strand
AAAAAATGTCTCATTTCCCCTTTGTTCTGATTTTCCCATTTATTATCTGGGCTTTTGTATTCTATACAAGTATTTTCAGCTATTATGTATACTTTTAGAAGCTATAAGTGACTATTTTTAAAAACTCACTACCATTGAGGTTATTCCAATTTGTAAGCACCCTGCAGGATAACATAAAACTGTACCTTTAGGTTTCTGAGACTTTAAATCTTATAGGAGTAGAAAGCCTCAACTTGTTCCAGTGGAACACCTGCCAAATTTGAACCATTGACCTTGTAGTGAGCATTTCAATTCATATTCCACTATTCCACCACAGCTCCCTATGTAGAGTGGATGTAAATATTACTTGAGCTAATGGAGAAGAACTCAAACTCAGTAGCTGGCACACTAATGACACATCATAAATTCTATCCCTTTGCCTTCTCATTCCATGGCCCCCAGCCAACCCATATTCATTCAGTTTTAGAGGCAACACCATGGGTTGATTTCAAATGATCTATCAGAAGTAATAATAATAACAATATATTTCATATGAGTCTGACATTACTGTCCTACATCTAAATGCATTTTATAAATCATATATGTTTTCAGAAGAGCCCTGTTGGCGTAGTGATTATGCTTTGGGCTGCTAATTGCAAGGTTAGCAGTTAAACCATGAGGTGCGCCTGAGGAGAAAGACGAGGCTTTCTGCTCCTGTAAAGAGTTACAGTCTTGGAAACCCACCTGAGCAGTTCTGCGCTGTCCCATAGGATCATTATGAGTTGACAGCGACTCAATGGCAGTGAGTTTGTTTTTTGTTAGTTTCTCTATTTTCAACTTAATTATGTAAGTACAAATATATAAACATTTTCTAAAGATCTTGTAAAATAATAATAATTATAAAGAGAATGGCTTCTCTCTCTGGCAATGTTTACATCTATCTTCCTATCTGTAAAATGGGGCTGATAGCTATTCCAGACAGTCATTGTCATAATTCAGTCATAGATGATTGTGGTTCCTGGTTGGTTTTGAGTTGACTCAAATTCCTGGTGACCTTCCCTGTAACCAAACAAAATTCCGCTTTGCCTGTGCCACCTGCACTAGTATGGTTGGAGGGGGCCAGCTCCCCACCACTAATCATGGGTTCAGTAAGCACAATTGTAAGGTTGAGATATATAAAGATTATAATAAAGTCATCAAGAGCATGAGAGATAGAAGAGAGATTGAAACAATGGAGTCAGACACATTTCATGGTAGCATGCTTACCTCAGCCCCGCTTGGTGGTCCACATGGAGAGA
>NW_022105611.1:1297475-1299489 GCF_000313985.2 Echinops telfairi | reverse complement strand
TAAGCCTTATCTCAGCCAATGTAGGTAATTGCTTAGACTGGGTTCTATAGCACACGCAGGTAGATAAGTAGAGTGGCTTCTGAAGGAAGGAATTCAGGTCCTTAAAAGGTGTTGGTGAAGTGCTTGCCTCCTACTCAAATCGTTGGTTTGAAGGCGTTCAGTGACTCTACGGCTGATCGACTTCCCGTGGGGCACTGCTTTGCTGTCACATGGGGTCCCTGTAAGTAGAAATCTGCCAAGACAGAACCGACCAGCAACAGTCACGAGGGGTGACAAGAACAGCAGCAGTCTGGTCCAGGTGCCAGCCTTGCCACCGAACTCCCCCTATTTCCCCTGGTGATTCAGGGTCCCCTACCTTAATTTATAGAGAATATTTCATTTCACTTATGTTCAACCTTAGCAGGACCTTGCCTGTGTCATTAAATGGCATCTTGTGGTGAGGTCTTTGGGACCATTTTACAAACAGGTGGGTTATGTTACAAGTGCATTTATAAATCCTTAACCCAAGTGGAGAGTTCATATTTCCGTGTTCTAGATCATGTGTTCATTGTCAGGCAAAATGTATATGCGGTTCTTATTTCAGTAAGGAGAGTCCATGAAATGCTGTTAAACCACTTGGATCGTCAAACCAAGGTCTTTCCTCTGGGACCAAATACGGAAACTATTGATTTGTTCAGAGTACGCCGAGTCTGCGCACTCTGAGGATGCCTGCTCTGAAAGTCAGGAGTAACTGGGCGGCAAAGGTTTCCATCAGTTGAGCATCTTCCAAGCAAGATAAAGAAGAGTGTTCTGTAAAAAGTCAAAACCTTACTGTTTTTGTTCCAAAAACCTTACTTTGATAACCACAAAGAAAGGGAAGAAGTGATATACTCGTTATAGTGAAATTTTAACTTCCTACAGAAAATAAGAAATCTGCTTGAGGAAAAAATATAGTAGTGAGGTTCCTTATAGGTTTCCTGCCTAGAACTCAACACCAGCAGCGAATTCACGGGGCATAAGAATGTTTGAAGACAACCAGAAAGTTCCAAAAGAGAAAGTAGTTATCTATTTGTAATATGCAATTTTGGTTGTTTTCATTTGCTCAATTGTATTTTGTGGGAAACTGTAAATAAAGAGGCTGAGATTGAGAGAAAGAGATAGAAAACCCAAACTAGAAAATTCATACACTGAAAAACAAATCTCTCACATGTTTTCTATATATACTAACAATATATTAGCAAATATTATGGTACTCTATAGGAAAGACAGAGGAGTTCTGGTGGTGATGTGGAGTCAAACCCACCAACTGCTCCTTGGGAGAAAGAGGAGGCTTGGAAATTCTATATAGGGTGACTCTGTGTGGGAACTGACTTCATGGCAGCGGGTGTGATTTTTTGGTAGGGAAGACACAAGACAGCAACTAACAATATCACATTATTTTTGTTAGCTGTTGTGCAGCAGACTCCAGCTCATTCGCAACAGAAGAGAACACTGCCCAGCCCTGCACCATCCTCACAACTGGTCTCATGTTTGAGCCCCTTCTTGTAGCCACTGTGCCTATCATCCAACCCAAAGCAAACTCACTGCCAAAGAGTCCACCCAGAACTCACGGAGATGGTATATAGAGGACAGAATAGGACTGACCCTATGCTGTCATGTTCACATGATCACAACGCCTCATCTTGCTCTAAGGGACATTCTAGTGGATTCAAATGGCTGACTTTGAATTCCCAGTCCTGCAAGTACCCCCCTAAGACCCCAGCGTTCCTTGTGTCACTCATAGGACAGGACGTCCTGGTGAGTTGACAGTAGTCAGAGAGGGTGAGGAAATGGATGGAGGAGGTGGATGGAGATTGTCACTCCGACTGTGGGCTCAAACTTACCGTCTCTGAAGATGGCTCAAGGGGAATGTGGACGATGGCATGTGGCATGCGATGGGACACCTTCCTGGTCTAGAAATCTTTTTAAATCTTGTATTTAATGATACAGGCTAAACGTGTGTTGATACAAGAAATGCTAAATAGATCCTAGTAAG
>NW_022105611.1:1294419-1296691 GCF_000313985.2 Echinops telfairi | reverse complement strand
CTTTATCCTGTGGGAAGAATTTTACAAAACAAAACGGGGAGCATAAGTAATTTACTGGAAGTCACACATATGGCAAGCGGTGACCCAAATCTTCAGAATTTCCACTCTGCTCTGTGGCCTACAACATGGTTATACCGGAAATATTTCCTCTTTTGATAATGGACTGCAAATTTGAAGGAGATTATTATGTTATGCCGGCTTCCAGTTGCATTATGCACACGACAGAGATCCTCAAAAGGAGCACCCAGCTCTAACCCCTGTTTTACCAATCTGCCAAATCTTCATCACATACACTTCCCTGCTTATAAAATACAGGGTAATAAAACTTTCCATCTCTCAGGGATGAGGGCGGTAAGGACGTATCAGCTCACTTGTGGGAGCAGCTTTATGTTCTTTAGAAGAAAAATACATGGCAAAATAGCATTTTTCACCATAATCATCTAATCTATCATAAAGCCAGAGCTGGAAAGGTCATTAAGTGTGCGTATTTGACAGAGGAGTTGAAAGGAATGAAAAAGTGAAGAAAATTTAAAAAATCGTTATTCTACTGACTGGAGTGTGATCACCTTATAAGGGCATTTCTGAACCCATGATTCAAAAAGACAGCTCTTTATTCAAGATTGGAGTAGTCTCTGTAGTCCTGGTCATTGTACTGTAAACTACCATAGAGATGACTCCCACCCAAGAATCAGTGGTCTGGCCTTGTGAAACCCCTAGGTCAGGACCCTCCAAAAAGCGACCGATCTGGAAAAGGTCAGGCATGGATCCAGGCAGATGAGAAGAGTGAGGAAGCAGAACCAAGAAGGGAGGGATAGAATAAAGTAGAAGAGAAGGCTGAAGGATGAGCGAAATATGAGAGGCTCCTGGTGAGTGTAGGACAGAATGGAAAGAAATTGGTTTAAATTATGGCCCAAGAATTATAGGTAGTCCCCAGGGGAGACCCTGCTGCTTCCGAGAGTTGTAAGCTACTGGAATGTACTATTGATTGAATTTATGGAATCTTTTTTTTTTCTGGAGATATGTTCAATAGTAAGCCACACTCCCATCTCAGCAAATGGCTGGAGGCTGTAGATAAAAGGGTACCTTCTATCATATATTGTGGTTATGTCCTAAGATAATGAAATTTGGAGACAGAGTAGCTCACTGGGCTAAGTCTATCACGTGAAGAACTGCAGTATTTCAGGACCCCAATCAAATGCTATGAGGCATTTTAAGTAAAGATCTATGTTCTACTGTAAAGGGAGAGAGAGAGAGAAAAAATATAGTTCCTCCTTTCTCTTAGCTGCAGAATTCTCACTGGCTTTATATTTCCATCAGAAAGATCTCCCCGTAATCAACATCCAATATGGAGAGGTCCTGGAGGTGATGTGAACTGCCTTAGGAAACTTGTCCTCCACACAGCAGACTGTTGGATGCCATCTTTTAAAAATGATCGTTTATTTTTTAAAAGCAGTGATTTTATCACCTCTGAATATTTCACAATCATGAATATGCTTTGAACACACGGGTAGTTAGGGTAGACAAATAATCTGGCATAGATGAGTAGAATGTACAAAAGCCTCAAAAAGTTCAATGGAAAAATTCCATTATCTTTTCATTCCATTTTGCCAAGAACTTTTTGAAGCCTCCTTGTAGAGTCCGGTTATTCAGAGTGTATAATATGAACAATAGTTGCTTGAATTGCTTAAGGCACGTAAAGACACCTGCTTGTAATTTTGTGTTCTTTTGTGCTATTTTCTTTGTTAGCCGGGAAAAATACAGGTGAATTTATGTGCCTTACTGCTATCAGCTTGATTCTAACTCATAGGATCCTATAATAAGTAAGTATATATGTGTGTGTATGTTTACATATAGATATGAATATACATATATATATACATATACATATACACATACATGAGAGGGTAGTGCAAAAGCAGATTTTGTTTTCAAACTACGTAAGTCTGTGTCTTACACTGATATTCAAAACCCTATATAATTGGCCCTTGCCTTGTCTAGCCTAGCCCCTGTGCCTGCTCTGTCAGAGTTTCCTCTTCACAGCCAGGCTAATTTGCTGAATGCAGAAACCCTTTACATGCTATGCTGAGTTAGGTAGTCAATAGTACCAGTATATAAAGAGAGAAACTGTAGTTACACAGATATTCCTCATTTGCCCATGGGTAGACTTCCCATGAAAAAAGTTGGCATTGATGTTTTCCGGGCACTAAACTGGACTCAACCTAACAGCAATGAGGAGGATGGCAGTAGTTTGTTCTACTGTTCATGTGGACTG
>NW_022105611.1:1278226-1293555 GCF_000313985.2 Echinops telfairi | reverse complement strand
CTCCCTTGTCTAAAAGAAAATATCTCTGCTTTTAGTGAGCCTAATTAGCATTGCACAGGACTTTCCCATTAAGATGAGGGCTTTGCTAAAGTGGTTTATTCCCCTTGACTAGAGATACTCTGTCTTCTGTTCAAGAAGAAGTAAAGAAGTTTAGAGAACTTTATGAAATAGCTTTGTCCTTCCTCCATTGTCTTCCTCTTTCTCTCTGGGTGAAGGTAGGAATTTGCTGCAAACATTTTCAGCACACTGGTTTATGGAAAACAGACTTAATGAAGGAAAAGCCTGCATCTTAAATGAAACACTAATATAATAGTCAAGTAGGACCAGCCTCCGATGACGTTCATCTGACTCATCGTCTCCAGTACTTAGCAAGGAGGATATCCAGTGTGTGTTCTTCCAGCCTCCTGCTCCGGGCTGTTCTCCTACTTTCTGCCTCCCCTGCGCCTCTCCCACTCTAAGAGTGCTTTGAGTTTTGAAAGCTTCCCACTCTGCTTAGTCCTATCTCTAAAACTCCAGATAGACCTCGCTCACCCTTCTACCTCTGCTTACATCCCCCGTTGCCTCTGGACCAGCCATCTCTGGAACTGATGTTCTGCCTAAAGCAATCTGGCTAAGATTTGAATTATTCCCAGAGAGGTTAGCATCTCACAATGCACATTGATTATTTCTTTCTTTCATTTTTGCTGCAAGAAATTTTACAAGGGAAGCAACCTGACCCTGTTTGTTGACTGAACACAGTATCAAATGGCGTAGTGAAAACTCAAAGTGGTGGTAGAGGAAGCATTGTAATGATAAAGCCATCTAACTTACCAAGCAAAAAATATTCACGTTTTTGTGGCGAGGTAAGAATTGCCTTGGGTAGAATGGGTTTGTGTTCTGGCTCTTCCCCTTGCTATCTATGAGCCCTCAGGCAAGTGCCATCATGAACACGCCGAGCCTCTCTTTCCGTGTCCAAAAGGGTCGGGAATGAAACACACCTATCTTTCAGGGTTTCAGAGAATGAAGAGAAATACTACCACTTTGCTTGTTTTGAATGTTCTTAAGCGCTAGCTGCAAGCATTTTTATTTTTTTATTATATGTGATGATTTCCATCGGGGTGCCTTTCACCCCATCAGCTGTTTGCCCCCAGCTTCTTCAGCCACCTGTCATGTCACAAGGGCTTACATTGACAGTGACCCTAGTGATCACAGCAGTGGTCACTGGATTCAGCAAAGTCCCAAAGTTGGCGTTTTTCAGTTGTTTAAAAAATTCATCTAAATCATCTATTTTTGTCATCTTAGAATTGTTACCTTTTCTTTTTGTTTTCTTTGTGGTACAGGATTCCTTCCTTCCTTACCCCCGTTTCCTTTCTTCCTTCCTTTCTTCCTTCCTTCCTTTTCTCTCTAGTGACATAGTAATTATGTGTTTGAGCTGCTAACCTTAAAGTCAGTAATTGGAAACCAGCAGCCACTCTCTGGGAAAAAGACCAGGCTTTCTACTCTAGCAAAGAGTTATAGCCTTGGGAAGAGTTCCACCCTCGCCTACAGGGTCACTATGAGTCAGAATTGAGTTGATGACAGTGAGTTTGATCTTGGTTTACTGACATTTAGCTAAGCGTATACCTTGAAAGGCTAAGAAACACATTTGAGGACTTTTACATTTTCTTGGTCATTCATTATTCAAATGCCTCTTGCACAGCAAAACATGAAAGCGAACACAGTGAGTGAGCCTTCGTCTGCCATGTTCCCAATAAAACCAGGGATAATGCCATTGAGTGGACGCCGACTCATATCAACTCTGTAGGACAGGGTAGACCGCCCTGTGAGTTTCTGAGATGCAACTGTTCACGGGAATCGAAAGCCCCTTCTTGTTTTGAACTGCTGATCTTGCAGTTTGCAGCCCAACATGTAACCACTACGCCACCAGAGCTCCACATTAGTAGCGTCTGTTTATGACAGTTACGTCTGGGAATCTGAAATGGAGTTCAAGATGGCTATTGAGCAAGCCCAGACCCAATGGTCAGTAATGGTGGAAAGGGCACTTTTACTAGCGTGAGAAATGTGTATGTTTCAATTCTTTGATCCTCATGGGCGCCGGGTGGGGCAGTGGTTAAGCCCGGGGCCGTGATCTCCGTGGCTGGAGTGAAAGGAAGACTGGGCCACCTGCTAGGGAACAGTTAGGGTCTCAGAACCCACGGGCCTCGAGGAGTCCGCACTGACTCCACGGCAGCGCGTTTGTTTGTTTGTTTGTTTAGGATCCTGATGGAGGTGTGTGTAAGAATGATTTATAAAGTAGGGTATTTCTTTAGGGACCACATCATTCTTTAAACATACTGAGTAATATTTTCCATAGATTAAAAAAGTGTCACAGGGGGGGAAATGGAAAATTCCCCCATTATCTCAACTGGAGGGCAGTGTTTTGCCATGAGCTATGTTTTGGATAGCCTGTGGAATTAACTTAGATTATTTGAGTTTGTGTAATCTAAATGATACCCATTTACATTTATGGAGAGGCTTTCACCCTGCGCATGCTAACTGCTGAACAGATATCTGTCTAGCATCCTGTCAGAAGAAAGAGAGAGAGAGAGAGAGAAATGATGATAGTAATCATTGAAAGTGAAACTACTGGGAGAATTACTGTTGACAGCCAGATTCTGTTCTTATGATATGGATATTCTATAAAAAGAAGGGGCTAGGAGAGCAGATAATAAGTTTCCTTTACAAGTTTTCGAATATTGATGACTATAAATATAATTTACCATATATACTCGAGTATAAGTTGACCCGCATGCATATCAGCCAAAGCACCTAATTTTACCACAAAACTGCATTAAAATATGTGCTGAGAAACTCAGCTTATACACGAGTATGTATGGTAAACTATTTTTCTATAGTTTTGCACTCTCATCATCATTCTTGCTAGAACTTCTTAGTTTAAAATACTTTTCATTGAAGTTATTCATACCTTAAACTAGCTGTCTCTTGCGTAACTTATTTTGTAGTCCAACAGTAAGGACTGAAGTGACAAACTTCTAGAAATAAACGTTAAAATAGTTATTGAATTGTTCTTACACAGTAGCAGGCACTGCTCTGAAGGCTTTAAATGTATATCTGAACACAGTTATCCTTCCAGGAGTCCTGTAAGATTCTTGTTTTAAGGACAAGAGAAACAAAGGCACAGAGAAGTAAAGTAAATTGTCCTAAAATTTACATCTAATAAGTAGCATCATCAAGATTCAAACTCAGGCAGTTTGATTTCAGAGCCTGTGCTTATTTGTGATCCTCTGCTACTTTGTTTGTGTTTGCTTTTAAGGCTCCATATCTCTTCCTACCAACAGCCTTCCCTACTTCCTCCCTTTCTTCCATCCATCTGAGTCAACTATGAGCAGGCCCAAGGGAAGGGGCGTGGCTGAGTTTTCTCAGTAGGGTGGCCCTTAGATGGAGGGTCAGTTGAACTGGAGGAGGAAGGTACTGAGTGTGGGAGATAAACGGCATAGTGGGTCAGTGAGCAAATGAGTTAAATGTGTAAGGAAAGCCAACATTCTTACTATCAGAGCAAGATCTTGCAGAGACAAAACTAAAATGAATCTGATGGTGTGGGACTGGAGTTGGAACGTGGATAGAAATAAAGACCCTGGCAAAGGACGTCAAGAGGCACTGTCAGGTAAATATCGGACTCCTGACCACAAAGTTCACAGGAGAAAACGAGGCTGTGTGCTGCCATAAGGACATGTAGTCTCGGAAGCACCGTGTCACTAGGGCCCTGAATCTACTCTGCGGCAGTAGTTTTTTAGGGGGGAGAAGGCAGTGAAGGATGCCTGTCTGTATGCATTTATATACGAATATCTTTCTTAGCCTTGTATAGTGGGAAAATGTGAGGACAGTGACACCTTGTCGGAGTGAGCCCCCCTAGGTCCCAGGGCTGTCGCCCTCAAAAAACTATGCAGGTCATGAAGATCAAGGACGGACTGAAGAGCCATGACCACTGCAGGCCACATGTGATCTCGGATGGGATCCTTTCACAGCAAAAGGTGGTCCAAGGACAAGTAACCCAGTGTAGGACCTTTGCCACTTTCCTGTAAGTTTGAATCGATTTGAAAATAAAAGTGCAAAGGAGTCGCAAAGGAAAAGGATAATAGTTGGTACTCTCATTCTTTCTGCCAGTAAATTTAAAAGTTTGGCATTTACCCAAATCCCCAGAATTAAGGGTTATTAAAACTCTACTCAGCATAGATTAAAATGAGTCTCTGCTAATTGCAAATAATGAGTCAGAATGGTGGTAATATTTTTATACACTTTCTTCTGGCTCACTTAAAAAAAAACTGAAAAAAAACCATGTTCTTAAGAACTAGGCTCCATTTCAGCAAACTCTTCTTCCCAAATTGCTTTTGTGAAATCGCATTTCTGAACAACGTTAACTGGGGCAGTTTTCAGAACACAGATCCCAGCAATGAAGGAGAAGCTGCTTTTGTGGCCTTGGAGTAATTTCAAATATAAAAGGCAGGGCAGAGATGAAAGCCACTTAGCTGTCCTAACCGTGTACGCTTGCCTTCATGGTAGCTGTGAGGACCGTCTCACCATTCATGTTCTTCCTCTTCTCTTTTCTAGAGACAAACAAATATCAATTCGACATTTTCCTAGGGATTCTTTAAAAATGTGTGCTGAATCAAACTCACTTTTCTGATCACCTTAAATGAATTCCATAAACTCTATTTAGGATTCTCAAGATAGAAGATTCAATCTGTAGAAAGTGGGAGTATTTAATCAGACTTAATTGGTTATTGGTATAATTTCATGACAGAAAAGTTCAAGCACAACCTCTTCTGTGGCACTCAGTAAAAATAGTGAGGTGATTTTTAAATTTTTGACTAGTAATAAAAAGTACTGCGATCAACAATCTTTGTATCCTGTGATTGTTGTGGTGTTTTGTGCTGTGGTGTTCAGCTTAGGGACCCCATGTGGGAGAATCGAACTGCCCCCCAAGGATTGTCTAATTCTTTATAGGATCAGTTCAGCAAGACTGTCTCCCTTGGAGCCACTAAATGGCTTTGAACTTCCAACTGGCTGGCTATCAGCCACGCTACCTAATCATTCCTCCATGATGGCTGCATGCACACAAGTCAGTTCTTATTTCATCCCTAGAATATTTCCCCAGAAAATTCGACACTCAAGAGTAACTTGTTTTTGAGGATTTAAAAAAAAGTTGCCAAATTATTTTTTGGTCGAGTAAAACTGCTCTCCACTATATCATCGATGTGAGTAGTTGTTAAGGAGCCACCTGGTAGCACAGGTGAAAACACTCAGGTGATCACTGAAGGCCCGGGGTTGGGTTGAAGAGATCAGCTACCACCTTAGAACCCGCGTGGAGCAGTTGTATTGTGTCCCAGAAGGTTGCTGAGTCAGATCAACTTGATGATGGTGGGTTTCATTTGGTTTGAGTTATGTTTAATATTTCAATTTTATAGTGCCCCTTGTAGGCCTGGAACTGAACTGACTGCCTTGGCTCAATTTTCACTCAAGCCACTTGAGATCATTTATTGTGCCCTGTGTAACACACCACTCTATAAGGTGGTTGATAACATTAGGGAGGTAGTTCATCTTAGAATTATCGAATACTTGAGATCAAAGGGGCCACATTTACCAAAGGGCAATGTACCAAAGGCTTTAGAAAGAAGGACGGGGGGAAAAAAGGAAACTTAGGGAGAAGGGCAGATAAGTGATGTTACCCTGGGGGGTTGCAATCAATGACATGAAACAAAATGTGGATGAATTGTTGAGTGGAAAACTGTTCTGCTCTTTAAATCTTAACCCAATTTACAATAAAAAGTTGTGTTTTTGTTTTTAATACTATAGTGTAACGTACCTAACAAACCAAAATAATACCTTGATTTTCAATGTTGTATGTTTTAAGTAATGAGAGGCTAGTGGCCCAGGCCCACACCGTCGTGTTTGGGAACACAGAACTTCTCATCCCCGGGGAGACTTCAGGAAATAAGTGATCACCAAGATTTGGCCCCTGAACAGTGTGTTTGCCAGTTACGCTGAGTAAATGCTGGGGGTTCGTATGGAAGGCAAGCCTCCTCCTTCAAAGAAGTACTGCTTCTCTCATGCTACTTCCTCTTCTTTGCTTTTTAGGGATAGGCTTTCAATAGGAAACAAAATTTTCCATTCCATTCCAGTTTCAATGTTTCTGTGGCCTTAACACAAGCCAAATTTCAACAAGGAAACAAAAGTGCTCTGTTGTACCTTGACACTGGGTTGGTCCTCTGCACCGAACCCTCTCGTGCACTGACTCTAAAGCGCTCGTCCTTCCTCTGAGTCTCCAATTAACCCTTTCAGACCGCTAGGCAGTAGGGCCCCACTTTGAGGCTGACCATGGAGGCCTATAGCTCTCCAAGTGTTGACCCGCCCTAGTAGGTTTATGCTCCTGGCTCAGAAAGCATGCGTGTTTTCACCCACCATGCTGCCCTTCACCCACCACTTGTTCACAATAGCGTTCCTAATGATGACCTCTCTTGTTATCTATACCTTTTTAATGGCATTTTAGAATGACTCCCAGTTGTTGGACGAGACAGAGAGGAAATGTGTTCCTTTTTCCGTCAACTTCCTAGTGTGGTGCATGTATTGAGTCCAGCTGCACATGGACTATTGTTATTGGCAGTGACCTCATTGATTAATGACAGGCTGACCCTCTTGACAACTTCCTAGTGATTTTACTTCCTGAGTGGTTTGTTCCGATATGTCTCTGGCAATTGAAGTAGAGGAGGCCTTCTAACAACAGCCCTGCTCTGGAACACTCTCTGCTCTGCTGCCACTAGTTAACAAAGTAGTCCACAGAGGAAAATAGGGTTCTGTTCTGTCGTAGATGAGAAAAGCGACGAGACTTGTTGCCGACCGTTCAGCGAGTCACTGGAACCCGTCATGTGGCATCAAAGCAGTTCAGTGATTCTGCTTTTCCTATTAGCTCCCTGGGTCCATCCACAGAAGAGCCAAAAGGTCCATGAAAAGAGAGCAAGTCTTATGGGACCTAGTCCCTACAAAATAGGATCATCGCGGCCTGCTCCTCATCCTGTAGCTTCAAGGAAAGGTGAAATTCAGCCAGTATCCAATAGTTTTGGAGAGGGTTTGTATTAGGGAAATAATGAGGAATTATATTAGGTGGGATAAATATTAAGATGCAATACTAAAACCCATCGAGTTGATGCCGACTCATAGTGGCCCTATAAAACAGAGTAGAGATGCCCCAGAGGGTTTCCAGCGCTGCACATCTTTATGGAAGCAGGTTGCCACATATTTGCTCTGCGGATTTGGTTAGCAGCCCAGTGGCTTCCATCATGGCACGCCAGAGCTACTTTTGTGATAATAATAATAAAGTCGTTAACTCCAAGATACAGGGAAGACAGAAAACACCTTGTCTGTAATCTAGCAAGTCTGAGATGACAGTCTGCGTTGTTAGGGTAGTTCTGGCCCACACAGTCCATCACTTCAGGATCTCTCCACCTTGTTGGACCCCAGTCCTCTTGGGCATTGCCTTTATCTCATACTTGGGCTCCTTCGCTGGCATGGCTGCGTTCAGCTCACAGCAAATAGAAGAAAAGGAGCTTTGAGACACAAGACTTGACCCGAAGTTGCACTCCATTGGCTTGAACAAGGACACTTAGCTATTCGAGTGATTGAACAGTGTGTGTGTGTGTGTGTGTGTCTGTGTGTACATATGGTTCCTAGCTGGATGGTCACCATGATCACTATTGTAAAATAGAGATGAGTAGATTCTAGTATCATTAACGACATGGTCTCCACCAAAGATTTGCTCCCTTAAGACACCTTTCCTTTACCATTCAAACTACACTAGTAGGCATTCAAGGTATACTCAGTGAATGAGTTGATTCTTGTGTGGGGAAATATGACAAGTTCTATTAGGCAGATACCAAATTTTGCCATTTTCTTCCAAAGGTAAACACACTCTCTCTAGGTAAAACTTTCTCCTAATCTAATCATGCTGCTTACTTGAGCCTGAACTCGTTCACTTGCTCAGCAAAGTGCATCTGTCATATTTGCTTTGCGTGGGAAGCTTTCTCCTTGAATGGGTTTTGATTCTTTCCCTCTTCCCATAACTGAAGTCCTTCAGTTCTCAGTAACAGAGCTATGACACATACAACGGAGGCCTAATTGGGGCGATTCGTATTATGAGGGTGCTGTCTTCCTCTATATCAAGCACCATTTGTCATCAAGGATGCTTAAACCCAGGACATCAATCTTGTACCAACAGCCAGGCCACGGAACACCAGCTTGCTATATCAAGCCAGTAGAAAAAGATGTCTCAATGCTCCTGTTTAGCCCAAGCTACCTAAATTATATTTTAGCTGATTTTTTTTAAAGTTGGGACAAACTTCACTTCCTATAGACCCTCATCTTTTTCCTCACTGTGTGTTTCTGTTGTTGTTGGGATTTTTTTGCCATTTAATATTTCAAAATAAATATTCTTTAGGCAGCTTCTGTGTTTCAAGTATCATGTATGATTGAAATACTTCATAGGTCACTGCTGACACATAAAAGTTTATTTCAGTCCAGGGAAATTACTCCTAAATGGTAAATTGAGACACAAGTGATGTACTGTAAAGAATATAGGAGAGAGGCAAATTCATTATAAATGAAGCAGGATAGCAAAGAGTTCATCAAAAAAAAGTTGAACTTGGACTTAAACCTTAGAGGGTAGGAAGGAGGTTCTTGGAAGGGATAAGATCTCCGACTGAATGTGGCAACAGGGTGTGTTGAGTTTTTATGGGACAGGGGAGAAAAATTATATGAGAAGCTAGAAGCCAAAGGCTGGGTGGATAAAAGCAAGTGAGAAGTTATGTAGGAGGAAACAGCCAGGTTCACAGAAATTAAATTCTCATCATAAGGTCACATGTGGATTTTAATTAATTATCACTGCTTTTATCAGACCCTTAATATAGCTGACTATAGAAAAGAATTCTTGAAAACTAAACCCCACTTGCCAGTGCATCAATTCTTCCTCATCGCCTCCCATCTGTATCAGAATAGAACTGTGCTCCGTGGGGTGTCAGTAACTGGTTTTAAGAAGTAGATCACCAGGCCTTTCTTCTGAGGTACCTGTGGGTAGACTCACACTGTCAACCTTTTTGGTTATCAGTCAAGCATTCCTTCACCATTTATAGCACCCAGAGACTCCTTGAAAGCTGGGGATTGTTTATTCATAAAGCAGTCCTCTGCTTCCTACATTAAATTCTTATGTCAGATGCAGGTAATTCACTACACAAATGCTTATTGGAATATCCACTGTGGGCTCGTTACCGTGTGTGGAAGTAGAGACACAAAGCGGAAGGAAACATATGTAGTAGGCATTTTACTATGGATTCTCCCTTCCTTCATCCTTCCGTCTATCTCGTTTGATGTGATCAAGTGAGCTAGGTTTTATACACAGACTCTAAGCTTGACCAACTTGGTTACAGTGGGGGATGAGCTAGAAATTGAGATGGAGTCACAGCAGACCCATGTCTCCTGTTGGACAGGTAACTCAAGTACAGGCCCAGCTGGGTTGATGGTTCTCTCAGCTGATGGTTCTCTGTGGATGTTCAAAATCAAATCCAAAAGAGAGGTGTCTAATGGCCTGTATAATGGCTTATGATGGGGTCTCTAAACTGCCACATCAAGTTCAGTACTCTGAAAGAATTCTGTTATTAAGCCAAATGTAAATTTACCTGCCCTAGGAACAAAGCACTAAAACTCATTTAAAGTACTTATGATGGCCTTCTGGCTTTTAGAATATGGCTGTAGTGACCTCGTATCCTCTTACACTGAAGTTGAATATCCCACCTCTCTGAATGAAGAACCAGAACCATTTATGGTTCCTAACACGCACTTATGCATGCCACAAATGGGCTTCCACATTGAGTTTCCATAGGACAGATCTTGCATGCATGCAGCTATAGGGGAGAGGAACATTGTAGGGGAGTTGAGTTTGGAAGTCTTCAGGAGCACTGTGGAATGCATTCGTATATTCTTATCACTCCGAAGACTGTATTAGTTTAGCATAAACAACCACATCACCAGCAACAGAAGCAGAGCAGATAAGATATTCATTTTCTTAATTATGCCACTCTTAATCTCCTTATTTCACCTTTACTGTTATCTTCTCAGAAAGAGTATAGATGTCTAAGCAGCTTCACTACTGCAGACTAGCAGAAATACCACAGATCAATTTTTGCTGTACTAAAGTACAACTAGCTGTTTTCACAAAGCTCATGGCAGGAGCTTAAAATATTTTTACTCCTAAAAAAGGCCTAGAATGTTATCATTTTAGCTGCAGGCAGATAGAAAACATCTCGCTTCTGAGACAAGAATTGTTGCAAACTAAAATGAACATTTTCTGTCTGTTTCTTCAGACCCATCTTCTTTCCACTCTCTGCTCATTTATCCAATATTCATTCTTAGGCTATAGGGTGAAGAATAAATAAGACACTCTACCCTTAAGTCCCTCTTTTTGTGATCCAAGATACATATCCAAGTATAATTTTTAAAATTTGCCTAGTCATGAACTCTTCTATTAACAATAGTATTGTCCAACGATAGAGCTTAGCTCTCTTTGGTTTTAATTAACACTCAGCAAATGTGTTTTTGGAGCTCTTGCTGGGTAAACGGCCCTGGGCTAGACCAACTGTGCCAGCCTCTAGGAGTATTTTGGTGGCAGACAAACAGTTACTGATGACATTAGCTAACCATCAGGTATACTCAGTATCTTGCACTCTCTAGAAGGCTAACTAACATAAGATTAAGAATGTACAGCGCAGACGCTGTTGCAAAATATAGCAGTCAGTCTCAGGGCTTCCCATGAAAGGAATCTACTCAGGATTAGGGAGGGATTTGATTTAACATTTATTTGCTGATCCCGGCTGGAATACATGTTTATTATAGCACGTGATTTGATTCCCCAGCTAGTTCAACGAAGTCATTGAAGCAAAAATGATGGTTGGGGTGGGTAAGGTTTGCAGTAAAGGTTTGCTCCAGTCATTTCCAGGTTAGGGTGTCAAAAACATACCAGGCCTGCTACATGTTGTACCTTCTAGCTTCACAAAAATAGGAAAAGAAGAGACCCTTTATTCCCACATTTATAAGCAGTGGCCAGTGCCAGCATGAGGAGTTCCACTCAAGAACTTGAATCTGTCTGGAGTCATGGTTCAAGTGGCTGGGGTTGGGGTGAACCGCAGGAACTTTTGAATCCCAATCATTTAGTTTACACACCTACATATGAGCATGACTTGAATCCTCCTTGTCTCTGGGGCCCTGGCAGGGCAGTGGGTTGCATGGTGGGTTGCAGAACACAAGCCCACCAGCTGCCCCAAAGGAGGAAAAGGAGACTTTCTGCTCTGGTAAAGATGCACAGCTCCAAAAACTACAGGGGCAATTCTGCTCTGTAGTCTAGGCTTATCGGGATTCACTCAATGGCAGTGAGATATTTTTCTGTCTCCGGGTTTTCTCAACCATGAAACCACTTTTCACCTGGAAAGATACTGGTCAGGATTCTGGGTGCTAATTTTGTCATGCTGGGTCGTCCATTTATTAATTCATTCAGTTGTCCACCTTTCATCAAACACCTGTTGGCTATACCCCTGTGTGCTAGGCACGGTGCGAGGCACAGGGGTGACAGAGTGAACCAGACAGCGCCACCTTTGAAGTCTAGCACTTAGGGTCTCCTGCGATCTGTGTGCGTTCCCTAGGGTTGCTAGAACAGACACGCCACCGTGGATGGCTTCACCAAATGGACATTTATCCTCCAGTGGTTTACAAGACTAGATATCTGATTGCAGGACATGGGTTTTAGGGGAAGGCTCTTCTTTCATGGCGGTATTGGGAGCCCCTTCCTCTCTGTTACCTTCTGTCTTCCTTTGCCTCGTGTAAGATAAAAAATGATGCAAGCTATTCACCAGGGTGATACATCCTACCCTATTTCCCTCACATCATATCACATCACCTGAGATGGTCACCTCATTGCATAACTGACAAATTATATCACTGTATAACTTCCAAACCCCCAAAAATCACCACCCAGCCAAGTCATAAGCTCGTAGCCAAAAACCCAAGTTTTTTCAGTGTTTAGCCTTGATTATTTTACCGTAAACTCCAACTCATGCTTTCCCTTGATGTTTCCTGCCTCGGTCTACCATAAGCTTCAGAATCCTGTTTTGTAGTACTTCTAATTGGGTGTGTGGTAGGTTACTCTCATGTAGAAGAACACATATACATTGTAGGGCTAGCCTCAAATAAAACGCGATCTAAAAATGTGTACATATTAAAGTGCCCAATCATCATTCGTCTTCTCTTCTCTTGGAACTAGAAAGAAGAATGAACCAGCTGTCCACGTGTATGCCGTCTAAACCACGGAGCATTAGTTTTCACTCCCTCCCTTTCCTTTGTAAGATGAACGCTGCTCTTGGGCAAAGCATGATGGGATTAGAAAGGCTGTTAACCTCTTAGTGCAATCTGGCGTCAATAGAGTGCGAGTTCACAAGAGGTGGTGGAAGCCGTGTCTCGTGAAGCCAGTATTTATGGGCCAGTGCCCCCACCACACACTCTGGTGCTCCCCAGTGTGCTTGTTCTCTTGCTTCACCGGAAACGGTTTTTCTGAAAAGACAGGAATCTTCCTGGCTCGAGTACAGGGATGTGGGAAACTAAACGAAAAGTGGTGTATGGATTTCCTGAGAGATTTTTTAACAGCTATAGTTACAATGGGAGAGAAGTGTAGTCTGTCCAAAACATGAATTGCTTTTCTTCATGAACATGACCGTCTACTTCCTGACCAAGGACTGTCCTGCTTATTGAATTTGGATGGCTTATTGTTATTATTGTTGCTATTTATTTGTGAAGTAAGAAACAAAAAAAAACCAACATCTTTGTTACCCCAGTAATGAAGTAATAATTAAGCCCTAAGAAAGGCAAGCTTATTAGTCTCACTTCATATTATAAAGTAGAAAACATATTTTCTCATTGAAAAACCGTGTTAAACATTCAGTTTAGTGGATCCGAACAACTCAATAAACGACAGCACTCTTACAGAGCTTCACCCGTTGCGTATACATTTAATGTCATAATGTTAAACTGTGGAACAGACGCCTTAGATGAGCCTCCCCTCCTCGTTCCCTTGTTACCACGGGAAGGGTGATTGACACCCACTGTGCTAGACTACATGACAACAAGAGAACACTAGCGATGGGTGGCTCAGAAGAGACTGGGAGGGTTAGGATGGTAGAAAGGTGTTTTCTGTGACAAGAGTTCTGAAAACAATGTTTCCCAAGTTATCCTTATCAACACCAAGCTCCCAGATGGTAAGCACTTTTTTGGTAAGAAATAGAATACATTTTTACACATATTCTCCTCCTTAGAATTCATGGAGAGAGAGTCTAGCCACCTCGGATGGGCACGTGGCTCATGAAGCCATCCTCATTGAGTAGTCTATAGACCCTATTCCACCACATCCTCCACACTCACACCCTCTCCCAACCCCACCCCACCCCCACCAGAAACCCTACTTTCTGAGCTCCTAATTTCTATAGTGGAGGGATTTAAGAACATGTCTTGTTTGGAAGGAACTATGGGAACTTACCTTGAAGCCACATTGCAAAGCCAACACATTTTTTTTGGTTTGGGTTAGCTGTACGTTTTTGTTTGGGTTAGCTGTATGGTTTTGTTTGGGTTAGCTGTATGGTTTTGTTTGGGTTAGCTGTACATGGGGCTGCAGCAGGTGATGGGGCCCCACACATAGTGCTTCAGCTTCAGGCCCTCACCATGCCCTTTCTATCGACTAGCTCATGCTCACGCGTGCAAGAGAGTAAGCCATGACTGTCTATTGGTGAGTCTGATGTCCAGTTACAAGAACAACAAACCTATATTTCCTCCCAACTTCTTATCTCTATGTATTGTTTATTTACCTTTTTTGACCACAAAGCCTCTATCAGTAGCATTATCAGGCATCTAGCCTTTCATAATCTGACCAGTAGTAAGTACTCTGTTGCCCTCGTCAAAGCCAGGTGAGTTCTCATGAGCTAGACTGTAGTCCCTGTGGTTGTCATTGCACTGGCTCTAACTCACGCTGTCCAGTTCATTCTGACCAAGAGCAGCATACAGACTAGCACTGCCCCCATTGGGGTTTATGAAAGCACATCTTTTCCCCATCGTGGGGTAGTTGGGGAGTTCAATTGGTTGCCTCTTTGGTTCGCAGCTGAACACTTAGCCATTGAGCCACCAGGACTGCCCCATCAAACAAACCCCATTGCTGTGGATGTACAGGGACCCAGCAGGACAGAGTAGAGTTTCCCAGGCTATGGTTTTACCGACGCGGATTACCACACCTTTCTTTGGAGGAATGACTGGTGTGTCCAAACTACTGACTTTTGGTTAGCCACCTAGTACTTAATCTACTGTGCCATCAAGGAATCTTCCTTAAGGACTATAGCCTAAACCAGCGGTTCTCAACCTGGGGGTCGAACGACCCTTTCACGGGGGTTGCTCGATCATAACAGTAGCAAAATTACAGTTATGAAGTAGCAATGAAAATAATCATATGGTTGGGCATCACCACAACATAAGGAATTATATTCAAGGGTCGCGGCATTAGGAAGGTTGCGAACCACTAGATGTGCTTACTCCTGTCTTACAGTAGGTGAAGGAGCAGGAGCAGGATTTAAACTTTGCTTTCTCTGGCTCCAGCCAAGCTACACTGAATATGTTATGGGATCCTTTTTATTCGTGAAGAGTTTGGGTTTGGAGTGGCCCCTTCCACCAGCTCTGGTGGCATAGTGGGTTATCCACTGAGCTGCTAAACACAGGATTATCGGTTCAAATACCACCAGCTGGTGCATGGGAGAAACATGAGGCTTTCTACACCTGTAAAGGGTTACAGTCGCAGAAACCCAGAGGGACAGGTCTTCACTGTGCTGTAGTGTTGCAGGGGTCAGAATCAACTCAATGGCAATGTGTATTTTAGTTTAACCATTTATTCAAGAAATTCTTCCTTAGCTGCTTATTTCACTGGAAAAGAATAGTAAGAACTTTTGACATATACCTTTCCTGCCTGGAAGATTGCCCAAAATATTAACTCAAAGTATTTTCTGAGAATATTTTGTGGTTTTTCTTTTAAAGGGGTTTATATTATATATTATTGATAACAGGATACAAAACTAAATGATCCAGAGATGTTTGACTAGCCTCTAGTTAATAACTAAGTTCAACATGCCAGACCAATATGAATCAAAATAAGAAAAGCCTTTGGGAAAAGGTTTGAAATATTAAAGTCCAAAAATGCAACCATAACCCATGGGAATAAAATGATCTAA
>NW_022105611.1:1275245-1276754 GCF_000313985.2 Echinops telfairi | reverse complement strand
TGGGGGCTCATACAACTCTTACCACAATCCATACATACATCCATTGTGTCAAGCACATATGTACATTTGTTGCCATCATCATTCTCAAAACATTTGCTTTCTGCTTGAGCCCTTAATATAAGCTCCTCATTTCCCCCCTCCCTTGCCAGCATTTAGATTTTATTGTAAGTGCTTCGAGAAGCCAAAAGAAGGTTTTAACAGGGGAGAGATGTGAACCAACTATTTCTTTAAAAACTGTCAGCTGACAGTTGTGTGGAAAGGAAGGTGGAGTGCAAAGAAGGGAAGGGAGATGAAGCCAATGCCAACAGACAAATACCTTCCCTGCAGGCATCTTCAAATGACAAGGCGGGGGTGGGTCATACAAGAGGATGAAGTGTGCTGTGGCTAAAGGGAGGAACATATATGTGAAGACTCTTAGAACTGAATCCATTACCTCCAGAATAAACTCTTGTACCTGAGAGAGCCATTGCCCTGTTTATCCTTCTGCTTAGGGTTAGTTTCATACTAGTTTGTTCCACCAAGAGTTGATTGCTTCTGAAAATTCACATGAAAGAAATAACAGTGCCCCAAGTTCCTGATTTCAAAGTGATTCCTACTTAAAATCTACGGCAAGGCATGCCCTGTGAGTCTGGCACCCCTGGAACACCTGCTTCTCCCTTTAGAAGAAGAATATTGTCATTTATTGATTTTTTGCTGTGTGCAGGGCACATTCCTAGGAAGCTATTATCTTTTTAAGTTCTCATATCCCTAGAAAGTGGCTACTATTTTTATCTTAGTTTCGTAGATGGAGAGATAAGAACGGTTCAATCAACTGCTTGCACAAAGACTTGGCTCATGGGAGGTGGCATCAGGATTTAAACTCAGGTACTCTGACTTCAAAGGCTGTGGTATAAACCTATGGGCTCATAGCTGAATGCCATGTGTCTTAACTTCCTGAAGCTGCCCCTACACAATGCGAAGTGGGCGGTGTTACAGGACAGGCATGTATTGTCTCTCACGTTTGAAAACTAGAAATCCAAGTCAGGGTTGGGCTCTGAGAGGAGGGCCCTTCCCTGTCAATAGCCTTGGACTTCCTTGCTGTCTGTAGTTCTCCTCCATCAGTATCTCAGTGTCTGTGTAGCTTTATTTTTCTTTAATAATACATCACTCAGAAGTGATCAGGTTTAGAACCCACCATACTTTGGTGGGTTTAATATAACAGAAGAAAACCATTAAACACAAACTCACCTTTACATGCCTTCTCCCCAACTGTGTGTGGAGGGATACAGATCAGTCCATAGCAGTGTAGTCTGGCAGGGATCTTCAGGGATATAAGTGTGGGTGTAACATTTGTGAACCCGAGAGGCAGAGATGAGCTGGCTACTCAGAGCTTCTGGAAAATGCTATTTAACCTGACAGCCATCAGCTTGCTTTCGCCATTGTTAGACAGCTACCGTCATCCTTGCTAGCCCCTTGATACCAAACAACCTCCCAGCCATCAAGTGAATGCTGACTCACAGCAACCCTACA
>NW_022105611.1:1263272-1274221 GCF_000313985.2 Echinops telfairi | reverse complement strand
GAGGAGAGCCTTTGTAAATTAAATTGTGCCTCCATTTCAGCAAGGTGCAAGTATTTCTGAATTTCCACATTTCTCACGGAGAGGCCAAATCAGCGTACATCAATAGATAATTCCATGTCAAGCCATTCATTATTTCCCCCCCCACTCACAGCCCCCTCACTAGGGTTTGTGTCTGCCCCCCGTTTTTCTCTGTGCCCTCCCCACCTGCAGGCTTTATTACATCTTGGGTTTTTCCATGTCACCTAATATCAACCCCATCGAATGACAGGCTTTCTACTATGGTAGGTGACAACTGTGTGATTGTGACATTGAACAGCCCCGAGCAGTTCATCAGATTATTAAATAAGAAGTGTGAAGAAAAGAGTATCAAAAAGAAGTACAAGTTCTGCTTTTAGCAGTTTTTTTTTTGTTTTGATTTTTCCTTGCCTGACTTATCATTCCAGGATCTGTTTTCAGAGTCTTTGGGCTCTGAAAGTAAACAGACATGTGTCGCATCTTGCCCTCGATGCCCATTGTAAACTTTCTCCCGACTGCTTTTCTTTAAAATGCTGTGATATGCACCAGGCTGGTCCTAGGAGGAGGTGGCCACGGCAGTTTTCACTTGCAGTAAAACAGATGTCACAAGCAAATTTTCCTGGAGCCCCTACCCTCCCCCCCACCCCAAGTTCAGAGGTCGTGTAAAATTGTCCATCAACTGTGCTGATGACTTTTCTATATTCCCGGCCGGGGGAACGTTCCTCAAAGGATCTTCCACAGTAATACTGCTGAACGGATGATACAAGGTTCAAAAGACTCTTTGAAAAGAAAAGTAAATGTTAAAACATATGGACTCATTTATATGGTTAATTTTCTGGGGGTAGAGATTATTTTCTCCTTTTCTTGCAGATTTGGGTTTGTGGAATATAATTATATTTATAGGAGAACAATGACTGTCTGGACTTAATTACATTGAATTGGGCATTACCATCTCCCATATCTATAGTGCTAGGTTGGAAGGAACAAGTACATAAAGGATATGAGAGTTTTCCTTTTTGCCTGTGGTTAGTTTCTAATACTAGAAATTCTTTGGCAGGGGGAGTTGTCTCCAGTCCCATTGTCATTCCCCCTCTAGACCAGAAGGTCATGACCTAGACTCCAGCAGGACAGCATTTGCTCTTCTGTGCCCCACCCTGTCATGGCACCCTTGATCCTTAGCCAGGCAATGGAAAAATAAGTGCTATGGGGAATGGGTCAAACAAAATCTTGAGGATCAGGGACACTTGGATTCAGATTTGGCCTCTGCTCTATACTAGCAGAAGGTTCCCTAGTGGAACTACCTGAAAGATGGGTGATTCAAACCCACTAGCAGCTCTGTGGGAGAAAGATATCCCAGTCTGCTTCTGTGAAGACGAAACCACACACCAAAACTCATGCTATTGAGGTGCTTGATGTCTTCTCACAGTCACCCCATAAGATGGAGTAGAACTCTGCTCCATAGGGTTTCCAATGTAATCCTTATGGAAGCAGATTGCCACATCTTTTTCTTGCTGAACGACTGGTGGGCTCACACTTCTGACTTTCTGGGTAGCTGCAAGATACCTAAACAGGTCACTACTCAGGCTTCTTTAAAATGGCAGCCTTGATAGCCCATGGGGCAATTCTACTTGGTCCCATCAGGTCACTACCAGTCAGAATCCAATTGAAGGAATTCAACACCAGTGCACAGGCCGAAGGTCTTTGAGGCAGCTCTCCAGCCATCACTATGCCCTTGCAAGAGTCCAGGGAGACAAATGCGGCTGTAGCTTTGTACATCCAAATCGGAGAGATGTAGCTTTGTAAGTCTGAGCTGGCTGCCCAGTGCCCCCAGAAAATGCTACTTACTTAACAGCCACCAGCTTGCTTTCTTCATTGTTAGACAGCTAGCATCATCCATAGACAGCACCCCCACCCCTCCCCTGGACACACACACACACACACACACACACACACACACACGGCTTCTTCCTTGATGGATAAGTTAAAAAACAAAACAAAACTACAACCAAACGTCCCACCATGGAGTCACTGTGGTCTTGTAGCGATCCACAGAGGGATTAGGAGGCTAGCAATCCGTCCAGGGGAGGCAGCCTCATCTTTCTGCTGAGGAGGGCCTGGTGCTTTTAAACTGCAGATGCGGCAGCTAGCAGTCCAGTGCTTCCTGCGAGAGTGCCGTCAGGTCTCCTCGAGAGATGGATAGTAGATGTTTGCTGATGGTTTTGTTCATCTGTCAGTGAGCTTCGATAATGCCGTCTGCTCATCTGTAAATAGTCCTTTGTAATGCCCAGTACGCAAAGTCAGCAGAGGGTTTTGTTTACTTACTTACCAGTCTCTAGCGAAAAATTTTCACTATTCTCATCCTGTCAACAATCTTGCTTCAATGTATGGTAGGCATCTGTCTCCCAACTCCATAGCACCATCCTACAAAATCAGTCTGTTTTTGAAATTTACTACTCATGACTGAGGCCGGCCAGAACAAAACAAAACAAACAAAAACATCATAAACCAAACTCGCATGAGCAAGTCAATTCTGACTCATACCCAGTCAACAAGGTAAGCACAGGCTACCTGTGCTTCCTTACTGATCTGTTGTTAGGTGCCCATTCGGATCCCGTGTACCATAGAACAGGACATTGTTCCTCCCACCCCATCTTCACACTTGTTGCTATGTTTGAGTCCCTGTTATAGCACTGGGTCAATCCATCTCCTTGAGGGGCTTCGTCTTTTGCGCCGAGTCTACCTCCCCAAGTACGATGTCCTGTCCTCCAGCGGGTGCCTCCTCGTGCGCGTCCAAAGGACATGAGAAGAAGTGTCATCGCCCTTGCTATCAAGGAACATTCTGGCTATACTTCTTTCCAAGACAAATTTGCTTGTGCTTTTATTCATCTGTAGTGAACAATTTTACATGTTTTGTGATGAAACTTTTCACCACTGATAAGCAAGTAAGCACATGTCAGCCTGTGAGGACCTGGTTTATTGGGCAATCCGGCAAGGAGCATGCCCCTCCTCCTTCATGCTGAGCCTTCATGACACTTCTCGCGAGAAGGATGCATGGATTTCTTCTGTGAATTCCCACACGTCGCCGTGCCTGACAGACAGGAGGGCTTGACAGCTATGTATTGATTGTTCCCGAGGCGACACAAGCAGTCTTCCCTCCTCCTGTGGAGGACATGAATCAGCAGCATGGGTCAGAGGTCAACCTGGACCACCACTGTTTTCTTGGTGGCACGTGGAGTGACAGGGGCCGATGCATCCCACGGAAATCCAGCAGATACCAACACTTACCCAGCCTTGAGGAAGGCCCTGGAGATTCAATGATAAGAAAAACAGACAAAATACTTGCCCTTAGATAAGTTATTATCTGGTGGGGTAAACACCTTTAAATAATTATCTAATGCAAGAATAGAAGGCGGTGCCATGAGAAGTGTAACGGGAACGCAGTCACTGGAATGGAGTTGATTCTGTCTCATAGCAACCCCTTAGGACAGGGTAGAACTGCGCCTGTGGCTTTCTGAGACTGTAACTCTTTATGGGAGTAGAAGCCTTGACTTTCTCCAGCAGAGTGCCTGGTAGTTTTGAACTGAGGACATTGTGATTGGCAGCCAGACACGTAAGCACTGTTTGGAAACCCAAGGAAGTTCCCTTTGAAGGGCACAAACAGCATAATCATAGTAGATACCACAGGTTACTGTGTGCCCTACCCACAGTACCACATTAAGAAACCGCAGAACGTTGCGATGAAAGAGCTGCTCTTTTACACATGAGAAAATTGAAACTCTGGGAGAGTCACTCCTACCCAAGTTCAGTCCCTCTCCAGTGACAGGGCCCAGATCAGGCCCAGAGTACCCATGGTCCAGAGCCTACAGTTGGGGGGTCACTTTGTCATCCTCCTTGCTAGGGCCCCTTTGCCAGGTCTCTGTGAGGCATCGGTTTGTTCCGAGTGGGTCGCCAGCCTCTGCAGCATGCTTGAGCGGAGCCAACAGTGAAGACAGCGAACACAGAATGCCAGCCTTTAACCAAACACGCGCGTTCTCTTCTCATTTACGAGCTGGATGAGTGATTCGTGTGATCAAGCTTCCGCTTCTCCCGTCATTAGGCCGTCAACCATTGGTGACTGGCTCCCAGTCCTTGACTCCCTCCTGGTTTGCATTTATTTCTGCAAAGTCGAGAACGCGTCACCGTGTTTTCATAGTCAAACGAGTTATGAGATGTCTTCTTGTGCTGTTTGGGCCTCAGCTTTCAGTCCCCGGAGTTTGCTAATGAGGTTTTATTTGATAAAACTCTCCAGGCAGAAATGCTCTTCCCATGTAGAGGGAAGCCACCTCCGGCCTCCGGCCTCTGCTGGTGTCCAGGCATCCTCCTTCCTGGTGGAGGAAGGGTGTCGTCTTCCTAGAGTACCAACCCCTCCAGTCAGCGACCTGGTGCCCACCAGGCCCAGCAGCTGGACATCATCCCGGCAAGCAGGCGACATCGTCTGCTGGAGGCTGCTTTCGTCCTCGGACTCCTTCTTCCCAGCTCGTGGAAGGGCGAGCATCCCCAGTGGCTTGAAGATGATCGTGGGAGTAAAAGCACTTGCTTCCGTTGAGTGTTTTCTCCCCATCAGTCAGTCTCCTGCCTGCTCCATACCCCAAACAAAGCACAGCCCAGACTCACGGCCGTCAAAGCAGTTCTGAGTCATGGCGACCCTATAGGGCAGGGTAGACCTGCCTCTGGGTTTTGGAGACTGTGACTCTCTATGGGAGTAGAAAGCCTCATCTTCTCTCCCTCAGATCTCTGCTGGTTTCAAACTGTTAACCTTGAGGTTTGCAGCCCAAGTCGTAACATTATGCCACCAGGGCTCTACTAACTGCTCAATCAGTATGGTTTATTTTATCTTCAACCATCTACTGAGTTCACCATTACTATATCACATGTTAGAGTTGGGGAAACAGGCTAACCAGGCCAAGTGCTATGCCCAGTGTCACGGTAACATGTGGAGCTAAGGCAATCAAAGCCTGCCTTTGAACCCCACTCCCGAGCCATATTCCGTTTGTGTGGGCTTCCCAGCAGCTGGGTCAGCAAGTCCTCATACTCGCCCTCAGTTTCTTATGGTTTAGTCCATTGGGGGCAGCCCAGCCCACATGGCAGGTGGTTAAAGTGATCCAGTTCATTATTAGATTACAAGGCAGCTTCAGCAACTTTCTGCTCCTTTGTCTTCCTTGTCTCAAGCAGCCTTACCTCTGTGAAGTAATTTTCACCTGAGGAAAACCACCCAATGGAAAGCCCAGGAGGGCTCTCTGAAGTGACTAGGCAGCAGCTGACACCTCCCTCACTGCCCTCAGACCCATTCTAACTCATGACAACCATGTAGGACGGAGTAGAACTGACCCTGTGGGTTTCAAGACTGTAATTCTTGACAGGAGTAGCAAACCTCATTTTCCACCCAGGAAGTCACTGGTGGCTTAGAACTGTTGACCTTGCATGTAGTTCCTTCCTAATGTTTGTACCTCTTAGTTGAAAAAAAAATAAAATAAAAAAACCAACACAAAAAAACACTTTCCTTTTGAGAGTTCAGTGATTTAGTAGCTTGGAATTTTCTGTGATGCTAAGAAAATTTTTGGTCATCAATGACAATAATTACTAAATGTTCTCCTGGTGACATTTTTCCCGTGGACACCTTATCATTTCCTTTGTACCCCTTCCCTATTGCATTCACTGCCCCAGAAAGTTATGAAATAGCTGGCCAAGGAGACTAGGTAAAGGAGGGATTTGACTAGCCCAGCCTCCTACACCTAGCTTCATCTGACATCCATTTGATTAACGAAACTATTGCAATTTTTTCAGTTGACATCTAGAGAAATGTTAATATCATGTTTGGTTAATTACAGAAATATCCTGTCACTTTAGGGGATTTTAGCTGCCCCATCCCCTATTTCATACCAGCTTTGAAGCAAATGTTTAGGAACTTCTTCCATATATGCAAGGATAATTATTGTTTTGCTGTTCAGTCTTAAATTAACCAAGCAGAAATAGACTTTAAACATGTATTTTAAATACAGTTGAACTGTATTTAACTGTAAGGTAAACAATTCAAATGTTGAGCATCATTTTGAATACCGTGTGATTAAAACTGTCCCCATATTTCATGTACTATATAGTGGAGTGGTTATCAACCTTCCTAATGTCACAACCCTTTCATACAGTTCCTCATGTTGTGGTGACCCCTCAACCATAAAATTATTTTCGTTGCTACTTCTAACTGTAATTTTGCTACTGTTATGAATCAGGTGACCCCTGTGAAAGGGTCATTCGACCCCCCTAAGGGGTCATGACCCACAGGTTGAGAACCACTGATATAATGTGCTAGGACCCCTAGTGGCAGACTTGAAGTGCTCAGCTGCTGGCTGAAGGGTTGGTAGTTCAAGCCCACAAGCTGCTTCCTTGATGATTGTTGTTGGAGACTGCAGAGTCTTCTTACTCACAGTGACCCTTCTTTCACCAACTTCACAATGATTCTGTGAAGTTCCATATCACAGAAGCACATTCTTTCAACCCCTGTGCCCTTCATACAGATAACAGTCTTAAAAATACTTTGGAAAAGTTTAATGTTGTCCTATATGACCACTGTGAGTCAGAATAGCTCAACAGCAATGGATTTCTTGGTTTGCTTTTGTTAATGTAATAGCATCTTTTCTTCATACGAGACAAATTATTTTGACATGTATCTGATACCAGGTTCCCCTTTATCTTTAAAATGAAAACGGGCAGCCATTTACTTTTCTAGCTGATTCTCCCCCTTCCCCCCAGGATTCCTGCCTATATCCTTCTGAGTAAACATGAGTATGGCCTTGCTTGGTAAACCTTCATATTACTATTGTCTACTTTCCATATAATTTCTTTTGTCCTGATGAAACTTTGAACGGATTATCTCTTCTGTCTACCTACATTTCCTCGGCTTGGTTTTCACATAAATAGAATACCTTTCATTTCCGAACATGTCTCTTTTCTTTCTTTCACCTTAAAATGAAATACTACAGATACGATGCCCTCAAACATGGTGGTTGAGGTTTTAAGTGTGTTCAGGAAATTAAACGCCGGCGTCCCTGCAGGAACCGTAAGATGATGATACACGGAGGATCAGTGTAACACATTTCACGTGTGTCTGCAGGAGCTGAGTCATCACTGCCTCTTCGCTTTGAACAAATACCCATTCTCTGACCTTAGACTCTTCAAACGTGGAGTCAATGCATTTCATTTCCATTTCCAGTGCGGTGTCTGAGGCAGCATTCCACACATGAGCTCTGATGCCTTTTATATTACCAGGATATGGATACTTGCTGCCGCTCGGTTAATTCACTTTTCATTTTCAACTCCTTATGGAATGATATGCTGCTAGTTGTTGCTTTTCAATCTTGTGTTCACGCTTTCATATTGCAATTACTCAGCTTTTAATAGAAAACTAAATGGAAAAACTCTGCTTGGGTGTGAAATATGTGAAATTTGCGGGTGACAAATTGTCTTCCTGTTTCTCCTCCTTGCAGCAGGCCTCACTACTTCTCAGCCTCTGCTCTCCCCTGACAGCATTACGGAGCAGGATCTAGCTGCTAGAATGGCCTCCCTGCTTCCACGGTGGTATTTCTGGGTAGTTAGGACCCTAAGAATCAGAGAATGCACAAGAACCTGATAGTAAGACAATATTTTCCATAAACCAGTCCTAAGTTGGACAATAACAAAAGGACCCTTTATGGAATGTCAATATGGTGGATGTGAACATCATTCATCACCTGGGGAGCTGCGTCCCAGCTGAGGAGGGCCAAAGGAACTTCTGAGAGTCTGCCAGCCTTGGAACCAACGTCCCCTTTGTAGGAGCCCACTGCGGACATTTAGGACAATGTGAAAGGTCGCCGTGGTCCCTATTCCTGAGGCAGCAGCCTCAGGGCACAGAGCAAGGAAAGGGGGGGGTGCATTCAGATAGTGGGATCCATTCCCTAAGATATTCCCTAATTTTTCACTTTTTGTGGCTGCGGGTTATGACGCTGCAGTTTATAAATGCGGCTGTTTTGTTTTGCACACATTTCGAGCACTGCCTCCTTGAGCGCTCACTGAGCAAAGCAGCCTCTCTTTCTCATTGATATTTATTCAGGATTGCTGAATAATTCACCGGGTGTTCCTCCCTTCTCAGACCTCTAATGCACAGCACCCACCTCTCACTCCACAGAGACTTGATATAACTTCCATAGCAGAATGAACTTCTCGGAAAGTTCTTGGCAGATAGCAAGTGTTTATAGAGACACAAAAGACACAGGCATGCTGCTTCGCATGGACTTTAGAAATGTTGTTTAGACCTGTTTCAACTTGTTCTTGGCTATTCGACCCGAAAGCTGTGGGTCGATGATGGTCACTGTATTTGTTTTAGGTGTGTGTGAGAATGGGTGATTATGTTTGGTGTCAAATGCATGAGTTTTCACAAACCTGTTGGAAATGTGCACTGCACAGATTTCTGGGGAATCCGAATTCAGCTTTGTTCTATAAAGCCACGTAGAACATATGTATCAGGAGCTCATTATAACTCAGACATTGTCTAAGTTGAATTAAGTGACGAACAAAGCAATATATTTTAGTTATTTAAGTTTCTTTGTGGATTTTCCTTAAAGAGAACAAATACACAAGTGGAAACCAACTCTCATAACTACAATTAAAAGATTGCTCATCTTTGAGTTGAGAGAGCAGACTGCAAGGCGTGTGTGTGTGTGTGTGTGTGTGTGTGTGTGTGTGTGTGTGTGTGACTACAATATAAGCACACGATTTCCCATTGGCTATTGCTTCAACTGTACACACAATAAATGGTCCTGGAAGTGGTATCATTTATTATCAATTTGTGGGCCTCGGGCATTGGATAATTGCATCGAACTGCTTGAAACGAATGGACTAAAGCTGTCTTTTCCGGTTAGTCAGGGCAACAGAGAATTATTCATTAAATTTGAAACTTTGTCAATAATTCTAGAAATGAATTCTCATCCAGGTTTCTCCCTTTTCCGCATTAATAGTGGACAAAGCATTTTTAAATGGGCTCCTTTTGAGCATTTAAAAAAATTTAATGCAAACTTATTAAGTTGCTATTAAGTAAAAATAGGAGGTAATTTAATTTTGATTGAGCTGACAGTTACAGTTGCTTTTGATTAAAGGATTTGTAACTAAATTAAATGAGTGCACTAAATTAATCATAAAAACTCTATTAGAAGGGCTATTTCAGTGACCCATTCAGGGAGTGTTCGTTGAGTAGCTAGTCTGCGCAAAGCTCTGGGTCAGACAACTTTTCTCAAGAATGTTACCTTTTTCATTGTTTTCGACACTCATGGCATTTGGGAAAGTAATTCTACGGTGTCCTCTCTAGTCCTAAAAACGTGTAATTCTGAAAGCATTTGAATGACATCTAATTAGATTGTAGTATACGTTTGAAAATTATTAACCTGTAGACCTTTCCAAAAGACTCAATATTGATGACATCTATTTCTGAGACCTATATTTAGTTCCAGTTTCTTTTCATGAGAAGACAAATCGGGTGTCTTTTTCCCAGCATTTGTTTAGAAGTTACTCGTCCCATAGCTTCTTCTTTTTATCTTATTGTTGTTAGTGCTTTGTCCTCAAAGAAGCTTCCTATGGTCTTACAGTCCAGGCTGGAGCTCGGTCTTACATTATTTCAAAACATTCGACATTCCCTTATAGTACTTACCATAATAGGAAGTACATCATTTTAAATTATATTTCTTTAATGTGATACTTTCCTCTAACTTACAAGCCCCACAGAACAGTAACAAACAAACAAACGTCCCTCGATGCTCTTGAGTCAGTGTTGTCGCTGTGACTCTACAGCACAGTGGAGCTGCCCTGTCATTCATTGTTTACTAGAACAGAGAGCCCTGTCTTTCTCCTGCGCGCGACTGAGGGCTTCAAACTGCTGGCCCTGTGGCTCACAGCCCAATGTGTAACCACTCTGTCAGCAGGGCTCCTTCCAATCCTTACTTGGCTCACTGGCAGTGCCTGACACCTAGTAGGCACTTGATCAATATTTGTAGAAGGAATAATTGTACAAAAGTGCAACTAGCTTTATTTCTGTGTCGCTTTCACAGGAGACATTCTTGTCTGAACACATTTACATTATTTTTATAGAAACTATTTCAAGATCCAGGATTAAGGATGGATTGATTTTTATCATGTAATATGCCTCAGCTGGCCCTTTATGCTACCTTCGATCAACCTGTAGGGTTGCTATGAATCAGACGATTCTGACTCAATGGCAGTTAAATTTAAGTTTGATGTTCAAAAAAGGCATTTCTTCATTGAGGGAAATATGAGTAAAGTTAAATGAAAAAATTATTGAGTTCCTGACTTCTTTCTGATAGCTGAGTTAATATACTCTAGGGGTTCACTCTAGAGGGAGAGAGGGTATTTTACCTGTTTTTTAAAGAGCTTATATGGAGAAAGCACACTCGATATGCTGGAAGAACAGTCAAATTAGTTAAATTTGCATTAAAAAACAATTAATAGATTTCTTAACCTTCCCATGCCTCTTCTTCAAAATGGGAAAAATGATAGAACCTATACTTGGAACGACAGCGGAAACAAGTTTGGGGTTTGTTTTGTTGTTGATGTTGTTTTGTTTATAAGTTTGCTCAAATAATGAAAAAGATAATACTTGAAAACTGCTAAGCTTAGTGCTTGACACGCCAAGATCCTTCAATAGATATCAGCCCTGTTTGGTGAAGTGTCTGCTCATAACCTTTCCCATTTTATGGAATGGATTTTTTGTTGTGTTATTGAAATTTCCTATATATTCAGATTCGTATCAGATATGTCGTTGTCAAAGACCTTTTCCCCCGGGATGTGGGTTTTCTTTTCTTTTCTTTTTTTAAAACATTTTATTAGGGGCTCATACAACTGTTATCGCAATCCAT
>NW_022105611.1:1250292-1261719 GCF_000313985.2 Echinops telfairi | reverse complement strand
TAGCAGCTAATTAGTCCATGCAGCAGTACAGAGAACTCATTTCAATTCACTCTTGTGGAACAGTTAATCTACTGAAAGTCCTTCAATTCACAGAGGCTGGGGCTTTGGTCCAAGGTCAAGGAAGCAGACACCAGAGTTTTCCCTCAGGCAAAACAAGCAGAGTCTGCCAAAGGCTGCAGACAGCAGGGTGGGTCAACAACAGTCAGCAACATAGGAGCTTATGGCTGTAGGCTTGGATGGGGTGTGGAACTCAAGGATGCAAGGCAACAAGACTCACCAGCCTCAAGCTCAGGGATATACAGACCAGCAGTGTGGTGAAGCAGGTCTCAAAGGAACTGTTAGCTAGCCAGAGGCAGAACTAAGCGTTGCCCCTCTACATGCCAAAGCCACCCTCCCCCATGACAGGAAGTTGGAAGCTGCTTAAGGCCAGAGGGCTTGCATGCATTCAGGATTTTGAGGACGGAAGCCATAAATCTGGGTGGGACCCCATCTAGGCCAGGTGAATTTAATCCAGCCAAAGGGGTCAACTAGTGCTGCTGACCACATCTCCCAACAGGTTGGGGGCAGGGGGGAGGGGAGGTGCTGAAAAGCCAGAAGTTTTTCTCTCTGACTCTCTCCCAGCAGCTCCCACATAGTTCAGTGAAGCCTGACTGTGCCCCAGTCTCATCTTTTCCAGCTGTCCCTTGGATGGGCTGTGGGGGTTTCTCTGGCCTCAGGTGTTCACATGTGGGTGTGAAGTGCCCTGAGGGTGCCTGTGTAAAACCTGAAACTGCTTCTAACCTTTATAAAATTCACTTGGGTCACAAAGCAGGCTTTGGTGTAAATTCTTTCTCGAGCAAAGCCAAGGTATTGTGCCCACGAGAGATCAACAGAGCCTTCAGCTCTAGAGACACAATCCACAGGTTGGCTTGACCCACATGTAGTTCAGCACACAGGTTGAGGCTGAGAACTAGCTAAAGCAGCAGCAAGCTGATCCGATCAACAGAGAGGAAGAGATGGGGTTGGGACTTGCAGAGCCATTAATTTCTTTGCCCTCTAATCAAACTGCGACCTGATTAATCTCTGCCCACATGTTCTTACTGGCCAGGTTGGCACAATAAACCTAACTATCACATCCAGTAAAGATTTACAGTCTTGGAAACCCACAGGGGCAGTTCTGCTTAAGCAGTGGTTCTCAATCTGTGGGTCATGACCCCTTTCTGAGTTGAACAACCCTTTCACAAGGGTTGCCTGATTCATCACAGTAGTAAAACGACAGTGATGAAGTAGCAATGAAAATAATGTTATGGTTGGGGGCGGGGTGGGGGGGTCACCACCACCTGAGGAACTGTATGAAAGGGCCGCGGCATCAGGAAGGTTGGGAACCACTGTGCTAAAGGGTCACTCTTCGTGGGAATGGACCAGATGGCAGTGAGTACAAGCTTAGGGATTTACCCTTCCAGGGAACTTCTAGTTTTAGCTTCAATATTTAGATCCACAATCCATTTTACTTTAGCCTTCTTTGTGTGGTGTGACATATGGATCCTGTTTTATTATACAGATATCCAATTTTGATAGCACCATTTCTTCAAGAAACTCTTTCTTCCCCCACTAAATGGACTTTGCCCTTTGTTGAAGGTCAGCTGCCCAAAGCTAAATGGATTTCCTTCTGCATTATCCATTCTGTTCCATTTGGTATGTGTTTGTCATTAGACCCTTTTGATTCCCATGATTAAGCATTAGATTTTGAATTTTTTATTTAAAAAATTGTGAGGCCTTCTGATTTGTTGCTCTTCTTCAGCTATTCAAGGGCTTTCCCCTTTTCATATAAAACTAGACATTAGTGTTTGGCTTGTTTTGTTTTCCATTTTATAAAACAACATTGTTCAGATTTGAATCAGGATTGAAATATATGTACAGATCCCTCTGGGTGCCTGTTAAAGATTTTGATATTTCATATTTTACTTCGTTTAGTTCTTCTCACCATCATTATCCCAAACCAGAACTTGGTTTTGAAAACTGCTTCCTGTTTTGATTCCAAAATTTAACTCTGTCTTTAATCCTATTAAAACGTCTCCTTCCGATTCAACTGTGGGAAATCAATTATATATGTGCTGGCCTCATCAGGGAATTGGGAGAATCTAAATGAACAAGTCAATGGAGGAAGCAGATGACTTTTTGGCCTTTATAAAGGTGGAAGGAAAAGAAAAAGCAGTTTCTAAAAAGGTCTTTGAAAAACAATTATTTCCAGATGGATAGAATCACCAGTACTCAGTGCTTATAAGGCTTATATTTCATCCTCAAATCCTACATGAGATGTTGAAGATCATTCAACCATATCGATTTGAGAGGGGGAAAGGGAGAGATTCAAGTGTCCCCCAAAGAAGCTTGGCAGAAGCTTGACCATGTGACTTGGCTCACTGCTTTCCATGCTGCTGCAAATGATTAGTTTCCCCAGCACGCGGCCATCGTGTTGCTTTACCACTGATGATCAGGGTGGTGGTGGTGGTGGTGGTTTTTTTAAAGCTTATTCTTTTAATCTTTCTGCTATTTGAATATCCATGATTCTCTAGGTCTGTTCTTGGAATTACTTGAGTCCATATGATAAAAGGGACATTAAGCTTGTATGTGACTGTACGAAGAGGAAAGGTCGACCTGATTGAATATTAGAAATATTTCTTACAGCACCATCAGTAGAACTCTCCTTGGACGCTTGTTTCAAAGTCAGTATTTGGCACAATAGCTCAGGTTCAGCCAAGGCATCTACCTTTAAACACCAGGTTGTTCTCATGCATTGGCATTTGAGATACACTGATTCTCACGTGCATGTAAGAATTCTCATCCTCACCTTTAGCCTCAAGGTAATTTCTCCTCACTATATTTTAAAACAAAAACAAAGAAATGTAGAATCAAATTATGAAAGACTTTGTGGTCTCTCTTATTAATTTGTTTATTTTTCTACTAAATACCTTTTAAGTTAATCAGAGAGTCTTCTTAAATAATCTCTCGCTAAGCAATTATTTGATGACCGTAGCGTGTATACAACACCAAGTGTTTGCACAAGCAAATATATGGCCGAGGGGCCACAAAGGGGTGAGTAAGGTTTGATCGTGACGCTATGGCTGTAGCTTCCTCCAGCTTGACTTCCTGAGATTTGATTCAAGACACTCCCTTATGATAAGAAACAGGCATGCTGTATGTATTTATATATAAGCCTTCTCACTGAGCCATCACACATCAGGAGTCACGCATGACCCGTTTTCATGAGATTTGAGGAGCAATAGTTGAAAATCACTTAAAGAGAGGGGAAGGAGGGCTTCTCAAGAACAGGGTCATATAGCATTCTAATTTGAGCTCTACTAGTTTCATGGTGATGCCTCAGAGGTTAATAAAAATGGTTTAAATCTTCTGTCTGAATAGACGCTCCTTCCTTGAAAACTCCCTGTAAGAGACTTGGCCACAAAGCAACCTCTTGTTGGCCCTCACTGTCTAAAGAATTAAGACCCTGTTTCTGGGTGGTTGCATTGCAATGTATCAGTCACTTACAGTGAGCGCCCCCAGAGTGGCTTTCCAGCAAGTTGGGATACAAGACACCTCCAGAAATGAGTGTCTTCTTCCATATTCTTGAAAGCTACTGTTCTGTTTTGATAGTGTCTTAATGTCTTACAAAAGAGCCTGGAATCATTTAAATGTAAGAAAAGCAAATAATGTTATATACACAATCATGCAATAATGGTGATCATTGAGTAGATTCTTGGATAGATATGCAAGCTGAATATGTGTAGGAAGTAGAGTGGGTTTGAGTATACTCATGAATATCTATGGATTTAGCAGAAGATATCTGTATATGATTATTTGCCTTTACTGCAAATATACCCACGGTGTGGTAGAGAATAGAGGAGGTAAAATTATAAATAAAAAATTTCTTAGAAATAGCCAACACCCTGATGGAATGAGTTGTTGGATCTGGGGTGCCAGGATCACTGGGCACTCTAAGGTCAATTGACATAACAAAGTTCATAAAGACAATAGTCTGTATCCTACTTCTGTGAGTAGAGACCAGGGTCTTAAAACCTCTTGAGCCGGTCACCTAATGTATAACTATTGGCCTCCCCCCATCCGGAGGAAAGAAGAGTGATGAAAATTGAAGACATGTGGAAACATTTAGGCCAATGGAGTAATGGACCTCACAGACATCAGTCACCACCACCCTGAGACCAGAAGTAGGTGATGTCCGTCAACCACTACCAACACCTCTAAAAATGATCACATTACAAGGCCCTGAAGGTCCTGTACAGAGTGGGAGAAAAATGTGGGAAAGAACCCCAAATCACAACCGATCCTTATTGGTCTGATAGAGACTGGTGGGTCACACACACCACCAGCACCACCACCTTCTCCCCCCAACTCTAACCCTCCAAGTTTTCACTACCTTTAGTCACCTTTCAGGTCTGGAGTTTTGAACTCACTGGAAGGTGTTGGGATAAACTGAAGATCAAAGGGGCAGCTAGGAAAGAAGGCAGAATGCAAACAAGAAATGCAGGGAGAATGTAGGATAAGTGATGGTTGATTGTGGAGATTGCAATGGATGAGCTAAAACAAAATGTGTGCCCTTATCATTTTCACAACATTTTCTTTCTGCTTGAGCTCTTAGTATCAGGCACATATGTACAAATGTGTTTGATAAAACTAATGTATGGATTGTTACACGAGCTGTAAGAGCCCCCAATAAAATGATTTATTAATAATAATAATATATATATTTTAGATGTATGGATTGTTGAATGTAAAACTGGTGAACTGCTCTGAAGCTTTCATCTAATTCATAACAAAAAGTTCAAAAGGGTCCAAAATAGGAAAGAAGGAAGCAAACAAAAGAGCCTGAACTCTAAAATTGTTCTTCATTTCTACCATCCCTCACTGCCTATGCCAAGCTGGTCAAATAGTAGAGAAGATAAGCCAGTTATCGGTGAGTTCAGAGAGAACAGAACCACAGCCTACTCACTGTAGTATTTTCAATCTTCCCCCCGACGCCTGCCTTCCTCACTGCTTCCCCTCCACTGTCCCAATAACCTACACAGCATGGCACTGCTTACATTTCATGTCATGCTGGTTGCAATCACATTGAATGGACTTGGAGATCTGGTCATAAAACCAAGTGAATCTGTAGAAGATATCTGAACTCCTGCTTTTTTGTTTGGGGGGATTCTGTTAATGTGTAAGGAAAGAGGAATGGGTAAGTGCTTTATCATCGTAACAGGAAGGCAAGGCAATTCAATTCTCACTTACTCCTGTAGAAATGATACTGAATTTGGGGTGGGGATACTAGGATTACTTTCTAAGTGACAACATTTAGTGTGTTATAGAATTAGTATCACCTGGACTAGACAAATATAAAGTTAGTCACAAAAAGACTGTTTGCATCATCCTGTGTGTAAGCAATAGACAGCTGTTCACCAACCACAGTGGTTCCCAAGAGGGGAGAGGCAGGGGAAAGAAGATGATTCTCTTGTTTGGGGAAACTGAGCTTCAGTCAATGATTACCCAACATGATGAAAACAATGACTGCCACTGAATTGTACACGTGTCAGTGAACTGTGCGTGGGAGAAGTGTTAAAATCACGCGTTGGCTTATCTACTCGATACCATAAAAACCAATAATCTTAAAAAATGTGTACCAGTATCATCTTCTTTTAAATGTTAAAATCTTTTGAGACAGGCATTATTTATGAGTCTCTTACTATGGCCTCAGCATTATGTAAACAAGCAAGGCTACAAGACAAACAAGACATGACCCCTGCTCCCAATGTGCTTGTAAGCGGATGATGGAGTTGGACAAGAAGCCAGCTTTAACAACTTTTGACAGAACCAAGTCTGTGGACTACAGAAACAGTGTAAGGAAGCTTCAAAGAGAAGCCACTGGAAATGATGGCACCTCAGAGCCATGCAGGGTTTTGCCGGGGAGGTGGGCGGGGTTGGGGGGGCCAAGTGGAAGGGCATTCCCTGCAGAGGAAGCAGTAGGAACAACACAGAGAGGGGAGAGCCTGGCAGGTTCAGGAAATTAGCCAAGCCAAAAACCATGGATCTGAGAGAAGTTAAAATAATAGGTCTCAAAAGCCTGTTATTACATCATACCTAAACCGAAAGGCTCGATCTGTTTTGATCAAGGAAACTTCCTCTCTTCACTCTCATGCCAAGAAGTCTCTGTTGAAAGTTTGAAGGCAGATTTTTTACTATTAAAAGAATTATTTGCAACAGTGAGAACTGGGAGGTGATAAGGTTAGAGGACAGCTGACCAACTAGAGATGTCAGGTGGCCACAGAGGCCTGAACTAACATCGAAATATGGGGACAGAGAAGGGATGGCTTCCCAAATACTGACTTGATATAGTCAGTGGGACTGCAGACTGTGTGGCTCAGTTTCAGATACAGAAACCTGGGTGGCGTCGGTGGAGAGGCATGGGGTTATGCACAGAGAGAGAGCCCAGGCGGAGGGGTGCTGGATATATGGGGAAGAGCATGACATTGGTTTCCTGCTGGGCCGCCCAGCCCACATTTTTCTTAAATATATTGTTGTCCTATGGTCACCTAGATACTTTTGTGACTTTTTATGCCTATGCAGCACCTTTGTTTCTGTGTTCATCTTGCTTTCTTGGCTTCTGACAGAGCCTAAAGGAGTGAGTGGCTCGCTGGGCAAGCCGAGAGCTGTCCAGCTTATATATAAGCTGTCGGATGCTGCAACGCTAAAGGCATTCTGCTTCGATGGCATTATTCCAGGTTGCAGCCCTCCCCCACCAAGAGAGTGATTGTCGTCGCCCAGAGTGACACCTGAGGCCAGTGAAACCAGCCCCTAGGAGCTCTTCAGGAGCCTAGTGTGAGCTGGCAACCCCCCAACAAAGCTCACACTGAAAGCCCAGAAAGCAAAGATGTGGCTGTGTCAAATCAAGCAGCTAACTACACCCGGACACTGCACTCCCTATTCCCCCAAGCGCCCTCGCTCCTCCTCATTTGAGGCGCCAGAGGTTACAGTCAGGTGCGGATCTTGTTAGCCTTTTAGGACAGTAAATCCAAGGCTCTAGCTTTCATTCATTCATTCATTTATTTTAAAGAGAGATGGCCAGTATAACTGAACCCTGAGACACATGTACCTAGCTCTAAGCTAAATTCCTTCCACTTTGTTATTGCAAGCTTTGGGCTTTGTTGAAGGCAAAGATGAATTGTAGTCTAGAGAGGGGAATCTCGCCAGGCACAGGGACTTCCTGGGTTTAATTAAAGTACTGAAATTGATGAGCGTTGTAAATGACTTTCCAAATTGCCTGACAAAATGATTTCCACAGGTAACTCCTTAGTTTACATAAAAATGCAAAAAGTAGCCAGTGCTTTGAAGTGAGCCAAACAAGTGACATCCTAGCTGAGGCTAAGCTGGAATGGGCCTCAGGTTTTAAAAATGACCATATATATATATATATTTATTTATATCATTTTATTGGGGGCTCGTACAACTCTTATTACAATCCATACATCCATCCATTGTGTCAAGCACTTTTGTATATTTGTTTCCCTCATCATTCTCAAAACATTTATTTTCCACTTGAGCCCTTGGTATCAGCTCCTCTTTTTTCCCCCTCCATCCCTGCTGCCCCCTCCCTCATGAACCCTTGATTATTTAGTATAGATTATTATTTTGTCATATGTTACATCGTCCAACATCTCCCTTCACCCACATCTCCACTATCTGTCCCCCAGGGAGGAGGTTATATGTAGATCCTTGTAATCTGTACCCACTTTTTCCTTCACCTTCCCTCCACCCTCCTGCTATCGCCACTCACCACTGGTCCTAAGGGGTTCATCTGTCCTGGATTCCCTGTGTTTCCAGTTCCTATCTGTACCAGTGTACATCCTCTGGTCCAGCTGCATTTGTGTGTTAGGGTTCTCTAGAGAGATAAAACCCGATTGATAATAATTAGATATAGATAGATACATTTATATAGATAGATATATAACACAAGAAATAAACAGTTAAATTATAAAGCAGTACAAATGGCTCAGTACAATTCAAATGTGTTAGGCAGTTGTGAGACACTAGAAGTCCTTCAAGTCTTGAGGCCGCCAGGTAGTCCTCTGTAGAGAGACTCAGCCTATCCCGGCACAGGCAGCAAACAGCAAGGCAGGTCACCAACAGTCAGTCCCCAGCTCAAGAGATGTAAATTCCAGAAGCGTGGCGAAGCAGGACTTAAAGGAACCTCAAATTACAGCGACACAGTCCACGGGTTAGGTGTCCCACAGGTAATGTAGCTTGAAAATTGAGGCACAGAATAAGCAAGGCAGCCGCACACTCGTGTGATGATCAAAGAGCGAGAGACAAGAAAGGCAAGGCTTGCGGAGCCATTTATCTCTCCACCCTTCAATGAATCCCACATGTGTTTATCGGCCAGGCTGGCACAATAAACTACCTCAGTAAGGTAGAATTAGGATCATGATAGTGGGGGAGGAGGAAGCATTCAAGAACTAGAGGAAAGTTGTATGTTTCATTGTTGCTATACTGCACCCTGACTGGCTCATCTCCTCCCCACGACCCTTCTGTAAGGGGATGAAAAATGACCAATATTGCCCCAGAAAATTCCTTTTACTACAATCCCTGAGGGAAACACTAAGCCTAACTTAGGATTTGTACAAAATGTTTACAACCCTCTCAATTTAAGAAAAGCGATACAATTACACCTGGCTGAATTAATATTAATATTTAAAATACCAAGCCAGTTGCCAATGAGTCCACACCAGCTCATGGGGACCCCATGTGTGTCTGAGCTGATTTTAGATTGACAGGCTTTTCTTCTGAGTTGCCTCTAGGTGGATTTGAACTGCCACCCTTCCAGTTTGCAGTCAAGAACTTCCCTGTTTGCCCCACCCAGGGACAACAAATCAATACCGTTGAAAGTTATTTCTAAAGAAAGATAATTGAGACAGAGTATTTAAAAAGTGGGAGCTAATTTGGTGTCAAAGATAGCAGACCCCAGGACCTTTAAGGCTAAAGAGTTCCCGAAAAGAATGTTTGTGCATTGACTTTTGCTTTGTGTTTTTGGTTTTACTTTATTTTGTTTTGGCCATTTGTGTGTGTGTGTGTGTGGTTTTTGCTTTTTTAGCTAAAAATGAAGATTTTTGCATCAATGACTTGCAAAATTTAAATGGGCCTGGGGTATCTCTTTTTGTTAGTTTTTATAGAACTGGATGATCTCTTTAATTAGTTCCTTTAGAAAATGATTTAGTAGCTTTTGGTCGGACAGTTGCTTTGGCTATTTCATGAGCTAATGGGTCAATTTGGGGGGCCAGAACCCCCCAAAATGGAGTAGTTCTGGAACTTTGTCCTGATGAAACAATTCAGAGAATGTTTGGGGGGAACAAGGCTGACTCTGAAGGGGGTTAGATTTTCTCCCTAAACAAACAAGGGGTTAAAGAGAGCCAGGAATAAAGGGAAGGTGGTCACTGCTCTCAGGACAGATCTCCTCCATCTGTTGGGTCTGCGGCTGTTAAGCTTGCTCCTTTTACTTCCCATGGCGATGCTGGGTGCTTATGAGAGAACCCCATCCCTAATGCTCCTCATCTTTCACCCCCAAGAGCCATTTGCTATGACTGCATTTTTCATTCACACAGTGATCAACATAATGAATAAAGTGGACTTCATTACTGAAGCTGCCACACTGTTGAACTGGTCATAGACTTCCTCCCCCATGAATCTCAATCAGCCTGCCAATCCCCCCTTGGCCCTTATGGGTAATCTACAGCTACATGACGTGTTAAAGGTCTGCAGAAAACATTAAGTGTTGTTGGATCGTGGTGGTCTCCTATGATATGTGTATAACTCATGTTATCATTAATGAGTGTTCGTCAGGGATTAGTAAGAGCGAGACCTCTGTCTATGAAGGTCAGTAAGGAAGACACAGGACAGTGATTCAGCGGCCTTCTATGAGCAAATAAGGTCAATGGCTTGAGTCATAGGTGAATATTCTGTCGCATTAAAGAAGAGAAATACTACCTAAAGGGGTCTGACTTCATGAGGGCCTGGGGAAGGATGGAAAAAGGCAAGCACCTCCCCTGCAGGTCTCCTTATTTAACAGTAAACAGAAAGGAAGCCGGTCCAGCGTGAAAGTGTTCCCTGGGATTTAAACTATCGGCATACAATACAGTTCCTAAACCTCATGAAATGTATGCTTGGATGGGGGCAGGGAGAGGAGGGCAGTGAGGGGGCAGAGATGTCCTCTCAGAAAAATGTTTCCGAACAGTCCAGAATGAGGATTAAATAATCAGGGGTGGAGGGAGAAGCTGTGATTCTATCTAGAGGGGTGCGTGGTTCCAGGCTTATCCCAAGTCCCTCAAAGGATCCTGGAAGAAACTGTAGATCTGCTTCCTAAAATCCCACCACTGAAAAACCCTAGGAAGGACAGCTTTCCTCTGGCACATGAGGAGCTGCCACAGGTTTAATGTGCATATGCACCCAAGCATTGACCTGGTTAGCAAATCCTCTCTCAGATCTCTTCCAACTGGCCCTCAGAAAGTAAATGTCATCTGTGTTCACTAGCGGAGCTCGCTGTATCAGAGGAATCTTGTTCGAATCTCTTCCTAAGAGGTTGTTTTGTTTGTTTGTTTGTTTGTTTGAATATAACGGGGCTCTGAGAATCAGCTGAGTTGGGTCAGTCTTCCGGCTGGGAACTGTGGCTCTATTTTCAGCCAAACAACAGACGGTCTGTACAGGGAATACTAATGCTGTAGAGGTGTGCACACATTAAAATAAATGACCCTTTGGGATCAAGGGAAGACTTAGAATAATTGATTATTTGGGAGCAAGGAAAGAAAAATAAATAGAAGCAGGAAATACAGGGGTGAAGTGACATAAGTGATGTTACATCGGGGTGATTGCAACTGAGGATATAAAGTAAAATGTGTCTGAACTGATGAATGTAAAACTGACGATCTACTCTGTAAACCTTCACCACCCAATTCATTTTTTTAAACAGTGATATTCTTTATTTTTGTGCCATCTTTGTTTGTTTTTGGACAAAAGTTGATCACAGGGGACAATTTCTGTTCAAATTTGAAAGAGATTTTGAGGAAAACCATATCAGTGTCCTCCAACCTTAAGGAGAGGTGAAATAATTCTGAAAGTGGTAAAGAAGTTGATTTCTGCTGTACATTTTTCTCTCCAATGCTGATCCATCTCGTGTGATCGTATCAGGATGTTTGGTAGTGATTTTCAGCATCATCTACTTTTCCTCATCTCTAAGTGGATGAGACTATTGTTTTTTATTTTTCTAATCATTTTATTAGGGCCTCATACAACTCTTATCACAATCCATACATACATCAATTGTGTAAAGCACATTTGTACTTTCATTGCCTTCATCATTCTCAAAACATTTCCTCTCCACTTAAGCCCCCGGCATTAGGTCCTCAC
>NW_022105611.1:1230951-1249512 GCF_000313985.2 Echinops telfairi | reverse complement strand
TCATTATTTTAAATAAAGTTAAGAGCTAGAAACCAGCAAAAGCATTGCCAGGGGGTCCATTCCAAATCATATTGGCCCTCTAACACAGGATCGCCAAGACTATAAATCCTTAGAGAAGCAAGCAACCTCATCTTCCTCCCGCACAGTGACTGGCAGATTTGACCCACCAACCTTTCTCTTGGCAAGCCAGCCACTGCCGCCGCCACCACTGTACCACCAAGGTTCCTGAAACTCCTTGCCAGAAAAATGATGGCTGCGAATTAGCTACACAGCTTATCCATCTCATGAAGTCCACCTTCTGTTCTTTGGCATTTCCTTAAAGTGGGGTAAACCTGAATGTTAACTAGTGTCTGGCTCCCTGTGAAGCTGGGTGCTGAGTGACTTCCAGGAACATGCCTCTGCCCTCGTCCCTTGAAACCTTAAACTAGGGGACGCTTTGCCTCCAGAGATTTCTTTCATGGCCTGAATGGTCTTTCAATTGCAATTGACAGAGTGCTCAATGAAATGCTAGATTTAGGAATCATTGTGCACCTATGTCAATTATCCCTGGACAAGGCACACTTGTTGCTAAGGAGACTGTCCACTCCTGTCATCTTGCTTATCCTTCCCCTGTCGGCCCAGACAGGTTTGGAATATCATTCACAGTTGCTGTGGAGACTGTGATGATGTCAAAAGTATGAAACAGTTATTGAAGGTGGTGGCTTAGCAGCTGTATCCTATGAAAGAACGGTGCACACGCTCATATTTACACATGCATAGACACGCATACATGTGTACATTGCTACAGTGCTCAGAATTCCTTAAGATGATATTATGGCAGACTTTTGGAAGGAAACGGTGCACCAAGCTTTCTTTTCATGATTTAGGAGAACTTAGATCCTGTTTCAGACAGGATGGCTGTTCAGTCACTGAAGAGGAAGAAAGATGTATAACTTCTCTTACATACGATGCTGCTTAAAACTACAGCACTCAGTACCAGAACCAATTAATTCATACCATGCACCCAAATCTTTCTCTTCAAGCCGATTATTCTTTATTAATCAGTGTAACTGGAAAAGAATCAAGATACACTAGCAGTGGGAGAATTCAAGTACTAGTAACTAGGCTAGAAATGTCATTCTGCTAAAAGGAGAATAAAAGAAAGGAGACCAGCAGTTTACTGAGCATTTACTATGTGCTGGGCTGGGACCTCCTATCTCTTTTCTCCTAAATCCAGCCGTCTTCGTCTCCCACACAGCAGCCTCTTGATATGCTCCAATTCTCCCATTCCTGGTCCTTGTTTCCCAACCCAGTGCAATGAAACTCTTGGACATCGCTTTCATTTTCTTTTGGGCTCAGTGTGAAAAGACATTTGCTACTTGTGTATCAGAATTATCAGGGCATTAATAAACAGAGCGATTCACGGTCTCCCATCTAGAGGCTTTGATTTGGAAGATGTAGCGGGTAGCCCTGGAGTCGAGTTTTCAGCAAGCCCCCTGGGTGACACTGATTTGATGTCAGGTACTAGAACACAAATCAATGATCATTACCTCTTCCTCCTGTTCAATTCACTCCTCGACTGCTCTTAATCTGGAATTTCTCACGCTCACTCCAGTGAAAATGTTTGCCAGGATAGTCCTCCTTCCTAATTGCTGAGAGCAGCGGACACTTTGGCCCTGGAGAACACTGGACTGGTGAGCCATCCCCACCTTGACCTCTGTCTGCCTTCCTTTGGTCCCCATGACATCGTGCTCTCCTTATCATCCCTTGGGCCTCTTGGTGATTCCCTGGTGATGCCCTCCATGGATTCTGTTTCCTTGGACTACCTCTTGCAGACTGCTTTCCTCAGAATAGCACGATCAACCATCTAATCCCATTACCCTTCAGACTGGGAATACTTGTTTCCATACTCACTGCCGTTGACTGGATGCTGACTCACGATGACCCTGTAAGGCAGGGTAGAACTTCCCTGAATTTCTGAGATGGTGTGTGGGAGTAGAAAGCACTGTTTTCTCCCCCGGGGCAGCTGGTGGTTTTGAACTGCTGGCTTTGCAGATCACAGCTGAACTTATTTTTTTTACTACATCATTTATTGTAATTATTAATAAATACATTGAACAACATACAGCTACTTCTTAGTTATCAACTATCTTTACATCCATTTCACACTATGACCATAGTAAAGAATGCACTAACAACTATTTTACACATGAAATAACTTAGAACCATTAGGACACCAGGGCTCCATTGTCTCCATACTTATGGCTTAATTGCCATAGATATGTTAATAGCTTCCACATGTACCTAAAACCTCCCTTCACCATCTCTTACCTAATCTCTAGATTCATGGATGTGAATGAGTGCTGGGCATATATGTCTGGACCCTCTATGAACTGCTTAGGCTTAACTCATCTTAAACCGGACTAATTTCACTCCCACTAAGTCTCTCAGTGGATGGCCCCCCCAGCAGGGATCTCACTGTAACCATTCGGGAAGGTGGAGGGCACTCTTGTTTCCTTTTTCGCATCCCAATAGTAAAAACGTACTAATCCATTCAGCTTTCCTCTGAAAGATTTCTTCAGTGTGTGCCTTTCTCTGCCTCACCTGCAGACCGTCATCACCTTTATGACAGCCTTCTAACAGGCTATGCCCAGTACCTGGCAGTTGTATGTCTCATGTCCCACCACTCCTACTGGGTGGTTAGCCCCAGGAAGTTAGGAGATATGGCTTCTTCATGCCAAGTTCCTAGTATCGAGCTGAGTGCTTGGCAGGTAATCAATAGCCCCCAAACGCCAAAGGAATGGCCACCAAATGGATTCCCACTCAAAGCTACCCTGTAAGAGAGTGGGACTCTGTCCCCTGGAGTCCTCAGGGCTGTCCATTTTGACAGAAGTAAACTGCTACCTCTTTTTCCTGTAGAGTAACTAGTAAGGTTTGAATTGCTGACCTTTTGATAACCAGCTGAGCACTTTAGCCACTGCACCACCAGGGCTCAGAGATGATCATTTAGAGTTGGCTAAATGAATGCACGAACCATCTAGCTCATGGCTTCTTTGGAGAGCCTTCCTTACATTCACACGTATAAAGTGGTTAGTCCAAGAGCTGGCATCTTTCCAACCCAGACTCCAGCAGCTAGATTGTCATTGGTATTAAGTCTAGAGTTTGGCCAATTTGTTTCCCTCTTTCAGGACTTCAGCGCCAAACTGGGTCAACTGGAACCCTTTGTCCCAGTGAGCGAGCCAACGATTTCATTTCAGACGCACCTTTCTCTAGCTTCGTTACTCTGGGTTCCAGCTTTCCACAACTCACATAGACCGGCACCTTCTCTCCTAATCTATTCGGAGTAGCCAATAATGCTTTTCGAAGGCACCGTCCAGGCATCGATTATCCAGTTGTTGCCTGTGCACAGTCCCTCGCTGCAGCTCCCGCGCCAGGAACCCTTTGCCACTTGGCTTGGGTTGCCTATATCTTAAAGAGGCACTAATGGCAGTCCTCTCCCAAAGCCTGGGATTTCCCTGTTGTCTTTTACAAAGTGAGGATATTGGCTGCAGTCAAATGTCATTGAAAGACTAAAACCTCTAATTCCTCTTATCCTCAGCATTAGAACCCTCCAACACAGGAAACTCGGCTTGTATTCCTGGCTGGAAGCACACCTGCAGGCACCCCTTGCCTGCCAGTGAAGGCTTGTGTGTTGCTAGGCTGCTGAGCAGGTTCCACGGACTCTTTAGACTGTGAGGGATGAAGAAAGGCCTGGTGATCAATTTCCAAAAGTCAGCCACTAAAAAACCCTATGGAATACAACAGTCCACTCTGCAGGGGATCACGGTGATTGTGGTTTAGGCAGCATTTTATTCCACTGAGTATGGACTGGCCATGAGTCGGGGCCAACGCCCAGGCAGCGAACAACAACAACATACACAAACAGAAACAGTAGTTTCCAGCAGCAAGCGCTCGTCCAGTGAACTGATGCCTGGGGAGCATGGAGATCGTCCAAGGTCGCTGACATGACGGCAGCCACTCAACCTCCCTCGCGGGGCCGCCTGTCCCTTTTAAAGTCGGAGGATTTTTTTTCTCATTCTTACCTAAGTGCGTGTGTATAAAGAACATTTATAGTTCTGCAGAGAAAATGTGTCACCTTAAGGAAGTGGCCATGGGTGATCGGTGACATTTGAAAGACTGTGTTAGCGGTTCCTGTTTTTAGGGTCCTATTTGCAGCATTTTTCTTTGCTTCAAGCTATCCTTGATGAAAGATCACCAACATAAAACATCTGTGAAGACTTGTACGGTAGTTTGTTGCCTAACTTACCATGTAGTAAATATAGGCACACTAGCAAGACCTTGATCGCCATGCTAATGAGGACCAGGCATGGTATGGATAACTTAAATCTACAGATAATACAAGAATCTCAAGCCAGGCGGTAGTTTGTGTGTCTTATTGCTGTCAAGCCAGCAGGCATTTGAATTTCACATCCTTTTCCTCGCCAGCACACTCATGAAAGGCGCTAATGAGAGGCAGAATGGCCAAAAGGCAGGCGGGTTACTGCAGAAGAAGCTGTAGCAAGGGGATGTGCACTGGCAACAACTGGATAATCAGCGCCGGCAAATTGGCTTCAAAAAGCATTTATTAAACTCATCTCGACTGCTCCTGAAGGTTAGGCAGTCATTTCAACTTACCACATACTGGCTGAGGCCTCCTCAGGGCTAGGTCCTGTTCAGGGCAATGCAAGAGGAGGGCAGTGAAGAAGATACGCATGATGTGACTGTACACAACCCCCTCTAATAGAACACAGTCCCTGATCAGCATCGTATGAGAAGTGCAGTGTGCTGCAGGCTCAGTGGTGGGAGGCAGAGAAGCGTTGAGAGGACTTCACCTACTGGCCTGTACATTTGTTCTTTCAAACTTGGCTGTGGAGGTGTAATCAAAGGTTAATACCTATTCTGGGCCTTGGGTCAAAAAGAAATACTTCGAGTTCCTCAATCTTTGGAGAAACACGTGCCTGAGAGTACAGGGAAGCAGTGGGCTGGTAAAAACATGCAGCTATTCTCATTGTTTCTGAAGCAGGGTCTCATGAGCTATGGGACATTGTCATCTGCACTTATTCATTGTATTTTTTTTCTTTTATTATTTTGTACTGGCTATCTGTACTGTTAAAATGAGCCAAAGTCTTTGATTTTTAGTCCAATAAGCTACCTTGGCAATCAGTAAGACCTTTTGTCTTTACTGATATCGAGAAGCTTGGTTTATGAAGAAGTGAGAGGCTCATTTTACGAGACGTTTGTTGCACCAGGCTTTGACGGTCTACTGTAGTGATTTTTCCACAGGAATATTTTTAATATACAGCATTTTCAAATATATTTAATAATAAGCCATATCATGAGAGGATTCTACTTTAATATTAAAATATCAGGAATCCCTGTCTAATGAGGTCGTCAGCATTATGCTTTAATTATACATAGAGAAAAGGGGCTCTTTGGCTTCGACTCAGGGTATAATTCTTTTAAATTATTTAAATTGACTTTGAAGCACCTTCCAACCATTTGTTCAACACTTAAATTCCTCAGAATGCCTGCTGTTTTCTCTCTAATTTTTGACATGATTATCTTTCTGGAAACAGAGCTGCTATTTAACTCAGCTAGTACTGAACAGAACCGGATTGTGCTCTTTTGATATAACTGGAATGCCTTAAATACTCACCGTCTTTTGTGGTTAGAGAAGATTAAAGTGTAGGAGGAAAATGATCCATCTTACAACTCGAAATAAACTTTTCAATGTGAAATAGCCATACTCTCTTTCAGAAGAGCAGACGGTGGGCCCTGGGTGTTCAGAAACAAAAGCAGAGAGAGGGAAGCAAAGGCATCCACGTGTTCATGCAAGGCCCCCCGTCCTTCCGCAACGTGAAGGTGTCCTGTGAGTTTGGCTTGATCGATGGTTAGAAGAAGAAAGTTCAGTTAGAGACTTGTCATGATCCTATCCACAACTCATACTCTAGAGATAGGGCCCTTCAAGAATTCCTACTGCTTTCAGTCATTGTAGCTTCTTGAAGGTCTCACTGCAACTGGAGCAAGAGTGGTTTGAGAAGGTGGGGCAGATTGTAGACAAATACAGTCATCCTGAATGTGGACACTGAGTTTTAGCAGCTCTCCAAAACATCCTTGGGCTTTTACTAGGCACTGAAAAGCAAAGGCCCGACAATAAAAGAGAAATCAATGTGTTATGAAGAAAAGATAATAAGGTTAGCAAGATTCATAACAACTGTTGGGCTTTCTATTGAACAGCACAGGATGGAATTTATTGGAGACTGCTTGTCCTGGGCTTCAGACTTCAGATCTCTTTGTTTTGTTTAGGTGTGAGAAGCTAACTAGATTGCTCAGTGAGCCTGCCCCCCCTCCCCGCCCCCCAACAAATAGATGGGGACAATCTAGTGATGTCCTTTGCACTGTTAGCTTCTGCCATTTCATTACTCAAATGACTAAATGACTTCTCCCCAATTTATTTATCTTGGCTAGAAATCTGGTGGTGTGGAAGTTAAAGTATTTGCCTGTCGACGGAGAAGGGCCAGTGGAGTGAAAAAGAAGGCAATGTGGTTCCATAGAGATTGCAACCTTGGAAAGCCTGTGGTGCAGTTCTACTCTGTCCTATAGGTTCACTGTGAGTCTGAAGCCACTCGGCAGCCACAGGTTTTAGAAATAGCCACAGCAGTCTTTCCTCAAGATATTAGCAACTCCAGCTCACAACTGCTTCCAACTTGCCCGTTTCTGACATCAAAGCTTCAAAGCATTTAGCTATACCAAATTTTTCCTCAACAAACATTCCGATCCAAGCATAATGCTGACAGAGTCCAGGTCAGAATGGAAAGGGGGTACAAAAGCATACACAAATGGAAGACACAGCCCCGGTAGTCATCAAGCTACCAGTCTATTGGATAAGATAGGGAGTGGGGCGGGGGATGATTGAAAAAGTACCAAGCGTCTTGCATATTCCTTCTCAAAACGCCAACCATGACTTAGGGTCATCCAAATCCATCATCCTGTTTCGCAGAAAAGAAAATGGCGAATAGGGTGTCAAGAAGGATGAATCTGATATTCTCACCTGTATTCCACCATAAGGAGCTTTCTTGGCACAGTGGTTATGCGTTGAGTTGCTAACCTCAAGGTCAGTAGTTGGAAACTACCAGTCGCTCTGCTGGCAGACAGGGGTTTCTACTCCTGTAAAGAGCTATAGTCTTGGACATTCACAGGGGCAATTCTACCGTGTCCTACGGGGTCACTATAAGTCTGCTGACTTTATGCAGTGAGTTTGTTGGTTGGTTTGAGTTTTGTTTTTTCTTTTTGGAGTTTTGTTACACTAACAAAATAAAGATAATGTTGTGGATTGACTTGTGTCCCTGCAAAAGGATGTGTCAAATTCCTGTCTTTTGTACCTGTGAATGTGCTGCTGTTTGGAAATAAGGCTTTTTTGTTGTTATAGAAGAGACCATGCTCAGTAAATGGTAGGTGCTAAACCTAGTGCTTTATTATAAAAAGATCAAAATAGACAAAGGGATGGGGGTGGGGGTGGGGTATGTGCCCTTGAAGACCTATCTATAAGCAAAGGAACACAAAGGGTTTCTAACAGACAGCAGGCACTAGCGGAGAGACTCGCAGAAAAAAATTGACACAGCTGAGACATTAGCTTGGACTATTAACCTCTGGAACAGTGAGAAAAGAAATTACTCTTCTAGGCTTAAACAGCACTCAAACAGACAGTGTACCCTGCCTCCTATCTTGCTGAAAAGAGAATATTAATTGTTCTCCCTTTTGCAATGAATCATTACATAAAGAATAATTATGACTATAAACTATTTTAACAGCTCTGATTGTTTCATGATTAAAGCACTTGGCTTTTAACCAAAAGGTCAGAGCTTCCAACCTACCAAACGGTTCCATGGAAGAAAGATGTGGTAGTCTGCTTCCTAAAGATCCTAACTTTGGGTACCCTCTAGGGCGATTCTACCTTTGCCATATATACAGCCTACAAGGTCGCTGGAGTCAGAACGAACGTGACTGCAGTGGGTTTGGGCTTCGGGGGCATTATAAGACATTTGGACCATTAGTGGCATTGAAATTGCCAATGCTTTCCTGGCAAATAGCAACACAATTTTCACTTCCACTGAACAGCTGAGTAGCCTGAGGTCTGGCAGGAGCACGCATGCAGAGTGGTAGGCACTTTACGAGAGTTCACCTCTACGTGGGTATGAAAATCTCCCAAGAAAATCAAGAGCAAGGTAATTGTGAATAATGGGGTTTATCTTCCCTCGCTGAGCTCTTGAATATTTTCTATACCATGGAAATGATTCCAACTCTATCATGTGTCTGGATAATGACATCTTCTCATTATACACGGGGCTTTGTTTTAAAAATAAATGAGCTATCATGTCAGGTATAGAGAGCTCCTGGAAATAAATTCAACTCAGCAAAAGCTGCATGTAGTTTGAATTTTTTTTTTTTGTCTTCCTATGCTGCATATCCTTCCTTCAGGTGACAGGTACTATTGATATTTGGAAAGCCCATGTACAGTGATCTATTGGTGAGATGAATCACAATCATGTGGAAATACTAATCTCACCATGCGAATTTCATTGGCTTACATTTTCAGTAAACGGAGCTCACTATAATGCCTTCTTAAAAAGCTTAGAGGTATTCTTTGGTCAGACTGATCAGGTGAGGTTTTCATATTAAAATTAGCGATATTAAATAATATGGAGGTAAGAGAAGCATGTATATAAAAGTAGGCACATAATACTGAAATTAGGTGTCTTTTCACAATTAAAGATCATATTGAGCATGGTCATTAACCAAATAGTCAGAAGTCTTGTTTGTTGGAGCGAGGTGCCTGCTCATAGTGACTCTGTGTAGCACAGAAGGAAACATTGCCCGGTCCTGTGCCATGCTCACAACTGTTGCTAAGCTTGAGACCCTTATTGCAGACTCTATGTCAGTTCCTCTTATCCAGAGCCTTCCTCTTTTTCACTGCCCCTCCACTTTACCAAGCGTGATGTCATTCTCCAAGGACGGATCTCTCCTGATATCATGTCCAAAGTACATAAGACAAAGTATCCCCTGATAGCCTCGAAGGAGTATTCTGGCTGTACTTCTTCTAAGACAGATCTGTTTATTCTTTTGACAGCCCATGATATTTTCAGTATTCCTCACCAGCATCTTAACTCAAATGCATCCATTCTTCTTTGGTCTTCCTTATTCAATGTCCAATTTTCACATGCATACAGAGCCATTGAAAACACCATGGCTTGGGCCAGTAACATCTTTGCAGAAGTCTATTAGGACCCTGCCCCTTTGGGGAATCTTTGCTCTTGTTTCCGTATCATTTGGCCTTGACTGTGATGGCCAGTTTTGATGACATCTCTCAGATTCTTCCTTTACCGCTAAGTGACTTAAGCTATATTGTGTCATAAATTTGGACTTCGTGGCATCCAGACTTCTGAAATGAGAAAAGACATGTTTGTCATTGTGAATTTTAAATCTAAATGCATGTGAGTGCTGAAACATGGTCCCTTCCACTTTCTTGTACATATATGGATGTACTGTGGACTTCACAATATTATCAGGAAATAGCCTGCCTCCCACCAAATCTCAGCGCCAATAAGAGCTTTCAAAAGCTATGGAGGCACCTTGCCCCTCTAAATTTAGATGTTTGGATTGTTTGCATGAAGGAGTAACTAAATCTTGACCAGTTAATTGAAAGGAGCATCCCTGGTTCCCAATACCCTTTCTCCAAAATTCCAACATGCCTTTAAAAAGAAGCCAAGTGAAGACTAGTGATAGTCATCATGTGTTAGACGGTCCTGGTCAGCGAGTCAGTACCTAGTTCTTAGATTTCTACCAGCCGGCCATGTCTAACGAATAAAGTGTGGATCCCAGAGCCAAACACACACAGGGTATTCCATTCCCTCTGTACCCATATTTCTCCATATTAATGCATTCATTAGTTATAATGTGGTGACTATATTGATGCGAATAGCCAGAGGCACCAACAGATTAATTAAGTCAAGTTGCCTTCCAGACCAAATTCCCTCTTGCTCAGAAACCAGCCCACTAGTCCCTCCATAATATGTAAAATCAGCATATGTGTGAGGGGTTAGAAACAATGACTACAGCATCTTTTTAGAGGAGCTGAGATTTAGTATCTGCCACACTAAAGCAAGATTCCTGGACAGTACCTGGAGTAATGTCCACCATTCTCCTTATGTCGGGGATCCATACAACCCGAGCGCTCTAAACTTAATAAAGGAGCCTCTAAAGATGGACACCATGGCTTCCACAATGGGCGCAGGCACAGGAACAATGTAAGGGTGGAGACGGACGAGGACTGTGCTCCATTCTGTCGTGCATAGGGTCGCTGTGGCTTGGAACTGTTTTGATGGCACCTGATAAGAACAACAACAAGGAGTTTGAAAGCCTGTGTAAGGAAAACCAGAGTGTCCCATTGCTCTCTATAAAGAGTACAGCAGCGTTGTTGTGAGAAAAGAAGACGTCAATGTAGCGTACTTGTCTCGCTGTTTCTTGGATCCCCATCCCGTGTCCTCTCTGCTGGGAGCCATGTAGTGTCTGAACAATGTACTTGGCAATGTACCTGAGGATGGAAAGCCCACTTTTGCAGCAGAAATATTGAAGAGCTGTGTGAATCTTCTCAAGTGTGAGGGTGAGGTTGCAGGTTCTGGGGGTCCTTCCAGTTCTCCTGGTGTTGTGTTCTTCCGTCATCTGCCTGCCTGTTGTGGCATTTATTTACCAGCATATTCAATTGCTGTTGACAATTCTTAGTTTTTCACGTGCTACAATCGATTTTTTTCTCACTCTGAACCACTTTCCAAAATGTTTTGTTTATTTGATTGTTTTCATTTCTAATCTGGAGTAGAAATGTAATGTATTTCATAGACTTACAGGAAAGAGCTTAGAAATGCATTGAGAGTTGTGAACTTGGCATTGGAGGACTCCATGATGGACTCAGCCTGCCTTTCCCTGCCTCGTTTCCTGCTGCCTTACTTCCAAACCCTGTACTCAGGGCATGCCAGCCATGACCTCAAACATGCCTGCAAGCCGCCACCTCCAGCTTTTCCTTCCTGCAATGCCCATCTCCCCACCCCTTCTTGTCCATTTCCTACTCATCCTTCTAACGCTTCCTAGTTCCTGTCGGTCTTCATGTCAATCCTGTTCTTTTCCTTGTCTTTAAATGTAGTGGGGTACTGAGTTTTGAAGCCTTACACCAAGTTCCTCTAACAGGTTATGAGTACACAAAAGAATCCCACAACTGACTGTAGCTTCAACTTGCTTTCAGGCTTGCGATGTACTGCTGTGGGTCAAGCTCTTTGCAAACAGAAGTCTGTGCTCAGAGACCTGTTTTTCCTGCTTATTAGTCACTTCACTTCACAAAACGTGAGCGTTTTGTTTTAATGATGATAAATGTGTCCTATGATTTATATGTGTTCATAGCAAACTAGGACAAACACATGAGCCTGGCGTCTGAAACAGCAAATACTCCATAACTTAATTTTGACCACACTGACTATGATTCTATGGCTATTAGTAGAGCAGGCAAGAAAAATAGGAGTATATTTTATTGTAAATGCAAATACACACAAATAAGGACCTGGGTTATCAAACAGTTTGTATGGAAAAAACCCTATGTTTTTTTTTGTGGAGAGAGAATACTGCACAATCATCTCTTAGTATTATTTTTCATATTTCTTTTCATTTAATTTAAGTAGTTAAAATTCTTAAGGTAGCCTAATTTTGCCTAACACTTAAGAATTCTCTATACTCTGTACTTTTTAATCCTCAATTCTTATTTTCCATTTATTACCACTGTTCTTGTTTCTTTCCTCCATGCATAGTAATAGTGAAATATGATTGCCCAAAGGGTCACACATAGGTCCTCTTGTTTTGAGCTTCAGTGTGCAACTGGAGAAAATGGAAAATTTAGATCCCAAGTGGCAAACAAGATGTCGTGAAGTGCCGTCCGGTTAGTTCTGGCTCACAGCCATCCTGCGTACAACAGAACAAAACACGGACCGTCTTGCACCCGTCGCACAAGCATCGCCGCCTTTGAGCCCCTCATTATTGCCAACCCATCCCATGGAGCGTCTTCCTCTTTTCAAATGACACTGTATTAAGCACGATGTCCTTCTTCAGGGACTGGTCCCTCCTGGGTCTATGGGATGGAATCTCACCATCCTCACTTCACAAGCTAATGGGATATGTGTATCTGAAAAGGGGCCTGTGGATATCTCTTATGCGTTACCTTGGTAAAGCCTGAGGAACTGACCCCAGACAGTCACAGGGGCAGAGAGAGGAAGAGTACCTGCCAGAGCTGCCTTGGTCTCCAGACTCCTCCTCTTTCCCATCAGTGTCTTGCCCGTGATGGCTCTGGGTCCTCTGGTGCTGTGACATGAAGAAACCCTGGGCTGGAACATGGACAGCTGATCCTCTCCTCGCCATCAGCAAAGCCCAGCAAGTTGGCAGGGGGCATCAGCATCAGGACACGGTGCTGATGCAATTTGATATGTTAACCTTCAGTGAAAAAATGGACTGTCATCTCAACGATTGCCCAGGCTCTCCACAACCGCTTGACTGGCAGGCAGCCTACTCTGCCAAGCGGACACAGAAAGGCTCTTTGGATTTCATCCTAACCAGAGATTCAGACTGCATTGAAATCAGCAGGAAATGCTCATGATACTGCAGAGATGATTGCTATCATATTTTCCCTTTAATTCATATCTTTAAATGGGGAACCAATGAGATACTCCTGCCTATCAGAAAGTTGGCTGGACATTTCTAGAGAGCACTGAGACACACAGGCTTCTCGCTCTTTCGGAAAGCCTTCGGTACCAAGGCCTAACAGACGTCAGGGCTGACGCTTCCCTCTGGCTTCCTCCCTGACATTCAGCCAGCAACAAGTCTTCCGCTAGGTCACTGCAGTCCTGGGGTCCCACAGAATGGAAACTCTTAAACTGAACTGCCCCACTCACTCCCTGCAGGGAAGAACAAAGTCCACCAGGAAGTCTGGTGGAGAGAGGAACAAAACTACTCCTTATCCCATGCCAGAAATGGCGCTGGTCCTTGATCTGCATGTTCTCATTTGATCCCCATGGCAACCCTGTGAGGTGGATATGATTATCTCTGAGTATGCCAAGTTTCAAAGAAGTTAAGGTACTTGAAGCTTATGTGGACCACCCTGGCACTTGAACCTGTGCCTACAGACTGAAAATCTCTTTGCTCTCCTAGCCACACCAGGTGGCAGGTTGACCCCAGGCCGGTGCTAACCCCCTAATTTGAATTCTGAGCTTCAGGGCCTGCACCCAAAGACAAGAACATTTGAAATGCCAACCAGCCAGGCCACTCTAAAAACCCTGCATGGATCCACCCGGACAAACTCCTGCTCCAGCCAAAGCCCCTGTGCTGGGTCTGGAAGCAGCATCGGTCTGTTACAAGACCTGGGTATGCGCCTTGTTTAGGCGACTCCCTTGCTGTGGAACTCTGCACAGATGCTACATCTCCTTGGTCCCTAAGCTTGGCGCCCAATAGGAACTATTTAAATGGCTATACAAATGTAAGTTATTTTTACCAGGAGACACATGTACTCAGAGATAGAGAGGTGCCATCCCTTGCACTGTGGATCTCCCAACAGCTATCTCTTTACTGCCTGTGCACACGGTCCAGGCCGTCACTCCTGCCTCTCCTCACTTGAGACTGTGGCACGGTGTTGCGTTGGCTCACTAATGCCTTTTCTGGTGACTCTTGTTAGGCCAATGTTTTATTGACATCAGTACAGGGGCATGGATGGCCTCACATAGTGTACCACATTCAGTGCCCAGTAAACATTTGCTGAATGATTGGAAAACATGGATTGGTGCCTTTCCGATTCTTTTCTGCAACCATCCTCTCTGGAAGGAGAAGGTGCTGACCTTGCATCTTTCTTCTCCAGGCCCGGTGCCGCACTGCTGCCTGCCAGGGCAGCCCAGGGCAGTCTCCAGGGCCCAGGGCCAGTGTGGCAGCCCCAGAGCTATTCTTGTATCAGGAGGGCCAGGGGGGTCACCTCTGAAGGCCGAGTTGACATGTCCCTTCACTCCTTAATAGAAGTCCCTCCTGGTGTCAAGCAGCTCCCTCAGTTCCAGTTCGTCATCTTGCTTTTATTCCCCCCTCTGTCAACTATTTTAGGATTCTGCCCTGTGGATCAGTAATCATGATGGTAAATTTTTGTTATGTCAGCCAGACATCCTGAGTATTCTTGACCCTGCTCTCTGGGAGTTGCAGAAAGAGGTAGTGCCTGATGCCTGTCACTGCCCATGTTTTCTCCCGCCAAGGAAGATGCCAATCCCCAGATAACCTCTAATCTCTGGCCTCATGTCTGAAATAAAACATCGCTTCCCAGCGCCGCCGCCTCCTGGACTCCACAGGATATAGATCCTGATGAATTCTCCACGATGAGTTCACTGGCGCACACGATCGTACCCGCGCCTCCCGGTACAGAGATGTTGTTGCCATGCGACTTGACTGTCCCCAGGCCAAAAAACCAATAACGATGAAATACCAGGCTTATTATGTACACAGGTCCTTTTTCCATAGCTCATCACCAGCCCAGGTATTGCACCGGAGAGGCAGAGTCAGAAGTTAATTGAAATGGCTGCCACGTTGCATCTTACAGAGAACCCTTCCTCTAACGTGTGTGACTGGTTATGTCTCCATGTAGAAATTCGTTTCTCTTGCTGTGCGCAGCATAAGTGGAAGGAGAAAGTCACCGAGAATGGGGATTTGATTCTTGATTGGAGCAAAAATGTGACAGAAGCAGGACTCTCGTTGAGAAAGTGCTTCCATGGTTGTCAGCACTTTCCTCCAAGGAAGTGATCCATTTACATTTATTTTAATTCCAGTATTTCTCATCATCCTCTGCACTTTATTTACTTTAGCCCATGTTAAGAAGTTTTCGGAGGAGATAGCAAAGAACAATCCTCAAAATGTGTGAATACCAAACGTAAGATAAAAACATAATTGCAGTTTAAACTTCAGATTTATTTGAAAAAGGGATAATGATAGTAATTACCCAGTTTGAGTTTTGTAGAAGGCTAATTAGATCCCCAAAGCATTTGTATGCACAAGGAAACCCATAAATACAAAAGACCATCTGGTCCTTATCAGCGTACAACACTAACACTGTCTGTAATTATTTTTTCTATATTGTTTTGATGTTGACATTTTATGGAGCAATACGTTCTCCCTGGTTAGGGAATAACCTACATCTTTGAGAAGATGGGGTTTGCCCCCTTTCGCCTAATAAAAGTTTCAGGGCTCCATAGGCGAAGGAGGCATTGCTGTTTAGAGCAACAGGTAAACCTCTTTTCATCCTGCCCATTGTATTAGCAAGACGCTGTGTATAAACTTCTCTGGCTTATCTGACTTGTCTTGTTGGTAACTTAGTCTATCCGATACTTGGCTTCAGTTAAATGTTTGGTGTGTTAGGGCTAATGGAGAATGGCCCGTTTATCTGTACTCCATGTGCATAGATATTGCTTCATTCATAGACTGACATTTATTGATTACATATGGAGATAGAAGAGCCCTCGTTAATGGCAAAGTCAACCATTTGAAAACACCAGCCACTCCACCGGAGAAAGGTGGGGCTTTCTACTCCCATAAAGAGTCACAGTCTCAGAGACCCACAGGGGAAGTGCTGCCCTGCCCTTTGGGTTGCCACGAGTCAGAAAGGACGCCAGGGCAGCGAGTATGGCTTTTTGCTTTTCCATGGAAGCTCTACCTCCATTAGTCATTTCCTCTAGTTAGTGCTGTGCCTGCATTTGGATATTACAAAAGTGATGTTTTCATGATCATCCTTTGTCACCTCCACTAGACTATCAGTTTAATGAGGGCATAGATTGTATCTTATTCATTGTTATCCCTCTGCCTTCTGCAGAAATGACTGGTAGTACATGAATACAAAATACAAAAAATCAACATGATCAAAGAAAGGCATTTTCTTTTCTTTTCTTTTCAACTACTTTTATTGGGGGCTCTTACATCTCTTATCACAATCCATGCATTCCTCCAGTGTGTCAAACACATTTGAACATATGCCACCATCATAATTTCAAATCATTCTCTTCCCACTTTAGCCCCTGATATCAGCTCCCCATTTCTTCTCCCTCCCTTTCCCGCCCATCCTCCCTCATGAACCCTTGATAAATTATAGATTATTTTTTCCATATCTTACATCATCCTCTGTTGCCCCTCACCCACTTTTCCATTATTCGTCCCCCTGGGAGAGGGTTTTAGTTGAAAGAAAGGCATTTTCTTGGATGCCGTGCAGGAGTTTTGAGAAGAAAGGATTGAGAGGCGTTTCCTTTAAAATGTGTTTGGAAAGCTTCCATTATTTTTTCATTCCACTTCTCGTTGAACTTTTTGAAGCCCCCCCTAGTAGATTATAGATAGAAGAAGAGTGGGTGGGTCCTCTTTATTTCACTCCGTGCAGATCCTGCACTACCACCGAGTCAGTGCCAACTCAGTAACCCTATAGGACAGGGTAGAACTGCCCCTGTGGGTTTCCAAGAGTGCAGCTCTTTGCAGGAATAGAAAGCTCCCTCAGAGCAGCTGGTGGTTTTGAACTGCTGGCCTTGTGGTAATGTGTACAGCCCAACTTGTAACCACTACACCACAAAGGCTCTGTTATTTATGAAGAGGTGGGTTTTCTCAAAGAGGGAAGGGAAGTAGAGCCAGGATTGGCAATGCTGATAGCATTTCTAGCAGCGGCTAGTTTGCAGTACTTCGGGATACGAGGCTGTGACCATCAACATTTTGGGAAGAGCCCTCTAGAAGGCAACGCTCACTCATGTAACCTGTGACTGCGGTTTCTGCACACTGTCCATTGCATCCATCTGCATTGAATCACTGGTGAGAGTTATCATTCAGAATCGTTCTAGACGTAGCCGTGCCAGCTCTGTTCTGCTTCCTTCTTTCTGAAAAGAAGTAAGACAATTCTTACTTTTCTCATTGACTTCCCAGAGGCTCCAAACCAAAATTGAAGCTTGGGAAATTATGTTGGGTCTTCTGTTTGATAATTTTGCAACAAGATTCCTTTTATAGCAATCCTACAGAGAAGTTCCACTCTGTCCTATAGGGTCACTATGAGTTGGAATTGCCTTGGCAAAGGGCAATATTCAATTCTCTCTCCTTTGCTATTCCATTGTATGACTCTTTTGTTTTTATCTATCTCAAAATCTCTCCACAAAATCATTGAACAAACTTTTAGTCTGCACTTAATATGCATGCTCGTCTCTGCCCCTTGCTGTCAAGTTGATGTTCTCATAGCAAGTCTTCAGAGGTAGAAAAATATGAATATAAATAATCATGAACAAATACGATAGATATTTATTCAAGCAGAACATATAGTCAAGCTCAAGTTCAATGTGTAGGATGATGTTAAGGAGAAGAGCAAATCTGAAGGATGAACTCCAAATTTGGTAATTGCTAGATAAAAGATAACAGATGAGTTGCAGTTACCTGACTGAGTTTTTGAATGCCAGCAAAAAGAATCTAGCCCTAAGTAGAAAACATTACATCAATATGAGATAGTATTTCAAACCGATGTTGCATTTACTTTTTTCAAAGAGTAAATAACTCAAAGTTATTTTCTTCTAAATTGGTTCTTTATTGAGATAAGTCCATTTTTTAATAGTTTTATTAGGGGCTCATACAACTCTTATCACAACCCATACATACATCAATTGTGTAAAGCACATTTGTACATTCATTGCCCAAAATTCTTATAACACTTTGTATTCATTCAGCACTGAATGTTCAAGTTTAACAGCAAACTCTGCTAGTCCTCTGGGAAATACCAAGGCCCATAAGACACAGCAAGCTTATAGTAAAGTAGAAGACAACATTTTAGTTATTTGCATTGGGAAGTCTATCAATTAAACAGTATTCTTTCCCTCCTGTTTCTGTATCTAAATTCCTCACGCCCTCTAAGCCAGAAGTATAGGAAATAGTAGAAGCTTATCTCAGGTTTGCTGGGGGAAATGGAGTGTTCAGTATGTTGAGCAAGATTTCTTGGAGTGATAGTTAAAGTTTTGTGTTAACTTGGTTGGCCAGAATTCTCAGTGGTTTCTTAGTTAAGACTTAATATTCCCTATAATGAGATCTCCTTGAAGGTGTGGCCTGCTTCCCATATAAATGGGCACTGTGGAAAAGTTGGCTTATGCTTAACTGGGTCTAGATCATGCATCTGGCTTGCTGACCTCTGTTGTTTGGGACTTGAGTCAGTGGCCTGTTGTGTTGCCTACTGATCCCGGATCAGTAGTCGTCAAGCAGGCTGCCATCTTACTTGCCTTCATTCCCTTCTGCAGTCAGAAGGAACCTGTCGTCTGATCTGCCAGTCTTTAGTTCATCAGTCCCTGAATTCGGAGATGGCTGCAGCATGATATCTGACCCACGGACTTGGAACTTGGCCACTTCCACAACTGTTTGAACGACTTCCTTGATATACACCTCTCTCTCTCTCTCTCTCTCTCTCTCTCTCTCTCTCTCTCTCTCTCT
>NW_022105611.1:1226011-1230715 GCF_000313985.2 Echinops telfairi | reverse complement strand
CCACTAAAAGTTAGACAGGGCATTTCATTGGTTTTATCCATGAACTGCACCTTTGACCACTGTCAAGTATGAACTCTTCTGAATGCTGTGATGTGCTGTCCAGGCTCCTTCAAGATCAAGACACCTATCCTTCCTGCTTCGGGGTGTGTTGTTGGAGGATAATCCTCAGTTAATATCATCTCTGAGAATGACTTTTGGCTGAAAAAAGCCACCTTACCTGCTCAAGGGGCATTCCACACCCAAGGGTATATAAAGGACTGTCTCTTTCAAGCCAGGAGAATTCTGAAAGAATATCTCAGCTTCAGGGTTTCCCCTAGATCAGCTGAAACCTTTGGTGGAATTCAGTTCCTCCTTCTGCCTAACCCTACTCCATTCCTTGACCCACATTGTTCATCCCATGGTGCTTCTCAATAAACATCCCATAAACTCATCTCTATCTTGGAATCTGTTTCCCAAGGGACCAGCCCTAAGGCATGGGCCAATATTGTAGGACTCAAAAACCGTTATGTCACACATAGGTGTTAGTGGGGTCTCTGGACAAACACTGAAGAGACACATTTGAATAAAGTAGGCACAAATCCCCCAGTCTAGAGCTGTCTCCTTATAACAAGAGGCACCCAGATGTACAAATGGTTTTCGGAAACATCCTCCAGGACTTAGCAGTGGCTGCCCTTGCTTTCTCTTGGCTTGGTGCTTCCCACCCCTCCTGCTCCAAGTCCCTCCACCTTCATTTGTTCTTATAATTCAGCCTCATGGACCTGCCCAGTGAGGCATAAATGGTGAGATTTGTCTTTCATATCTAGTGTGCAGAAAAGTGTCAGAGCACATGATGAAACAGGCTTGTCCTGATTGTGATGAAGACCAACATTTCTCACTAATTATAAAGAATATTGGATTCTCGGATCTATTGATTTCCATTAACTTGTGTGGAGTTATGAATCTTAGAATGAAAGCCCACAGCTAGAGATACCCTTGGATAGTGTTCTATGGCAAACACGACTAGGAAAGTACAATAAAAAATCCACTTTTGATGTTCATCTCAGGGTTTTATGACTTCAAGAATTGCTTGTGCTTTATCTGCACGTGTTTCCCAGGCACCCTTAGCGCTGACCTGGTCAGGGGAAAGTGACTGCTTAGATGAGGTGACCTTTCCTGTTCCCTTTCTTCACCTCCCTGTTCTTTTACCCGTCATGGGGGTGTGTTTCCTCTGCCCATGCCCAGCATGTTCCTGTTCTGTCATCTATCCGCTACGCTGTGGAACAATCTTCTTCACAGTCCTATAGCAGGCCCTGCCATCTAGGCAGAGTACTTTGTGAGACCCTGAGTTCAGGGCGTGACACACATTGCCCTGTTGTGTATGTCTACTTAGTTGTTGTTAGTTGCCATAAAGTTGGTTCTGATTTATAGCAACCCTGTGTTCGTTAGAATGAGACATGGTCCATTCTTCATCAGCTTTCTGCATCTTCAGTATCTTTCAGACTATTGTGGAAGCTATTTTGCCTCCTAACCTAGGAGGCTTATCTGCCAACATGATATCACACGGTGTTTTATTTCACGGATCAATTTTCAGTAATAGACCACCAAATCTCTCTACTCCGTTTTAGCCTGGAAACTCCACTGAAACTTGTCCTCTCTGGGTGCTAAAATATCACAGGCATCACTTGCAGCATCGTAGCAGCACAAGAGCCACCAAAGTACAACAAACGTACAGACAGAGGGGTGCTGGGTGTGCAGGGCTTACTTCCCAAAGGGAAAGGGGGCCTGTGTCCTAATTACCCAAGGTCGGTCTATCTTAAATCGGTGTTGATATCAGAGATGTCAACATTGGATGGTGAGTGACAGACTCACAAGGGAATCTTCCTAGCGTCATCATCTTTTCTCACGTATTCATCAAATAGTTAGTGAAACTCACTTTGTATCCTCATATACATGTTCTTCTTTCCCCTTTCCTTTCTCCAGTCTTTTCCCGGGGTCATTTATATCGATAACAAATAAGCGAAGCAGCAGGCAGTCTTTCCCAAACACTCTGGCCCTTGGTGTGTCCTTATCTTGGCATATAGAAACGAGCGGCTTCATCAGCTTGCTCCGTCGTAGTTAGAAACTGATGACCAGCTCCATAAGGATCTGATATCACCATGCTCACCCATGACAGCGGGGCATGGTGTTTTGTTGTTGGGTGTGTGAGTTGACTCCAACTCCTATATGACAGATTCACTCGATTTCATATCGATTTCATAGGGTTTCCTAGGCTATAATATTTATAAGCAGATGGCCACACCATTTTTTCCCATAGAGCCCCTTGGGGGTTTGAACTGCTGACCTTTCAGTTCAAAGCTGAGCACTCAACCATCGCACCACCATGGCCTCTTAGAACTGGACATGCACCTACCTAATTGCCAGAACGTTACTTTCTGGTGACTTATTATGAGATCAACACCTTGCGTTCTCCAGATAGTGTTTTAACCCCCTGCCAGGGCTCTTTTCCTGACAAATCGTAATGTTCCTTGTTCTAATCTCCAGTCTTCCTCTGTATGCCTGCCCTTTTACAATCGTTGGTGCAAGTTCTTCTTGTTATTTGTATATGCATATAGTCCCTTCCTCATGGACTGGCATTTATTGATTACCTGTGGAGTAAAAGCGCTCTGGTGGGGTAGTGGTGACACACGGAGCTGCCAACCACAAGGTCAGCAGTTCCAAACTTCCAAAAAACCAAGTTGAAACGTTCTACTCCCATGAAGAGTTGCAATCTCAGAAGCCTAGTTCTACCCTGCCCTATAAGGTCACTAGGGTCCTGAACTAACTCTATGGTGGTTTATTAACATAGACTTTGAATCAGATAACACGAGGCAATGAATGTGCTAGTAAGTGGTTTAACACACACACACATACACACACAAGGGGGCCTGAGTTCTAATAACTCCTGGTTTCCATAGTTTAAATATTTGTACCACGTCCAATTTCAGGCCACCACAGTGAAGTGCCTAAATAGAAAATGGGGTCCACCAGAAAGTATTCTCCTTGGTGGGTCATTGTGAATATTAAGTGATATTTTATGTATAGCACTACCGTTTGTTAAATGTTGGCTCCCCAACCTGTGAAGATGACCTTATTTAGAACAAGAGGCTTAGCAGATGAAATTAACTTGGGACTCTCATGAGGAGACCATCCTGGTGCAGAGTTGGCCTTATGTCCGGTGATACGTGTCCTTATACGAGTAAACGAGAGGAAAGGAGGAAGAGAAAAAGAGTGAGAGAGAGAGAAAGAAGGAGGTGATGATGATAATGAAGATAATGACAGAGACACGTAGGGAAGGAGCTCATGTGAAGATGGAGGAGAGGTTGCGATACTGCAAATTCAATGTCAAGAACACCTAAAGTTACCTGAACCTGGAAAGAAAATTAAGGATTATTCTCTAGAGCCTTTGGAGGAAGTATGATTTGCTAAAACATTTATTTTGGACTTCTGACCTCCAGAACTATTGGGGACTAAAATATCTTGCTGAAACCACCAGGAAGCATGTGATAATTTATTACAATAGTCCCCGAAAGCAAATACAAACAGCTGATCACTCGGTGAGCATTCGGTAAGAGGCTATTAGCTATCAAGGCATAGGAGGTGCTTCAATCGCATCAGTAATCTCTCTAAAGCGAGCCTGACTGTGGTGTGGTTCCTAGTACAAATTGTCCGTGTTGCTGGTTTCCACTGTAGAAAAGAGCTGGCCTTTTCTGGTGAGGGGCTAACTAAGCATGCCAAGTGGAGCCAAGAGCACAGCACACCTCCTATAGTTCGTTCCATCATCCTGTTTATTTTACAACCAAGTGATAAGTGGAGGAGTGTATGTTGTTAAGTATTGTGAGCACAGAATGCCTGGAATGCCTAGACTTCACTCAGACCTACTACAAGCTAGTGGAGGGAGATGCCTCTACAGATAACGCAACTGCTGTAGGACAGTTGTTTCTAAGGAGATGGTTTTGACTTGGTCCTTATGCCCAGCTTGGAGGATAAGCAAATGGGGAGCATAGCTTCCTGGTATGAGAATCCTTCTTTATTATGGAGGGGAAAAGTGAGTTAGTTTTCTAGGACAGCGGTTCTCAACCTGTGGGTCACGACCCCTTTGGGGGTCAAACGACCCTTTCACAGGGGTTGCTCAATTCATAACAGTAGCAATATTATAGTAATGAAGTAACAACAAAAATAATTTTATGAGGAACTGTATTAAAGGGTTGCAGCACAAGGAAGGTTGAGAACCACTGTTCTAATCTCTTCTGTGGGCTGTTTTACAGTAGATTCTGAATGGGAGGGATGCACGGGGTGTTCTGAAAGCTCATGGAAAAACTGAATGAAAAAAAGTGTATTTTTTCCATGAGCAATTTGAAGCCCTGTCAGGCGTTCTTTTGATATGATCTGAGTCTTTCTTTCTTTGGTGGTGGGAGGAGTCTCAGAATAAAACCGCATACCCCCACTCCACAGGATTCCATCTTGGCCAAGTAGAGGCATCAAGCATCTATTGAACCCTTTCTCCTGGGGGCGATGGTGAGCACAGAGGCCTCTGCCCAAGGATGGATGAGCCGTTGCACTTTTTTTTTCCAGTTGCATAAATGTTTATTTATGGTTATTTCTCCTTGAACTGATGTTTATTTTTTAATATTTATTTATTTATTTTAATCATTTTATTAGGGGCTCATACAACTCATCACAATCCAT
>NW_022105611.1:1223217-1224143 GCF_000313985.2 Echinops telfairi | reverse complement strand
TTCCCTACTCCACGCCAGCATGTTGTCTTCACACCTTGGAGCACTGGGTTGAAGTCTGGTCCCTCTTTTCCTGTGGAGATATAAACAATGCCCTACCCTTGGGTGGGTTAGCCATTGCACTTTTTTTTTCTTTCTTTCTGATCTTCATACTTCTTCTGGATTGGGTAAGGAATGGTTATCTACTTAAGCAATCTCAAAACCATGGGTATCGATTTTTTGCTCTTTGATATGTGAATTTCTGGGTGCTTGAATATTATGTCTGACTATAGGAAATACAAGGAAAAGGAAACCCACTTGATAATTGGTATGATCTGTTCATTTCAATCGTCGATTTTCTTGTTTGGACTCAACTCTTTGAGAGTGAGAGAGTGATGGCCATGTGCAGTCTGTAATTAAAGCTGGCATGATTGAACAGAAAGACTATTTATAATCCTTGTGTCATCTGGGCCTTGTCACCTCTGAAGGAGATGTTATTGTTATGCCTTTTCTGCTGTTCTTGAAACACTGGGTTAGGTAAGCTCCCCAGGACTCCACAGCTCGTCAGTGATGAAACCAGGGCAATCCAACTCCAGGTCCGGCTCCCAGCACCTCTGCTGTAAACACCTCCCACTCTTTGCCTCTCCACTTCAAGGCACTGCCCCCAGTCCTGTGGAGAGTAAACAATGTACCAGGCCTGGCAAGCGCTCCGATCTCATCAAGGCTGTAAGACTTGCACACCCCGCTGCCTCCCTCATTAAGGAGGGCAGATATTCAAATGAACATAATTTGAAAATATTTCATTTCACTATGCTTTTTAAGGCCATAGAACTGGATTTGCATTCATGGATTTATGAAGGCACTTTGCAGAGATAAACTTATGTGAAAACCCTGGTCCAAAAGTTCCAATAAAACCCAACTAAATGTGTTCTTGTGCTCCTCAGAGCAAC
>NW_022105611.1:1220565-1221877 GCF_000313985.2 Echinops telfairi | reverse complement strand
TTCTAAATCGTGCCATTTTAAGCCATTGCTCCTTTCTTTTACTGTGGAATATATTTCAATTAATTTTCAAATGATGCAGAGACCCATTTGTTTCAGGGACTTCAGGTGTAGCACTCGCTGCAGCAGCCAGTAGATGAAGTGAGGAGACTCATTCATGACGCATTTTCTTCAGAACCCCAACCCACGTCACCGGTCTGGTTTCCTTAGATTCTAGGTCGAGGGAGCATGGTTTGGAAATCAGTGAGCTCTGCCTTTGGATTGCCCACACATGAGTGATTCTCACCTGTGCCTTCAGCCGAATGCCTAACTTTCTTCTGTACTTCAGCATTCAGATGGCTAATAGATTCCCCAACTTAAGATGCGTACGATAGATGTCTTGATTTCTACACCCCATCTCCTCACTCCATCCTCAAATCTGCCCCATTTTTGTCTTCCCCATCTTCATAGATCGAACTTCCTCTCCCCAGCTGCCCACCCTCCCCAGCCTACCCACCCCCAAAACACAATAAACAACAATGATACACTTATTATTTCACTTTCTCGTACTCCTCATATCCCAGCAGCTTCAAGTTCTGTGGACACATCCCTAAACCAACTGCTGAACCTATAATCCGAGACACCATCCTCTCCCACCCTGCTTGCTACATAGCTCAACAGGCCCCTAGGCTTCCACACGTGTCTCTGATGGTACAGTTTCCACACAACAGCCCAATGATCATAAGGTTCACATCAGATCATAGCAGCTCCTTGTTTACCAAGCTCCAATAGTTTCTTTGTGAGTTAAAAAAAAAAACCAAAAAACTCACTGCCATCAAGTTAATTCTGACTCAGCAACTCTATCAGAGAGGAGTATTGCCCCTGTGGGTTTCTAGTCTGCAGAGCTTTACAGGAACAGAAAACCTCAACTTTCTCCCACACTGCAGTTGCTGGGTTTGAACTACTGACTCACTACATCACCAGTACCCCTTCTATAAAATATGATAAAAATCACTTATTAAAACCTCATATCCAGTGTGATGTCACCATGTCAATCGTCTGCCACTTCCCTGGCTTCATGTCACACAACCTACCTGACCTTGTATAAGCCCCAATCTCTAGACCTTTGCACTCTTAATGAGTCCCTATCATTAATTGCTCAACAACAGAAAGGTTGGGGGTTCCAACCCATGCAGGCGCCCATTTGAATACTTTTAGTGTACACGGTATGCAAAGTGTTGTGTTTGGTGCGAATGTTCCTTTTTCTAGACTATTATTGGCCCATTTCTGAAGCTTGCCTGGAAGCTCCTTCAGAGGAGAGGCTGTGTCTGATTCC
>NW_022105611.1:1218380-1219497 GCF_000313985.2 Echinops telfairi | reverse complement strand
GAAGGACCCTTTCACAGGGGTTGCCTGATTCATAACAGTAGCAAAATTACAGTGAAGAGGTAGCAAGGAAAATAATTTTATGGTTGGGGCCACCACAACAAGAGGAACTGTGTGAAAGGGCTGCGGCATCAGGAAGGCGGAGAACCACTGCTCCAGAGGTTTCCAAGAGTCATACTTCCCGAAGGAGACTGGCAAAAACAATCGCCACGCCCCTTCACACATTCACAAAACCAAAAGGATCATCAAGTCAATTTTAACTCAAGGAAACCCTACAGGACAGAGTGTATTTCTGAGGCTGTAAATTTTTGCAGTAGCAGAAACCCTTTTCTTTCTCTCTGAGCGTGGCTGGTAGATTTGAACTGCTGACTTTGCAGCTAGCAAGCCAAAATATAACCCACCAGACCACAAGGGCTCCTATGTAAACCCCAGAAGATGTCATTAGCCCTACGTGCTGATCTCCTGACTTGGGCTCAGAAATGAAATCTAGCCCCGGCTAGGACCATGAGCCTCCAAAGTATTGTTGCCTGTTCAGCTGTATCCTTTGCACCTGCGTGTAGGCATTCTCGCCAGCAGTTCGTTGTTATAGCCCAAGCCACCTGCTCACTCCTTACAACTCATCTTAATGTGGTGTTGCCACCAAAGTGCCGCATGCTGACATGAGCTTTTCCCTGAGATGACGTAGACTATCATTAGCTGTCCTCCCCTCCCCCAGTAATGGACTCCCAAGTTTAAATTTACTTTCTAATGCAAAGCAACCATAGTTCTATTAATTACCTTGAATGATTTCTGTGTAAACACACTTAGCTCTAATAGCGGTCTTTGAATTTTTAAGAGTGAGGTACAGCCATTAATTTGCTGATTAATACAGTTTCCCTGGGTGGAGGGCTTCATCAGCCTGGATTTCATTTTATTGATGGGGGAGCTGAGATGGATTGACTCAGTGTTTCCCCTGGGAGTGCTTACCTCACATGATGTCATTCTGCACGCTCTCATCCCTGGCTCTTGTTGCCACCTCTGTCCTTTCCTAAATACCTGGCTTACAGACTGCAGTAGACCAGGGATGTGTGTGGGTGCTAACTGCGGCCCCACTGAATACTTGATCACCAGACATTAAGCC
>NW_022105611.1:1209009-1216682 GCF_000313985.2 Echinops telfairi | reverse complement strand
GTAACGAATGTACAAATGTGCTTTATACAATTGATGTATGTATGGATTGTGATAAGAGTTGTATGAGCCCCCAATAAAATGATTTTAAAAACACACACACAAAAAAAGAAAAGAGATTTAACACTGCGGTAGCAGTGTGACACAGGGGACTTCTCGTTGGGCCCACACCAGCAGCTGCAAGCAGTGTTTCCCTCGGCTGAAGGTCTTCCACAAGCAAGTGGCCCAGGGAGCCACCAGAATGGGAAGAGGACATGGAAATGGCCAGAGTAGAGGAGCAGGGAGGTCAGGGTTGTTGTGCACCTTAGCTGCGACTCCCCTGCAGCAAGTGCCAGAGAACTCCAAAGGCAGCAGGATCTTAGTGTCCTTACAGCTACAGGACTTTATCTTATCTGAGGCTAACAGATGTTAGGTACAGTTCCAGAGAGTATGCAAAGCAGGCAAGTTCCAAGTGGCTTAAGTGGGCAATATTTAAATGAATTGGGTATGTATAAATTTCCATTTGGGCCTAGGAGATTTGGGGAGGCTCATTGTCCTCAGTGTGCTAGAAGATAGAAACAATGTGGGGTCCTGGTGCCGCCTCGATATCACAGGGTACTCAATCAGTTTCTCCTGGGTAATACTTTTGCTGCCAGAAGGTTATCATCGTGTGGCTAGTTGCCGTGGTGGTGGTGAGCATGCCTCGTGGGGACACCCTGTGTGCAGAGCAGAGCTGCACTCTGTGCGGTTCTCCGAGGCTGTGGGTCTGGGGAAGCAGATGACCAGCACTGTCTTCCCAGACACCACTGGGCGTGGTGGAACCGCAGCCTGTCTGTTAGCGTTCAGTCTCTTAATTGTTTCCACACCCTGGGGTTCTGGGAAGAAGTTGACTCTATGGCGGTTGATCATTCTCTGCACTGGGAGCCTAGAGAAAGGAAGTATTGGGTGGAGCGCTGGACTTTGGCAAGGTAGCCCAGGTTATAGTGAGGCAGCCAATGATGGAGTCAAGCATGTGATTCTACAGAGCCCCACTGAGAAGACTGCAGAGGGAGGCACCTTTCTCTCACCACCGGCGGAGGGAACTGGGAGGATGCTAAGGAATTCACACATCTTCCTGGAACCCCATCCCAGATGGATTCCACAGCATTTTGTCATTTGGCTAACTAATGAAAGGCATATTTATCACATTTTCAGAGAACATAGAGATAAAGGGGGAAAGTGAATTCTTTTGAATATTACGTCAGCGTTCAGAAAGACCAAAGATGGCAAGAATAGACTGATGAGGTCTAAGTGAGGAGAAGCCAAATTCAAATTCAGCTCGGGGCTCCAGAGCCTTTGTTCTAGTGGACCTGAAAAATCCATTGCTCACAATCTAGGATTCCCCCCACGTGTTTCGTGGTCAGACAATAGCTGAATGTTTATGTCCAGGTCTGGCCTGTCTAGACTACTGCTGAACAAGAGAAATATAAATACATGTGTAATTTTAAATCATCTAGCCACAACAAAATGTTTTTTAAAATGGCAAAATTAATTTTAATGATAGTTTTATTGAACTCAATCCAGAAACACTTCTATTTCTGACATGGAGTAAATATAAAGATATTAATGAAATATTTTGCATCTTCTTTCATATGAGGGTTTCAAAATCCCATATGTATTTTATACTTCTACATGACGCATTTCCATTCAAATGCTGACTTTTCAGAAGGTTTATTATATTCACCTATATTTAGATTTCATAAAATTTACAGTTAAGCAAAAATAAGGTGACATACTTACGTTATTCTACATAGATTCTAAAAGTTTCCCCCCAAACTGAATCAAGTGTCATCTGTTAGGATACAATTTGGACTATTAGAAATGAAAGGAAGTCAACAATCCAGTTCCTGACTTGAACTGACCATACATCATGCGCTCAGTAGGCCCGTGGGGCCTTGGGGGCAGGTTCATGCTGCACAGCGCGGATCTGGACTAAGCATCAGTCCCAGTGATGAAAGCGGTGTCCCAAGCAGGACCAGTGGGCAGAACAGGAGGAGTTGTTCGGCCAGCCATCAGGGACCCAGTGGAGGAGGGGAGGCTGAGTGCCTGCGGCACACTCTGAGTTCATCGAGGGTTTCAGACGCACTTGCACAAAAGGTACAGAGGCCACATCTGACCTCCCGTGGCTGCCCCAGGGAGAAGGAGAATCCATCTCCACAGTGGCCCAAGTGGGACTCCCACAAGGCAGAGGTTAGGCATGCCTCCACCGCCACCTTTCTCTTACCTATTCTGGCACTAACTAGTCCTCCCACCACACTCTGCTTTTCTGCTGGGTGTGAGTATTCATTTTAGCGGCCCCACAGAATCATAGACAGCACTCACAATTATGGGGAGTGTTAGGGGGGTGAACAGGCTCCGAGGTCTGTGTAAGTAAACTGGAAGGACACAGTCATTCGCCCACAGCAGTGCTTCTCCTTCACCAGCAGCTGAAAATGTGATAAATATGCCTTTCATTCTCTCTGCTCCTCAGCCTCCCAGCCAAGTGGTTCCTGGGATTCTCATCTGGGGGCTAGGAAGCCAGCCAGCCTGCCCCTCCACCTCACTGTCTCCTGTTCTCCGGTCTCCCAGGCACAGTCTCTCTGCTCCCTCTCGGTGTGGTTTCTCTGCTCTGTCTCAGGTCTCTTTGCCACAGCCCCCGGTGCCTCTGCTGTTAGCTCTGCCCCCGTCAACGGGCATCTCTAGTGTGCTCTGCTCACTGGTAGTTCTTCTTCCTTGATGGCCCCTGGGCCATCTCCGAGGCCTCATTCTGATAGCCAGGGGAATGGCAGCTGAAAACTAACCCATCTCCTCGCTCAGTGTTTCACACACCTTGTTTGCGTAGCCCACCCCGTCATTTGGAGGGGCTGCAGAGACGTGGATGATTAAGCCGTATTAAGGAGTTTCCCTCCACCACCCCAGTCCAGTGATCTTGCCATCCTGCCTTGCCACCTTCACAGAGGCCGTTAAATCAGTGCTCAATTATGGCAACAAGGCCTGAGCATTTTTAATCTTCTGCATGGTTACTGTGCCACCTGTCTTTTCAAGTTCTTCTCTAAAAGTAGACATGCTTATAGCTCCCCAAGGACCCATCACATTTTCTGAATAAACTCTGTTGGAGAGGCAGCTGGCTCCACTTGTTCCATCAGTTTCCCATAAGCCCAGTAAAAATGTGTTAGCTCCTTGTGGGGAAAGGGCCGAGTGAGTAGTTCTTGTTGTTTCAGCGTCTTGGTCATCATCATCATCGCCATCGTCATCATCAGTGCCGCTATCACGCTCCTCTCCCTTTGCAGTCCATCAAATGCTCACTGTCCAACCGTTGGTCCTCTTGGGACATGGGAGAAGCTATTCTCACACCTCATATCCAGCTATGGAGGTTATGAAACGAAGAAGATAAAAGAGAGCAGGCAAGGCCATTTTTGCACAACCTTCTTGGAGGGCAGGCTGATGAGTTCTCTGTTTTCGGTTCTGACCACGGAGAAATTCAGAGTCCAAGGCACTCTCTTAAGATCATTATCCCACCACCACCATCGAGAAAACTGCAGCTCATAGCAACCCTGTAGGGCAGAGTAGAATGACTCCCTCCTGTCTCTGAGGGTGTGCCTTTCCCCAAGAGTACAAAGCCTCCTCTTTCTCCTGCAGAGCAGATGGTGGGTTTGAACAGCTGACCTGGCTGTCAGCAGTCCTGTGCGTAACCCACTATGCCAGCAGGGCTCCTGCAAGACCACAAAGGGGGGGGTGAACCCTCTGGTTTTGATTTGTCCAAGACAGACGTAATGTAAGGCACGTGCATCCCCACAGTAAACCCTCTGGCTGCAGAGACACAGCAGGACCTAAGTCCATCAACAGGGCTCACCCCCGGGTGCCACCTTTGTTTCCCGTGGCCATTGCAGTAGCAACATAGACACCTTGCCATCAAGTTGAGTCCAACTCAGCACCCCCAAAGGACTGGGGAGAACTTCCCCTTCGGAGTTACAAGAGTGTAACTCTTTTCAGTAGAAAGCCTGTTTTTCCCCTGACCTTGTGCTTAGCAGCTGAACACAGAGTCTCCACCCCACCAGGGCTCTTACTTCATAGCAGCATGGCCCCATCAGATAAGAGGATAGGTAGGGAAGCAAAGTCTATCCCCAAATCATTAGGTAAAAGTGGGTTTTGTTTGTTCTTACTCCTCCCGCTTATTAAAAACCCTTGAAATGTTATGCTGCAGGCCACAGGCACACAGGCAGTGAGCTGGTGAAGGACCAATGGAAAACATGTTCAAAAGTCCCTGGGTTTGCTAATGTTTCTGAACGTATCGCTGTATTCCACGGAGAAAGCTGGAGAGGGTGTGGAGGAGATATTGTTTGAGCTACCAAGACCTTAAAACAAGGCTGATGCCTCTTGGGACTTTAAACTTGTTTCCTTGCAGTTTGTTTTGATTTTGTTTAATCACGTGAACAAGAGGGTTTGTTTTGTTTTGTTTTCCGTGGTGGGAAGGGGGGGAAACTCACCTGGGAGGGTTCAATTGCTCTTCGATCCTATTGGAAAATAGAGTTCAAGGAATGCAATAAAATGGAAAGACCTCATGCTCATGTAATTAAGTCATAAATTGAGTTTCTATAGCCAAATTAGTTTGCAGTCATTAGCCTGTAAAGTGGATGGGAAAACTTCCTTCAAAGCCCTTGGATATAAATGCATGCCCCTGGACATCAAATAAGGATTGATTATCTTCCTAAGAATAAACTACCAAAATTTGCTGCCAATTCACTCATAGAAACCCTACACAGGGTTTCTGAAGTTGACCATTTTTATACAGAAGCACATAACCTCATCTTTCTCCAGCAGAGCGGGTAGTGGGTTTGAACTTCTGGCCGTACCACTAGAGCTCCTAAGAATAACTCAGTCGTGGTCAAGTCAATTCCAACTCAGGGCTACGGTGTGTGTCAGGATCAAACTGATGGTGGAGGATTTTCAGGGACTGATGTTTTTATTTGGGTTTTTTCCTCTGGGTGAGCAACCACTTCCAACTTGTGGGGTAACAACCAAGCAGGTGAACCATTTGCATGACCCTGGACATTCCTGCCTGAGGCTACTCACTCTCACAGAGCCTGTCCCTTGCCCCGCCGTTTGCTCATAATCTCCCCCATTTTGCAGATGAAAAATTCTAGTCATCTTTTTAAAAGGAGAAAAGGGCAGATCAGTGTAGGAATCTTGGTTTCTCGTGAAATAATGTCTAAAGAAAGCCACTGCCTCAGTTCAGACGCCAGATGACCTTGATCCCAGACAGGGAGAGACAAGAGGTGATTGTCAAGGAGACACACTGCAGGGAAGAGCAGGCCAACAGACAAGGAGGTGAGTGCCTGCCTGCCAGGATGAGCACCTCAGGGAGCCCACACTGGACATGGGGACACCCACAGTGTGAATAGGCCACTCTGACACTGTCACTCTGGTGGGGGGTTTGGAACAGTATCTGGAAAGAAGGAAGCATTCACCAAGCGGAGCATCCTTTCCCAGAGGGTTCAGCTGCCACACGTCCAGACGACATTTATTCTTGACAAATGGCATGCAGAGGCAACTTGAAGGAAGAGTGAGTGGAAAAGAGATCTGTACCACTTTATTTGTATCCCCCCACTTGGTCTGATGAACTATAAGGAGAACTTCATTAAGTAGGAAGATTATAGAAAAACCAAATAGCTCATTGGATGTCTGGTTCTCTGGTTCTCTACGTCTTTGGGGCAAAGTGCTTTAGCTTCTAACCAAAGAGAGGAGGTAGTTGGTTTGAAGCACATGAGCTGTGTGCTGGTGCGGAAGGGAGGGTTGGTAAAGGTGCCCTTAAGTTCCAGAGCTGTCAAGGTCCCCACTGAGCACCAAGGGCATCTAGGCTGCTTTTCCAACCATCCTACAAAGCAAGAGAGCCTGGGAAGTGAGGTCCAGGACTCAGCCGGGAGGTGGGTGACAGAGAGTGGAGTCCCAAATCAACAACCAATCCTACAATAGAAGACGGCTGCCTCACCCAAGACTGGGACCCGCTTCTGCTTTAAGTAGGACTGAAAGGTGCCCTGGGTGGTCACTGTTTGAAGGTGGCTGTCATTATTGTGAGAGCCAGCCAGTGTGACAGGAAGCTGAGAATAAAGAGTAAGAAATATGGGTCTTTAGAGCTGGATTTCAATTGTTGCCTTAAACTCTGGATGCAGCCTTTCTTTACTCTGGATTTCAAGGCCTTGAGACATAAGGAATAATAACAGAATCAGCTCGTCACTGACCTCATAGCCCAAAAGACTTTCCTCCTACAGCTGTCCCTTCCAATTTTCTCTAAAAGCACAAGCACTCACCATATATCTTGTTTTAAGTGGTGTCTCAAGCAGCAAGAGCTGTCTTCACAGCAAGCCCTCCATATGAGACCCATTGGTAATGAGAGTTATATTAACAAATAAAAAATATTAATCTTAAAATATATATATTATTCTACCTATCTCTCCATACACATACATATTTATTAATGTATTTCGTTATGTAACAAAGAAGAAGAACAGCCAATAAAGCCATAGGATTGAGCCAAAGAACTGTGCTGAGCAGAGTAGTGTTAGAAATGGTTCAGGACCCAAGAGGAGCCAGTGGAGTTAGGAGATGACTCAGATGGCTCCCCAGGAGGTGTGGGCATGGTAGCTATTCAGCCCCTGGTCACCCAGGTGCGCACCGGCCCACGAGTGCATCTGTGTCCAGAGTACACAGACATATGCATGTAAAAGCTGGGCAAAATGTGGCCTCATGAAAGGTGTGTGGTCTTGTGACCCTTGGCTGTGGTCCATGGTATGTCTGGAACGACTGCACAGCTATGGGAAGTGATGCTGTTACCATATGCGGCGAAGCCTTGAAATGCATTCATTTCCAAGACCCACATCCTGCCTCCAAGGACCCCCTGGAGTCACGAAGACAGTTTTACACAGGGATTCCGAGGCATAATGGATGGGCATTAAAGTGGCTGTTTTTTACATTTCATATGATATGCTGGCATCTCCCCGCCGCCCCCGATTTTACAGCATGTGGACAGGTCTGCATAAATAAATGAATGTTCCCATCTCTACTTATCTGTTTAGAAGCATCAAGAACTTAATATGGAGCGGAAATATGCCTGTGCTTAGAATGGGAAGGAGAGAGATCCTGCAAATTATCAATAAGTCAGCATATCTGCTTTTTTTTTTAAACTTAAATAAGCCCTGGCTATTTATATAGTCCAGGTGGAGACTGAGAAAGAAACACGATGTGGAGGTACAAAGAATCTCTGTGTGTTGTTTGAAAGCTTGGGTTTCCAAGTAGATTTCTGAAGATACATGGCTTGCACATCTGTGAATGTGGGTGATTATTATGCAAAAAAAGGACTCTTTCAGTAGCCAAGTAGATCATCTGGGTGTGTTTTTTCCCTACCTCTATATTCATATACTGTTGTTATAATTCTTAGAATGAGAAGTCAGTGTGACTGTAACGAGCTGTCTGCCAAGTAGATCATCTGTGTGTGTGTCCCCCCCCCACCTCTATATCCATATACTGTTGTTATAATTCTTAGAATGAGAAGTCAGTGTGACTACGAGCTGTCTGGTTGATTCCGACTCCTGGAGACTCCAAGCACAGAGTAGAGCTGTCATCCAGAGAGCTTTCAGTGGCTGGTATTGTTGATACAGATCACCAGGAATTTCTTCTAAGTC
>NW_022105611.1:1206302-1208102 GCF_000313985.2 Echinops telfairi | reverse complement strand
AGCGGAAGTGAGCAGCTGAGATGACAGTCCAAATTGAGCCTTATTCAGAGTCCACAGATGCCTGGGCTTGCACACCGGAAGTGTGAGAATCATTTATTTTTTCCTTTGCTTAATCTTAAAACCAATAAATATCAAAACCTCCAAGTTAAATCATCAAACTCACTCCTCGCTCTTGTGTTCTTGACACTCTGGGATTGGCAAGAAGGGTCATGCCAAGCAGGGAAGCCAGGCGAATACTCGTGAAAAGGCAGGTCTGATCTCTGCATTTTGTCAGTTCCCCAAGTCATTTGTCATGTCTCATCGCATCATCTGGAGTTCTCTATTCCCCACTGGGGCCTGGCTGATCAGCCCTGAAGCTTTTAGCTGCTGATGTGAAAAGCAAACTCCGTCCTCCCTGGAGAAGAGCAAAGCATGCTCGATGGCCTCCCCCAAGGGGCCCGTGCTTGTGGCAGACCTGGATTTAGCCCATCTGAGGGGGTAGCATGCTGCAAATAAACTCCCCATTCAGAGCAGGAGGGTGGCTTATGGGGCATGGCACAGGGGCAAGACCATGCATTGGAGATGCGAACCACCTGTCCTGGGGGCACAGAGGAAGAAGCAGCAGCCCTGGGGGTGCAGCAGTCAGTGTTCGTTCTGTCCTTAACGGAAAGGTTGGTAGTTCGAATCCGCCCATGCCCTAGTGAGAGAAAGATCTGGATACCGCTCCCTTAAACATTTTAATGAAAAAATGAAACTCGCAGCTGTCAAGTTGAATCTAACTCCTAAAACTAAATAGGTCAGGGTAGGAGTACGCCACTGGGCTTCCCAAGCTCTTAATCTCCATGAACGCATGCTGCTTCATCTTTCCCCAGCAGAGCAGCAAGAGACTCAAACCACTGACTTTTCATTGGCAACGCAGCCCTCACCCCACTGTGGTCTCAGGGTCCCTGCCATAGATACCACCGCTTAGGAAACCACGGGGCATTTCTCCTCATAAGGGGTCACTGTATGTTGAAATGGACTCCATGGAACGAACATCAAAGAGGAAGAGGAAGAGGAAGCTGTACGGCCCCGAAGAAGTTGGGAGAGCATTGGGCATAAAGCCTGATCCTGGCCACATTTCACCTGTGGGAGTGACTGTGGCTGGCATGGCAATGCTGAACTGAGGCGGCAGCCCAGAGCCACTACAGGTTCCGGAGCAAGGAGTGGCCGCTCTGGTTTGAGCATTGGGATTGAGGAAGATACTGTAGAGGAGGCTGAGAGTACGTCATAGCAGGCTTTGAAGGTCAGGAAAGGATTTGGGACCCGATAATGGTGACAGTGCAAGTGCTACAGAGTAGGAGAGTGACATCAACAAACAGCCCAGGAAGAGCATCGTTGAGGAGCATCACTGCCCGATACCTCTCCTGAGCTGGAGACCTAAATACTGCATGGCCTCTTGAGCAGCTCCACCTGGATTTGTGGCATAAAATCTTACATGCAGCATGCCCCAAAGTTCTGCCAGCCTCACCCTGCTCCTCTGTGAGAAATGCACCACCACCCACTCGTTGGTCAAACTACAACACAACAATCTCATCCTAAAGTGCCCTGACTCCCATTTCTCTTGGAGCCAGCTTCACGTCTGATGGACGGGCAGTCCAGCTCTCTGGAGCTGCTCAGTTCCTCCCCGTCCCCACCATCCTGCTGCCCGAAGTCAGGCCCGCAGAAGCCAACGCAACTCGTTTCCATCCCTTCCCTGGCTAGCTCCTGATTCTTACTTCAAAACTGACCTCAAGGACATCAGAGATGACAAAATACCATTGGCTTTCTTCCATGACAAAG
>NW_022105611.1:1198516-1204020 GCF_000313985.2 Echinops telfairi | reverse complement strand
CTCTAAGAGCTTCGTAGGTCATTTTTAGTCAATTATGTCCTACTGTCAAAGCCATTTTAATACTGTGAGACAAAACTCCGCTTGCCACAAAAATAAATTAAGACTCTTCCAGAACCTCCCAGAAATGCTTGCTGGCATTTGGTTGAAATGCTACCACCCGTTGTACCTGGCCTCACATCCTCTCTGTTATGTGCATGCTGGAGACTGAGAGGTTTACCAGATGCGTCTCACAATGTGGTGTTGTCAAGCACAGAAGAATGACTGCAGTAAAAATAACAGATTTTTGAAAATTTAACAAGTACCAACTGTACTTATATTCATCTGGTTCTGCTGACAGCAAGCTTTTTCATTCTAATTAATAAAAATTATTAATAAAAAATCATAAAAAAGAAAAGATTCTAAGTAGCAAAGATGAAGGAGAAAAACAGATATGTTCATATTTCCCGAAGAACTTACGAAAGGGTTCTGCTAAGCTTCCTGAACTGAATGTTAAAGGAAGTGGTATCCTCTCTGTTGGTGGTCACTGAATCCCTTTGGTACTGAGGGCATGACCACAAAACAGTCATCCTCTGTTCACGGTGTCTCACATAAATCCTGGCAGGGTGCAGTGCAACGAATCATCTACGATGGCTCTTCTAGCCCGAGCCTTGGTTCCTCCCACCAAAGGACCTTCATTTTCCTGATGGATCTGGGAAAGAAGGTGTGTGTATGGAGAGATATTATTGGATTATCTGATTCAGGTATGAGTGGCTGTAAGCACAATTAGTTGTAATTGCCATCCTGCTGTGTATAAAATGAGGAGTCACTTCAGAAGCAGTAGGGGAAGAGCCAAGGGCGGAGCGTGTCTTTTAGACCCCACGATCTCTGCACATTGAACCTCCTAGATCCAGGAGACGCAGCTTTGACACCATTGGAGTGACCGAGAAACAGCAGCAGCAGGCCCAGAAGCCTGAGCATGAGATGGAGCGGTGGGCTTCCCAGGCCACAGAGCAAGTAAAGCTGAGCTCTTTGGGGCAGGAGGCTGGCTTGCAGAGTAAGATGACACTGTCTTGGGGTTGAGGCTTCTAGCCGAGTAGTTTGCCTTTTGTGCATTTATTGGCAGCCCTAACAGAGCTTTGCAAGGTTGCCAGAGCATAGCATAGGCCCAGACAAGAGGGTGAGGGCCTAAGAGAGATGGGCCTGAGGCACAGAAGAGAAGAAACTGTCCTGACTGAACTACCATAACCTGAGCATATCTCACCTGCTTGGAAACCTATTAACGTCCCTAACAACCCCCATAATCATGTCTGTGTGGCCATTGCAATGAATTACTGAACCCAGTACAGAAGCAGAGTTCCAGCGGGAGGGACCGCTGGTGTCAGAATAAGGTAACGGGGTGGAAAATGGAGTCATGTCTGACCTCTGCCTTGTGACAGTCAGTCTCGGGAAGTGGACTAGGTCAGACGTGGCCCCATGCCATTTCCAGAGAGGGAAAATGATCCCTGTGTGCATTTTCTCCTTCTTTTCCTGTCTTCTCCGTCCTCCTATACCAGGCCCCTTGGGGAACTATCCAGTCCACCCTGCTGCCTGTCTGTGTCAGTCCAATGGCAGTGACATTTCTGTTGGTGGAGAAATGCCCGGTCGCTCACATTTGTTCGTCTTTTTCTTCTACCTAGTAATCGCCGTGACACCACGCTTATATTTTCCCTTGTTTAGCACTCTATTCGGGAACACTTTCTCTGCCTCATTTAATGCAAATTTATGACACTGCCTATTGGCAACTTGCTACTAAAAAGAAGACTCCCCAAAAGAGTTGACTTGTAGACGTCGTAAATACCTGAAGTAACCCTAACAAGCGTGAGCAGACTCGGCGGCGGGTCGGGGGTGGGGTGCTAAGTTTGATGGTAAAGATGTTCATTTAGCAAAGGAACAGGTAATACTTGATAGATGATTTATCCAAAATCATGGAGTTAAGGATCCACTTAGATGCCTTTTAAAAATATCCGGAAGGAGCAGGTTGCTGCTGTAAATTGGTCTGCTGAGGTGAGAGGTACAGCCCTTGGGCAGGAGGAAGGTGGGAAAGCTAAGCGCTCTCATTGATTGCAGCAAAGCAGGTGGAGAAGAAGGGGAGCAACACAGGGGCTGGCACACATCCCATCGGCTCATCCCATGGCCACCGTAAGGGCAGTCGGGACATCGAGTCCAGCGTTGTGCCCAGGAAGAAGAGAGAGGATGTTATGCTAGTCGTTAGCTGTTTCTGCCACAGAACAGGACCTGGCCAAGGCAGATTGTCTTTGAATCTCACTTACCTCCTCTAGAAGGGGCAGATGCCTCAGGTTGCACTTATAACTTTAACGTCTATGATTCCAAGTTGCCGATAGATTGGATTCAGCTATACTATTAGAAGAATTGTCCAACATTCCAATGAAAAAATACCAATCCACCAGCCCCCAAACTACAGCGAAGTGGGCTATACCATGTTGATTAAAAGGAAGGGCTCGCTCCACCTGGCTGGTCGCTCTTCGGTTCCCCTCACATGGATAAGCTCTTCCCACCAGCTACCTCTGCCCTTTCCCTCTCCTGCTTGACCGCAGCAGGCTCAGAAACAAAACACCGGGAGAAAAGCGTCCCCATGTCCCCACAGCCCCTCCACTCCAAGGTAATTTTGGACCCGGGCCAACTCCCTGTGGGATGGAGACCGGGCTTTCTGGCAGCTCCCTTGGGTAGTCTGAAGCCAGAGTGCTGACAGTTGAGCGAGACCTTAGTGAATGGGCCTGCCGAGGGCCCGGTGGTGATTAAGGACGCACACACAAAAGTCGCCTGAAGAATGTTGGCTCTTGCTGAGATGGTGATGTCATCCCTAGCAACAGGTGGCAGCCCTCTTTTTCGGCAGTCCTCCTCCCGGGGGTCCTCAGTGCTCCCAACCCTGAATGAGGAACAATAAGGCGACCACAGGGTTAACCGCCACTTTCACCCCAGCCTGTGTCGAACTGAGGCCTTTCCCATAGAAATGTCACTGGCTGGAACTGTTTTTGTTTTTTTTTTCCTGCTGCCCAAATGTCAGACTGTCATCTAGGAGGAAATCATGAGCAGGTTTTGCCACCAAGGCCTAGCAGCAGCAGCATAATGATGTGTGTGCTTGCCTTGTGCAAATCCAGGTGACGCTGGTTCAGGGATGGCTAGTCAGACAGGGACCTGCCTTTGGATCCCCATTAGGAAAGACAATTTGAGCCGTTGATGCCTGCGTCACTTGCTGGGGTGATGTGGTTGTGCATTGTGCTGCTAACCACAAGGTCAGCAGTTTGAAACCACTAGTCGCTCTGCTGGATGATGCTCTCCACTCCCATCAAGAGTTACAGTCATGGAAACCCACAGGGGAGGTTCTACCTGTCCTGTGGGGTCCTATGAATAGGAATCAACTCTATAGCAGTGAGGTGTTTGGATTTTTTGGGGTTTTTTTGGTAGCAACATAATGTAGCAGCATCATGTTTTTTCAGTACTGGATGGCCGGACAACAAAGTTACAAGAACCCACGTGGAATTCTTAGAGGAAATTACCAAAGACCTGGTGATGGTAGTGTGTATCAGGATTGAAGCTGGCCAACTTGGAGCTCCATTCCTCGCTCTCCACCATGTTTCGCCTCTGCAAGGACCTCTGCAAAAGGTTCCCTTAGCTCCTTCCATGCTCTCAGCACAGAACGTAATGCAAAACACCAAGACGCACAGGCACGGTCCTGACCCGTGGGGAATTCAGCATGCCCAGACGGGCCTGGAGATTCTTATTTTTATGACAATCCAGGTGGCTCTGTTCCACACTGGCTTCCAGCAGAGAAACAGATTGCAGCGGTGATGGAGAAATCCTGGGGGCTTGTTCCTTAAACAGTGTGGGTTAGAATTTGAACTGGACCACATGCAGCCCGATCTTGATCAAGTCCTTTAACTTTCCCGAGCCTCCGTGTCCATGATCTGTACAATGAGGAAAGCAAGCTCGTCCTCTCTGGGTGAGTGTGAAGCCTTGAATGAATGTAGACCCCACTCCTCGCGCTGCGCTTCACATACTGCAAGTTACTCTGTCTGTGGATTTGTCTTCACCCTGTACCTCACTTATTCAGTCTCCCATCTGTAAAATGTGGAGCTTAGATTAAATGACTTCAGAACACCATCTTCTAGGGCTGCCACCCTGACCCTGGGGTAAAATGGAAATGGTAGACTGTGTCCAAGCAGCATTGCAGTTCGCCAAAAGGAACCATAATTCTTTCCCCTCCTCTAGCGTGGATTGTGGCAATCATGTACCAAGCAGACAATAAACCAAAGGCTGTCTGTAGGAGGACAGAGCTGTCTGCAGTGATTTTCATTTACAAGATTACAGGGGGTCCTGTAAAGCATCCCGGTCTTTCCGGGACACCTTTTACAGTACCATCAATCGTGATTTATCTAAGTCCATTTGAAGCTTATTTATAGTTTCACCCTCTTCTGTGCCCTGGGATAAAACATTTTAGTTGACTTCTGCCATATTCTCAAATGGATCCTTTCAGAGCTCAACCTCGGTCACACACAGACAGACCTCAGCTCTATAGCTTTCTAGCTTCGTGACCTGCTAGTCAGGTCACGCTTCCCGACCCACAGAGCTGAGGCCACAAAATCTACTGTGCCGCTGAAATGGGATCACTTGTGTACTCTGCAAGATCGGGTGTGCCTCCAACATGCCACAGCCACCTCTTGTGATCGCACGGGCGAACCAGGCCCACGTCTGCTGTGTCTGGGTTTTTGTGATTGTATGGATTTTGATCATATCCCCGCTCAGGCTTGCTGTGTCCAGACTCACCTTGTCCAACACAGAATTTACACTTTGAGGGATCGAGGACCTGTCCCTGGGCACTTGGCCTATCTCTATTATGACCCATGTAAGCCAACAGACTGTTTTCCATTCAGGGTTAAGATTGTGTATCCCACCTAGTCAAGAGCCCAATGAGCAATATACTAATAGGATTAAGCGCACCCACTTCAGAGAGGAAACTCTGACTTCCCGTTCCAGCCCAATTGCCTACTAACCACAGGTCCCAAGACAAATGATGTAGCTGCAGGCTCTGTATCCTAATATGCAGTATAGGTATAAAAGTGGAATCGTAAAGGTGACCTCACGTTAGTATTGTGTAAATTATATGATAGCATGTGAATGAATCATTTATTCCATTATTGTTGGGACTGTAGAAGTGGATTAGAATCTGCAGACCCAAGTTGACTACTAACTGGCCACTTGACGACAGTCAGGCTCTGTAGCCCATGTCTGCCCATTTTCTGAGCTGCCAAAAAGGCTTGAGAATTCAACCCATGCAGATGCCACCAGGGAGCTTTCTAGCTAAGGGGACATCACGCCCTCCTATCACTGTCGCTCAGAGATGACGTTTGTTCCTGATGTCCTGGCATCTGCTTTAAAGAAATGCTTTTGAGGCATGTGCGACCTTGGGTTTATCTTTTAAAAATATGTTTAGTTTTGGATGTCTCATTCTTCCCAGTTGAAAATAC
>NW_022105611.1:1179809-1198348 GCF_000313985.2 Echinops telfairi | reverse complement strand
CAGCAAATAGCGTTTTTTGGAGCGGATACTCAAATTACCCCAAGGGAGGAAGGACACTGTTAAGGAGCTGAATGGTCTTGTTTGGGGGCTGAGCTGTGTTGACATATCAGATATCCTTTTGAGCCCAGAGCTCTGGAGTAACTGAGAGCTGGGGCCAGACCATGTTTCTTCACACAAGTTTCCTGAATTCCTCTGCCTGGGATTTTCTGCAGCCAAGCAGGAGCTTGGTTATTTACACTGTGATAACATCTGCAGGAGAGATGGCTTGAATTTCAAAAGAGAAACAGCGTTTTATAAATAGGTCACACCTGTGGCAGGGAAGCGAGGCAGGTGAAGGCACTTGGACAAATGGTCTGGACGCAACGACACTCCCTGTCTAGCCCGAGCTGACTCATAGGAAAAGAGGAAGCCTTGGGAAGCCTCCAGACCCGTGTTGGTCATCAATCATGTTCCTCCCTTCCTCAAAAATCCTTAAGTAGCTTTCCATTGCTGTGAGAATAGGCGTCCAAAAAACCAAAACTTCTAAACCTGGTTTAAAAGGGGTTCACAAGGGGTTCACAAAGCCTCTTGTATCTTCTCTAGCCTTCCCCCTTATCATTGTCCCTTGGCTCACCTTTCTGAAGCCAACCTGTGTGTGTGTGTGTGTGTGTGTGTGTGTGTGTGTGTGTAAAACATGTCATAGAATATTTGATCAGCATTCTTCTCATGTACAATTTAACATTATCTTATTTCATCATTTGTTCAACCATTACCTTTATCTCTTCTCAAATCACTCTTAACCGAAACTCAGTCGTCCCCCCCCCATATCCCCCAAAGCACTGAGCCCACCTTTCTCTTGTCACCACTAATACATTTTAGTCTCTGTTCACTTCTCTATTCTGGATATTCCATGTGAGATTATGCAAGATTTGTTCTTCTGTGACCAACTTATGCCACTCAGGGGGTTGTGGTGGTCCTGTCGGGGGAGCTCTGGACCGCTCACTTCATGGTTGGTGATTCAAGCCCACCAGCTGCCTGGGAGAAAAATGAAGCTGTTTGCTCCTGTCAAGATTTGCGGCCATAGAAATGTCATGGAAGGGCACAGGAGTCAGAAACAACTGGATGGCAGTGGGTTTGTTTTGGGTTTTGTTGTTTCACTCAGCATCACGTTTTCAAGCTTCCAAATCTCCTCCTTCTTTCTAGCTAAGTCTTATCCCATTGCATGTATGCACTACTTTTTGTCTCTTCATCCGTGCATTGGGCATTTAGGCTGTTTGGTCCTTGTGGCTATTGTGTAAAGTGCGTTGGGGATCATCAAAAATGCTCAGTGTCATTCATCAGTGGGGAAACGCACATGAAGCACAGGATACATCACACCTGCTGAGATGGCTGTGATTTAAAGGACAGGAAACAGCTATTGTCCGTGGTGATATGAAGACATGGAACCCTCTTCCACTGCACCTGGGATGGTAAGACGGCACTGCTCCTGTGGGGAGCAGTCGGACAGGTCTTTACAAGTAAATGATAGTCTTACCATGTGACCTAGCAATACCACTCCTAGATATACATGTCATGGAAGTGAAGGCTGTCATTGTTGTTGTTAGGTACCATCCCGTCGGCTCCAATCTGTTACTAATAGAGACCCATGTTGTTGGCCAGATAGAGTGCCAGGTGTGATGGGGGAGGCCCTGAGGAACTTGGAGGTGTTGAGGCTGAGCACTGGAACCTCGAAGAACCTGTGTTCCTAAGATTTAGAACAAGGAGGAGGACCCATTTCAATCAAACCCCAAACGACTTCTATGGGGTCAATTCTGACTCCCAGCAACCCTGGTCAGGTGAGCAGTGTGGTACAGAGTCCCGGGATGGTGCCCAAGGTTCATGGGTGTGGCTGCTAACAAAAGAAGAACAGGTTCTGTTTCACCCAAAGGCACTTGGATGAAAGACCAAGCAATCTACTTCTGACAAAAGAGCCTTTGAGAACTATGGTGCCCAGTCAACCCGGACACCCGTGGCCTCATCATGAATAGAATGGACGCAGTAGCAGCTCGTTTATCATACAAGCATAGGGAATGCTGGAGCTGAGTGAGAGACATCGGGGACCAGGGCATCAGTGTTACTTCTGCCTCTTTCTCCCCTCCTCTCCCTTCCCCATCTCTCCTCTTCATTCAGAATAGCATTCTTATATTTTGCACAAAAATGTCTAGACAGAAATACCATTAGGGTTTAGAAAGAAGTGGGATAAATGAGTTATGTGCATGAGGATGTCTTTGTAATTAGAGCTTTCTCTGAGAAATAGATCCTACTAGGTTTTTTTTCCTTGTTCATTCCCCCCAATGGAATGAATCTTTCTCTGACTTACCAGTAGTTGACTTCCAATTTTAATGGGATAAGAATGCTTGTTACTGTCATAATTTGCCAAAACCTGAGGATTCATTTCACACAGCTCTGTAGTCGCATAATCTGATTTTCAGGCAAGAAGCATGGATGTTTCTCTTTGTGGTCCGAGAGCCACATTTATCACCTGTACGTGCACCAAGAAGGGAAATGAACAGTGAGAACAATGTGCCTGCTTAGGTTCAGAGAGAATCTCATCCACGCAGCGGAAGGAGGAAGCAAAACAAAACGGCTCCTCTGTGCGGTGAGGTCGCTGGGAAATCGAATCTTTGTGTCTGCGTCCCGGTGAACATCTCAATGTGGTCTAAGGACCTAAGTCCATCTCAACAGCACTTACACTTAGAGCTCAATGGGTAGCAATTAGGAGAAATTTAAAGCATACCCTAGAGGCTCCAAAAGTAAATATTTCTCTGGGCAGATGTGTTATAGCCGAATTAACGGGGTGTTTGTGCAACTGCAATGAATCGGAGAGATAACAGTCTTTATTGCCTGTAGATGCAGCCTGTGATTTCAAACTACAAGTGGTGTTAAATGTTCCCAGTAGAGGTTCAGGCAGTTTGCTGAACAAACCATCGCTGCTGCCAGGTTATAAGCCTACTGCCTCAGGTTATTTGTCCAATTTGAAGTAATGAGGTTCTCATCACCCTCCATTTGAGGTGTGTTTATCTTTCGAGAACTTGGGTCAAATGGAACTTAAATTTCACTTGATCGCATTCTCTACTAAAAACTATCTCTAGAGGAGTGGAGCACAAGATTCATTTCTCTCATATTATTCCTTGTTTAAAGGTTTTGGTGGAGGAAAACTGATCTTCCCCTTTGGGTTGACTAGGTAATTTGGGGGTGATTACTGTCACCTCTCACTTGAACTGGTGAGCACGCTGTAAAGAGACTGCTGCTACCTGGATGCCCTGGTCTTTTCTGAGTGCATCCTGAGACCATTTGACAGCAGCCAGCTCTGGGGAGATCCTTGCCGATGTATAATAATGGCAAGGAGAAGTAGGCTGGTGGGAGGGCAGAACAATGCAGCAGTAAATACCCATAATATGCTGTTGTTGTTGTTATTGTTGTTGTTGTTGTTGTTAGGTGCCATTGAGTCACTTCCAACCCACAGTGACTGAGTTAGTTAATTGTGCCAGCCTGGCCGATAATCACATATGGTGCTGGTTGAAAGGCGGAGGGATAAATGGGTGGTGAAGCCTCGGCCTTTCTAGTTCTCGGATCTCTTGTTTTGTGATGGTTGCATCGGGTGCAGCTGCCTTAGCAGTTCCCTGCTTCAGCTTGCAAGATGGATTTCCTACAAGACATCCCCAAGGAGAAGCTGCATGGATCTATCCCGATGCAGCCCTGGGTGCTGGAGCAGCCATGTGGAGGCCCCTGCCAGTGCTGAGATGCTTACACGTTCACAGACTCAGCTTTCCTCCTGCAGTCGGCATTATTGCCTCTGTTTTGTGAGGTGGAGGACTTTGTGGACTGGTGTTGGGTATGGGTTAATGTTGGACTTGTGGGCTTGGGCAGCATTGGGTTGGGATGTTTTCGTGATGCACATTTTCTTTGCATAAAACTCTCTCTTATACGTGAGTTGCTGTGGATTTGTTTCTCCAAAGTGCCTCGACTAATACAGTGACCCTGTGCACAACCGCACAAAACACTGCGTGGTCCTGAGCCATCGCCACAATTGTTCCTGTGCGGAGCCATTGATGCAGCATGGTCTCAGTCCGTCTTGTAGGGGGCCTTCCTCTTTCCCACTGCCCTTCAGCTTTACTGAACACGATGGCCTTCTCCAGGGACTAGTTTCTCCTGACTAACGTTTCACCGTCCTTGCCCCTGTGGAGCAGTCTGGCTGTACTTCATCCAAGACAGCTTGCCCCAACGCAGGTCACCATGGCCAACTCCACTCCAAGAATTCAGCTCCTCCTCGGTCACATTCCAAGTACCTCCACCCTGAGGGGCACTATCTCCGATAATGTTCTGCTTCCATTCATGTGGCCTTAAGTTAAGGGGACCAGACATCCTGCTTTTGGCAGGGCAGTCCTGATTTTTAACAATTTTTCCTGCATCCCGCGGCGTTTTACAAAAGTCCCGATTTTTGGAAAGAATGCACGGCAAGCTAGGGTATACGGTTTTCGGCTTCCATGTGGCTATTTCACCGGGATATGAGTTTATCAGTGGTGTCCCGCTTTACCAATGTTAAAATCTGGTCCCCTTACCTTAAGTATCTGACAGTATTTTGAAGCTGTACATGAGGTTTTCAGTGGCTCCTACCTCCGAAGTGGCCAGTGAAATCCTTCCTCATTGTCTGTTCTTAGTCTGGAAGCTCCACTGAAGCCTGTCCACTCTAGCTGACCCTGCTGGCGCTTGAAATACCCGAGACGTGGCTTCCAGCATCACAGCAACACACAAGCCACCACATACTACAACCTGGCAGTCACGTGGTGCCTGTAATATAGCGAAGCGCAAATAACCTGGGTTGGGCAAGGACCCTTGCTGTTACCTTAACTGTAATACAATGCAATTTAGCCACACAAAGCCTCTACTTCAAATGGGGCCTGGTTTAGTTCTGATTCACGAGAGGCCGAGATCGGGCAAGGATTCACCCATGGACTCGTTATGTTTGGTAAAGGAGAGGGTCTGTGAATACAAAGGAAACTCTCAATGTGATGAACTAACAGAGCAGCTTCAATGAACAACCAGGCAGCTGGGGTAGGACCAGGCAGGCAGTACTTGGTAATCTTATACGTCAGTTCTCTGCGAGTCAGAGCTGACTACAGAGCAACTAACAGTGCCAGCAATCGCCTCTCATGCTCCCGGCTCCCACTAGACTATCTATGTGCGTCCTCTTGTTTCCAAGAAACGCGTCAACTTGAGGATTATTCCCACCTGACAGATGAGGAGGGCGCTCTGACGTAGTGGTTAAACGTTTGCTCGTGATCTGCAAGATCAGCATTTTGATACTACCGGCCGCTTCGTGGGGGAAAGATGGGGAAACCTACTCCTGTAAAGAGTTACAGTCTTGGAAACTCACAGGGGCAGCTCTACCCGGTCCTATAGGGCCACTGTGAGTCAGTATCAACTCAGGGGCAGAAGTGTTTTTGTTTTTAATGGATAAGGAAAGTCAGTTCACCCAGCACTACGCAGAAAGTAGATAACAAAGCCTGGGTTCGCATCCACATTGTAAGAGATGGCCGAGGTCCGCACACTGTCAAAAAGGCACTTCACACTCACTCAGCAACATGAAATGCAGGATGACTCCTAGAAAATAAATCCTGCAGGAATTGATACTCCCTGTGCCTATCCCTGGTGGTGCGACAGTTAAGCACCCACTGCTAATCAAAAAGTTGACTATTCAAACCACTCAACTATTCTATGGGTCAAAAGCCTAGGGGTCTACTTCATAAAGCTTGGTGCCGAGAAATCCTTCTGAGGCAGTCCCACTCTGTCACATAGGATTGGCATTAATGGGACCCAGCAATAGCAGTGCACTCAGTGGGTGTTTGTTGGCTGAGCCAAAGAATAAGATGAACCTTAAGGATTTTGAAATGGGTCTGATACAGAAGAACTGGATCACAGAGCATGACTGTCTACTTAAGGAATGACTAGAGAGTTGATAACTTCATCTTATTCACATCTCATATTTTAAGGCCTCTGAAGTATGAAGAATTTTAACCATGTCTCTATTTTTTTAAATTAAATACTCTATTTTCTAAGTAGGTCTTATGAATTTGTATTACTTAAATTCTCTCACCTCAGTTGCTGCTTGGACTGGTATAAGCACTATGTATAGGTATAGTGCTAAGGAGAGTTCGAGTTATTAACAAAGGTTAGCATTTGTTCATGAAAGGCCTGCAGACTCAAGCCAAGTTGAGGCTGGTGTTCAATAGATGACTGGACATGGTACCTGGGAAGGATAAATGGGTAGAATTGTTACTGTTATCCTTGTTACTGAGGAAGAAACTGTGTCACCCAGTGACTATGTGACTTTAAAATCATAAAGAACTTTAGATACTTATAACTTTATAGCTTTCCCCACCACTTTGTTTTGTTCTTTTTACTAAAGGGCATAAACTCCTTTACCAGAATTTCGGGGCAGGAGGAAAAGAAGAGAGATAGCTAGAAACTTCTACCCTTCAGCTTGGCAAACAGCCCTGTTGATACGGATAGGAGAAAACAGGAGCACAAAGGTCTCTGAGTAAAACCCTTGCTTAGAGGGCCTCCGATGGACTGATTGGCAGGAGATTAAAATGAGCTCTGAGATTTTAATCCTGTCGGTTGACCCACGTGGGAGCATATCTCTTAACCTTCACCTTGACCTCTTTGATCTGATGGTAGAAGCTACATTCATCTCCTTGGAATTCATTGCCATCAGGGTGCTGGCCTGGAGGTGCTGCTATGGAACTGAACTAATACTGGCCTTTTCTGAGGGTCCTATGTGTCCTAGATTTAGGGATGAGAATAGAGTCCTAACATTTCCTGAACTTTCATATGTTCCCGTTTTCAAACGAATACTTTTAAACGTTCAGTATTTGCATCGAGGTATTTGTGTGGAATTATAAACATCCGATACAGGTAATAACTACGTGCATGTGAAAATTGGACATTGAATAAGGAAAATAGAAAAGTAGATGCATTTGAATTGTGGTGCTGGTGAAGCATATGGAAGTACCATGGGCTGTGAAAAGTACAAACCGATCGGTGTTGGAAGAAGTAAAGTCAGGGTGCGCCTTAAAGGCAAGGATGGCAAGACCTTGTCTTACATACTTTGGACATGTTATCAGAGGGAACCAGTGTCTGGAGAAGGACATCATGCTTGATAAAGTGCGGGGGTGTTGGAAAAAAGGAAGGCCGTCAATGAGCTGGCTGTATCCATGGGCTCAGGCACAGGAACAGTTGTGAGGATGGGCAGGACAGTGCAGTGTGCCATGCTGTTGTGCGGTGCGTCAGCGCTGACTCGGTGACTCCCAACAGCAGACGCTGTAAAGGAAGAACAAATACTTCGGAGGACGTTTTGCTTTGCAGGTGCAATTACACACCTCATCTCATGTCGTCTTCACAGTGTGCTCGTGAGGGAGATAGGAGCATTTCTATTTTACGGGTGACCAGACTGAAGCTCAGAGACTTTGAGCTCCTTACTCAGAGTTATTTATCTGGGAAGTGATGAGGCTCAGGACCAAACCTGGCCCTTTCTTACTGCTTGTCTATGGTGCTTCCGTCCAGCTGCCTGATAAAGATCATCAGGGACCTGAGGAGGTAGATTAAAAAATATTAGTCAAAACAGTGACATGAAAATTAAAATTGACAGCCTTCAATGTGAGATATGAAAATAATAATAATTTATAATCTATCAAGGGGTCACAAGGGTGTCGGGGAGGGAGGAAAAAAAGAGGAGCTGATACCAAGGGCTCAATAGAAAGTAAATGTCTAGAAAAGAATGATGGCAACATATGTACAAATATGTCTGATACAATTGATGTATGGATTCTAATACGAGTTGTAAGATCCCCCGATAAAATGATCTTTTAATAAAAAGAAAGAAAGAATAAGGTATCTACTATTAAAGAAAGAAAGGAAAATGAAATCAAATGAAAAGTAGCGCGCAAAACATAAATGCAAGGGAAAGTGAATTCCAAAAACTTTTTAAGTGATGTGCATATAGCCATTCTTTCTAGCGCTCACCTGTCATTTACTGAGGGCCTACTAAGCTCCAGGTGCTGAGGATAAGAGAACAACTAAGATTAAGGCAAAGTACCGACATTTGTCTGCCAGGCATTGTAGAGGAGGCAGACTACAGAGAAGTGAACAAACACACAAACAGGCTGAGTTTTGTGGTGGTCAACAGAAAATGAAATTGAGAAGGGAGTGGCTTTAGGTGGCTCGTCAGGGAAAGGAATAGTGCTCCCTGGAGGTACCATTTGAACGGAGGTCTCTGATACAGAAGGAACTAGCTGTGCATTTGGGGGGGAGGGAGTGGGGGGAGGCAGGGGGAGGCATTGGCATGGACAAGTAGCAGGAGAAAGAACAGGGGGCCGGCCCCTGGTGACAAGTGATACTTTGATGAAGGGAGCTGAAACTGTCAAGGATGAGGAGTTTGCTTTCAAAAGCAAAGGGCTAGCATGTGGGAGAGCTGAAGGAGGCTAAGCCAATGAGAGAACACTCCAGAAGGAGAAGCCTCAGAAATCCATTTGGGAGTGGTCTTGGCAGAGGCCTTAGGAGGCGCCTGGCATCAGAATCCCTTTAAGGTCTCTTTTGGGTAGTGGGGACCTAATGGGACATTTAATTGGACCGATCCTCTCACAGCTAAGTGACTTCAGCCCAAACCAAGCGCAGGCATTTGAAGCAGTAGTGGGGCGAGAAGGAGGGGAATGTGGCCACCAACCCTCAGGGAACTGAAAAGCATGACTCATCTGAAGACACTTTTCCAACCTCAGTAAACTGAGGTGTTTCAGGCAAGATTTCAAAGCAGTCCTCTGTCGTAGCACTCACTTACGTGTGGCAATTGGCTTATATGGCTGTGCCCCACTCGAGCAGAGGCAACAAGAGGAACAATAAAGGTCTCCTTCACTGTTGTAACTCCAGCACTGAGGGCAGCGCTGGACATATCATAAGCAATATGCATTTGGTTCGCTAGCCAGACACACACAAAATTGAATCGGAAGCCAAATAGACATACGCTGTGAAGATGGAAAAGCTACTCCTAGGCTTTTTGCAAACACTGTGGTTAAATGACGAGGTGGTCTTCCACCGGGAATGGTGGAGGTCACATTGGCAAAGGAGGGGGAGTCTTATGTCCTGGTGATTTAGAGCGAACACCCGGGAGCCAGATAACCTGGTTGAGTTTCATTCTCTCCCTCTGATTAGCGGTATAACTCCTGGTATAAGACTAAAGTTATCTAGTCTTCGTAAGACTCCATCTTTGTGTCTGCAGCATGGAGGTAATAACACTATTATGTGTCACAGTAGTATATGCAGTTGTGGCTTACGTTGGATAGAGGACTAACTGAGCTTTCGCATGTCACCCACTCAGGATGCTGCCTCCCACGCGGGGCGCAATGCAAAAATGGAATCAGTTGTTAGCTACTTTTTAGGAAAAGCTGGGGGTGATTTTTGAAACGTGCCGTCACGATCTTCGGGGTGTTTTCTTGAGCAGGGGCATGACCTCATTGGACAAATGAACCCAACAAGCCATTGCCCCTCTTCTGGTCTTGGTTTCCTCAGCTACACTCAGAGGAGAGTCCGAGAGGAGGTGGGACACACTCTCAAAGGCTGCTTTCTCAACCTCGGAAAGCGGTCTTTTTTTTTTTTTTTTTAAGTTAGGCATTCACTGTGATCTACCACTAGAGTCACCAGTGGTTTGGACAGGCCAGAAAGATTTCCTGGGATATGAGAGCTTTAAGTCTCTGGAAACTGAGTCAGTGGGTCACCCTCCAAAACACTGCTTCCCAGAAGTCCTTGGGGAGGAACTGGATTTAGAGGTGCTTTCCCAGCATGCTCCCTGACTGTCATGTGTTATAGGAAGGGACTCGTTTGTAATGCAGCCCTGGTCCCCTTGTTCTGAGCCTGGTAGGAAGGGAGAGGAGACTTTCCCCTCTATCACCTTTAGTGCTGTTTTGTGATCTGGAAAATGTGCAAACACGTGCAGGTTAAACAGTACAGAGCACCGGTGAACAGAGACCAGCTGACTGACTGCTCTGCCCCTCCTAGTCTCGGCAATCAACGCGTCCCCTTCGCCCGAGTCTCCTGAAGTGCCACTGGGACCGGACAGGGAAGGCCCTCTTGCTGTGTGGTTTTTCCAGCTCTGTCAGAATACGGATCAGATGCCCTTCCCCAAAGGGTCAACTGGAAACTGCTTATTCTTCTCCACCCAAGAAACCACTTCCTGGGAAGTTTTTCCCTGTACCCCCAGGTAGCATAAAAGGCTGACCCCACTGCACCCCTTGGGCTCCCTTTCTGCAAATTCACCTCGAGCCCTTAGCTACAGGCCTTCATGCAGGGGACTTCGGGAAGTCAACAGGAAGCCCCTATTATGTTTGAATTCCCTCATGTCATTTACTTACTGGCTGTTCCCAGAGTGCCCTGGAGACAAGCATGCCAGTGTCCAGCTGAGGTGGGGGATGGGGCCGGAATGGAAGCTGTGTAGTATATGTAATACTGAAAATCGAGAGTCCAGAATGGCCGTTGAGCCAGGGGATGCCTACCCTCCATCCTATCTATTGCTTGTGCTGTTTGCTAATGTAAAGCCACACAATACGTTTCTTTTCCATTGTAAAAGTGAAACCCATTATAATGCCATTCCAGAGCTTAGTTGGTCTAGCTTGAGCTCCCAGGTTTTCTATGTTATTCAAAAGAATGAAAATTAGAGCAAAATTAAATAATGTGGTAGAGTGGATACTGAAACCGCCACCCGTTCCACAACATGCAGCAGGACATGTACAGGTGCCAATTATCCACCAATCACAGCCGCAGCGATGCTGAGCTCCTTTCCTCCCCTCGAAGTGCAGACTGGCACCAAGTTGTAGGTGGTTTGAATGCCTGCTCCACCAAGCTCTGCACGCAAAGCCATTTGTTGCAGAGACATGGATCACTCCAAATGAGAACAAAGGAGAGGAGAGTTCGTTTTGATCTTGAGGGCCTGCGTATTGGGCTAGTTGGGTTTGTTGTTTAACATTGTATTAGGGTTTGGGTAAACTCTACAGAGAAGAACGTCAGTTTTACATGCAACAATTCAGACTCATTTTGCTTCCAACTCATCCATTTGCATTCCCTCCCCCCTCCCATCCCATGAACTGTGGCTTATCCCACTCCCTCCCCGTATTTCTATGCCTCTGATGTTTCTGACTCTCTGTCCTTGGGTCAGTGCTGGGAGTCTTGTGTACCTATTCAAAGCGATAATGCCAAACTGTTGGTGGGAAAAAATAAAAGAAACCATTTGCAAGGATTCTTCTCACTCTTTGGCTGGACTGAAGCAGGAGCAGAGGGATGCCACTTTGGGGATGACAAGGAAAGGAGTTCAGAAAGCAAGACAGACCCTCAAGAAGGGGAGGAGCACCCCACAGTCTAGCGTGCAGGGCGGCTCTCACCATTACGTTTGCTGGCGGGCGGGCCCCAGTTAAGGCGCATCATCATTGTCCTCTCTTACCAGATGAAAGGCCAGAAGGAACCACCATCTCCCATCCACCAGGAGGAAATAACTCAAGGGAAACTAGGCCATTATTGACAGTGCCCTAAATGCAAGGAGCTCCGGTGGTGCAGGGGTTACCTATTGACTTCTAACGGTAAGGTTAGCAGTTCAAACACACACGCTTCTCCCCAGAAGAAACACTGGGCTTTCTACTTCTATAAAGAGTTACACTCTCAGAAACTCATCGGGGAAGTTCTACCCTGTCCTAGAGGGTCACTATGTTGCAGTCTCAGAAACTCACAGGGGCAGTTCTACCCTGCCATAGAGGGGCACCCTAAGCCAACATCAATGGCAGCGAGAAACTCAAGTGCAGCCACCACCCTCTGTCAGAGGAGCTTCTAGACTAAGATGAACTTGGAAGAAAGGTCTTACTATTAACTTGAAAAAAAACATCTGCATCACTGGATGTAACATTGGAATCACTGTGGATTACAGCAGTCCGATCCCATCGTGGGTGGGCTGACCCTGGGTCTGGGCCCACTCAATGGCAGCAGGCAGCAATAAGCATGCATTTAGGACCCATGCAGACCTAGGTATTTCATGAGGTAACAGTGGATTTTGTGGGTAAAAATGGAATAAATAGGACCTAGAGATGGACGCTCTTCCAGGCTGCCCACTGTCCCTCCAGATACCATCCCAGTGGCCCTGAGCCAGCCATTGCTGCTCCTTCATTCTTCCCAACTTCACCAACTTGTTCAATGATCCTGGTTTGCTCTCACCATTGGCTGCTGTTTTTCATTTCTGAAAAATTTAACTAAAATGCCACCTGAGTTGTCCTTTCAGTTAGACGTGCCTGGTGCACCCCATTAGCACACCACTTGCTAGCTTCTTGGCAGCACTGTGGGAGGAACACGTCTTCAGAATGTGTCTGGCTCTTTTCTGTATCTACCCCTCACCACCACCCCCACATCCTCCCCGCCCCTTTCCCCACACGTGTTTAATGTTTTTTAGGAAATGAAACCTGGGTTGGGCACTCACAGACAGGTTAGCACTCTCTACTTCTGTGTGACAGACCGTCGGATAAATAGCATCATTTAGTTAAACAAAAAGTAGAGGCCAAAGAGAAATAAAATTTGGCATATGAGAAGGCATCCAGGAAAGCACACTAGCCCTGGCAACCTGCCACTTCCCCCGATTAACCTCCATCAGCCACACGCACGGACTTACAATTCCCAAAAACAAGACTCGGTGAACCTGGACCGCTTTATGGTAAAAAATCAAAACAATAATGACCACAGCAAGTCATTCCGTTTGCAACTTCTTTGGACGGTTTTCCCCACATGGCTGAAGCGCTTACAAATATCAATGCCGAGTGGCGACATTTCCATCTGTCAGGACACTGCCTGCTTGGAGCAGTGGTATGCACGCGCACAAACGCTTCATACTCATCTTTGGCAATGTGATTTGCTCATTCAATGCTGATAGTTGTTGATCACCATTCAGATGTCCAGCACTGTAACAAAGCATGAGAGAGATCAAAATGCGTCCAGACTCTTAACAGGTATCCCTTTAACCAACATGGAACGAATGAACACACTGGAGAAGCCGAGGCTGGGAGGGGCGAAATGAACATGTCACAGTACAAAGCCACAGAGCCAGGCAATACAACTGGTTGTAAAGTTTCTGAACCGGGCAGAAAGGATAACAACTCTTCCCTGACCCAGTGTGACCTCTTCCCAAGGAATTGTCAATGAATGTAGCCCCTCCTTTATTCCCGCCCATGCTTGTAGAGTAATAGACGTTGTATTGGGCCTCCTAATGAGGAAACGGTTATCTGGTTCTCCATTAAATCATTGCTGTGTTGCAGTGGCTGATACTGAGGCACAGAGCTTTTTTTTTTTAACGATTTGTGCAAAGGTGCTCTGTTGATAAATGACTAAACCCGAATTTCATCATTCTTGCCAGAGATGGTGGTTTTTCCCCTCCCTCACCGCCACCCCCAGCCCAAAGATGGGAAGGAGGTGAAACGCTTTCAGAGAGAGGCCTCTCATTGAGGAAGACTCTATAGCTGCTGAAAACGGTATTCTCCAATATTTAAAGACGGGCACATTTACTGCTTCCAAACAAACACATAAGGTTAATGCTGCCATTAACAAAGTGTTGCCGTACAAAAGACCTGCTGGACAAACTCTAATGAATAGCTACCAACGCTGCTTGCAATTAGAACATCAAAATGGTGGTTGTTAAAATTAAAGTGCTTGGCAAATGGTTTGCCTCGAATACATTAAATATTCCTCTGAGACCTTTCCGCCCTATTAATTTGCCTAGGTAGTACAAAGGTAAACTTCAACCAGCCACACAACGATTACAAAATCTCAAATAGGGGGAAATGAAAAATAATGAGGTTTGACAGCATGTATATGCATTTCGGACAAAAGGAAAGGATTGAATTATGTGAAAATTAACTGGAAAAATGTGTGATATTAAAAAAAAAGTGTTATGTCAGTCTTCTGATAACATTCAAAGCTCTCTGTAACATGTGATTTGTCCCAGATTTTTTTTTTCGTTTTTTTTAAAGTGGGTTTCAAAACATCACCCCTGTGGAAGAGATTTCATATAAATTATAGAGCAAAAGATGATCTTAAAGGATGGCGTGCCGACAGAGCACACATCTTCTGAGTAATTTGCACCCTCCTGGTTTTATCTGTCACTTGAAAACAGATGTAGAAACAAATGATTTGCAGTAAAATCATTTCTAAAGGGGGGGTCACAAAGGTTTTTTCACACCTCTGGAATGTGGCAAGAATTAAAGAAATTTTATCGTGTCTCCTTCAACAAACAGAAGGAAACTTCAACTGCAAGTTGTCGAGTTATTAATTCTTCAGTAATGGCGTGAGGGGTAACCTGTCTGGAGACAGAACAGTTTCATTGTTTTATTGCTGAATAATATTCAAAATAGCATCCCAAGGCCCTTGGGTTCTTTTAAAATAAAAATAACAATAAAATACTGTTTCTATGCATGGCTGGTTTTGTTTGCTTGTTTAACTAATTGCAAGGCACCATGCTAAGCATTTCATATCTATGGTTTCCTATTAAGAAATGGTCCTGATGGAGCAATGGGTTAAGTGTTGGGCTACTCATTGAAAAGTCCGAGGTTCAAACCCGACAGCCTCTCCAAGCAAGAGATTTGAGGCAGCCTGCTTCCATCAGGATGTACAGGCTTGGAAAACCAATGGGGCCGCACTCTACTCAGCCCTCTAGGGGCACCATGCGTCTGAACGGAAAGCAATGGGTTGGGTTTGGTCTCTAGTCCAAAAAGCCAGTGACGTAGCTGTTACTGTCCCCACTTCAGAGATGGCAAAATTAAGATCTGAAAAATTAAGTCACCTGCCCCTGGCCTCAGAGATAAGAAATAGCAGGGCCGAGGAATTAAATCCCGGGTTGGCTTTTTCTTTCTCCCTAAGCTTCTGTCTAACAAATCTGGGTTGCAAATAGGAGATGCTGATGTTTTCTGACTTCCCTGTCAGTGTCCTGCTCTCCTTGGAAGCTCCAGTACAAATGCCACCCAATCTCCGGATCTTGTCCCATCCGGCAATTCAGCATTAGTGTTTATTTCTTCAGGACAAATGAGGTTGTCTGTCTAGGGTGCTGTTAGATCATGCCTTGCATCATAGTTGCTTGTGTACATGTCTGTTCGTTCCAGGCAGGCAAACATGAGAGTTTATTGTTGCGTGCTCTTCGTATGGGCTCTTCCTAACGTGCCTCATGTCAGCAGATTCTCTTGTGACGAGGGGGTAGCATGGTGTTTTACCTCTGCCCAGAGGGCCAAGGGCACCAGATGGAGCTTGGAAACATGGACTGCTGCAGAAAGACCAAGAAAGCATGCCAAGAAGAGGAGGCCACACTGTAGGTGAAATCAGTCTGTGTATTCAACCTGTGTCAATCTGCTTCCCCCAAGCCAGCCACTGAAAACTTAGTGGAGCACAGTTTTGCTCTGGCACACGGGGGGATGCCAGGAGCCTAAATTATTTTGACAGGACTGTTTTTCAGAAATCAAAGTCAAAGTAAAGATGGCAACTACGTAGTTTAATCCATGCTGCATTGCAGATTCAGATCCAGCTTCAGACTAGGGCTACATAGGGTTCAGATGAAGACATGCAGGGGACCAGGGACCCATTGCTTAGAAAAGGAAACCTCCAACTCTGTTTACCATGCTCCATCGTTCAGAGAGCACCGCTGTCGATAACCTTAGTACAATTCTTCTAGATCAGTGGTTCTTACTGGAGGAATCTCCGGGGGCCTTTTTAAATAAATCCCTGCAACCAGGTTTCAACTCATACCAATTCATTCAGGCTCCCTGGCTATGCTACCCTGGCATCAGTTATCTTTTGAGTCCCCAGAGGTTTCCAGTGCGAAGCCAAGGTTGAAAACCAGCAATGGTCCAGAGCAGGGCTTCTCAAGAGTTCACGTGCATACAGATGACCTAGGTCTGAGGTGGGGCTGCAACTATGCACGTTGTAAGTAGCTCTAGGATGATGCTCATGCTGCTCACCAGTGCTCTACTTCTTGTAGCATAGGGAGGGGGGGTGTCTTCGCAATCAGAATTCAGCGATACACAAATGAGTGGTTTCTTACTAGTGCATTTTGCGCAAGTCACTTAAACTGTGAACAATAGACATTTGACTCTTTTAGTTGCCCCACCTCTGAACAATTGAGAGAGATCTCAAGGTGGGAAGATACCAAGAGTAGATCGTGGAACATAGTATTCCAGGCAAGATTCTAGGGGGTACAGCGTCACTAGGAATGCGAGTCCACTTGATGGCCGTGGGTTTCTGGTGTCCCAGGAAGCGGTACTGAGAGTAACATTATGCCAGCGTTTACTGTGTGTCCGGAACCAGGCCAAGCCATTTAACAATATTATTTAATTTAATGGATCCCATTTTACAGATCAGGATGCTAAAATGTACAGAAGCTAATACTGTGGCCCAAGACATTTAGCCAAGGGTGGTGCTAGAAGGACAAACCAGGCAGCCTGATTCCAGAGCCCAACAAAAAGTAAGTGGACTTCAAACCAGAGCATCCTGTTGTTTTCCCAAACCGGATAATTTCTCAAACCAAGCCATGGAAAGCGACTTGGGTTAGCAACAAGCTGCTTCTTTCAATTGATCATTCCTTATTCAGAATCATGCACACCTACACACCCACACCCAAGAAGTCTTGCAGAAAGATGGAGGAGAGATGTGGTCCACACAGTGAGCACAAACATCAGTGGCCTGTGAGTGGCACTAAAGGATGGCGTTGCTTCATGCAACATCCTTAATATCCGCTCACCAGCTGCAGCTTCATTCTCTGAAGAAATCCAATATGGTTCTCCAGGCTTAGCTCAATAGCTGAGAGACTTCTTCAGGTGGTGCATAAAGGCCTCCAAATCTAGGCTGACTTGCAAGGCAGCGCCGGAAAGTTGTGTGCAGTCGGGTGGGAGAGACTTGGGGTTTGGTGATGACAAGAGGAAGGGAAGGAAGAATAGATGGGGCTGGTGAGTATCCAGGTATTCCGGCAAAATTAGACTCCTACACAGTCGCTCTGGCCATGTGTGTGAGTGTCCTTGCTCCCCTGTGTGACTGTGCACATGTGTGGGAGTGTGTGGCAGGACCACTGGACAGGAGAGAGTGACGGGAAAGGCAAGGCATTTGGAAATGTCCCTCACCATACAGTACCTTCTTCATCACCGCCTCCTGCGTTGACTGCTACCTTAGCCTTCACTCTGATGACATGTTGCCTTGACCCAGCCACCCCGTCTCGGTGTAGGCTATCTCTAACGAGGGACACGGGAAGAAGGCAGTGTGGCCTGCCTTGAACCACTGAGCTCTCTTCTTCCAGGCCGGGGGCCGCTCCCTCCGTCCACTCGGCCCACGGGAGGGCACAATATGCGTGTCCGACCCGGCCCTTCTCTTTTGTAAGTACACTTTCAGCCGTGTGCTGCCTGCAGCAGCTCAAGAATCTGGAATCCGAAGGGCAGGATCCCCTGGCGGAAGGTATCCTGTGCGCCTTTCCCGTTGGGAGGATGGCAGACCTGGGAGCTGCCATCGCTCGGTTCGCAAAGAAAGACAAGGTACGGTGTCTGTGGGGGAAAGTCAGCCCCCAGACACACAGTGCCTTCATGTTTTGGTTCGAAGGGCACGCTCCCCTTTACGACCTGAAAACTTCTCTTACCATCGTAGAAATCGCTGTTTAGCAAGAAAAGCCTGTTACCGCATCTTGGGAAACTGGAGTAACAGCATGGCGCATTCGCCGAGCAACGCCAAAGCTTTCCGCCGATGCACTGCCAGTCCGACGGGCAGCGTCCAGAAACCCTTCCGTTTGCCCTCCGACAGGAGGCTGCAGCGTTTGCATTTTTGTTCCTTGGGTTGTATAGCTCTTCTTTCCTTGCCTGCCTGAGCATGCACATGGCCTGGTGGTTTTCCAAGCGAACCTTGGCCTTGTCTGAGGGCAGTGGTGGTCTGTGATAGTGGGGTGGTCTCCGCCCACACGGGAGACCAGGGTTTGGTCCCTGGGCACCGCGCCTCGGGGCAGCCACCGCTTGTCTTCCATGGAGGTGTACGTGTTACTCTAATGTTGAGCAAGTTTCCACGGAGCTTACAGAGGAATATCTGCCAATGACCGTGGGGATGGCGCCGGAGAACCGGGAAGCATCTCATTCTATTAATTAAGCACGAGGTCACCATGAGTCCAGGGCAGGCTCGACAGCTGCTAACAATTCCTGTCTCCACTCCAAAATGCCCCCAAATTCTGAAACATGCATTTTCTGAATTGCCATCCATTTCACTCCAAATTTGGTTTGCGTCGTTGGGTCCATGTGTTCTTCCTGCAAAGCTGGCTTTATTGGGGTCTGTGAGCGTCGTGGGTTACACATTGGCCTGCCAACCGCAAGGTCAGCAGTTCCAAACCACCTGCTGCTCTGCGGGCAAAAGATGGGACTTTCTACTCCCTTAAAGAGCCACAGCCTCAGAAACCCATAGAGTTTCTGTCGTATAGGGCCACTCTGAGTCAGCCT
>NW_022105611.1:1177411-1178577 GCF_000313985.2 Echinops telfairi | reverse complement strand
CACATTCAATGACAACCCAGTGGTTAAGAATGAAGAGACAGCATTGGTCATTTTGGCTAACCTGCTCACTGCATTCCTTTCTGGCTATAAAAGATCACTGACCTTTAGTCAGCATCTCTCATCTGCAGTATGTACCTTTAGAAGCCACAAAGCGTCTTCCCTCCTGGGAGTCTGAATGGATTAATGTGTTTCACTGCTAACCTAAGGTGACCAGATGTCTCGCTTTTGACGGGACAGTCCCTATTTTTAACAATTTTTCCTGTGTCCCGCAGCGTTTTAAAAAGTCCTGATTTTTTGAAAGAATGCATGACAAGCTAGGGCATACCATTTTCGGCTGCCATGTGGCTATTTTACCAGGATATGAGTTTTAGCAATGGTGTCCCGCTTTACCAATGTTAAAATCTGGTCACCTTATGCTAACCAAAATATGGGAGGTTGGAGTCCTCCCAGATATGCCTTGGAAGAAAGGCCTGATAATCTGTCTGGAAACCCTGTTATTAAAACTCTATGAAGCATAGTCCTACCCTGAGTTGGAAACTGAGTGAACTTTTGCTTGGATTTCCCCCCTGCTTTTTCTTTATATATGAAACCCTGATGGCATAGCGGTTAAAGCTTTCAGCTGCTAAATGAAAGGTTGATGGTTCAAACCCACCAGCCACCCTGAGAGGTAAAAAGAAATGTGACGGTCAACTGCCATAAAGGTTTCCTGCCTAGGAAACCCAATGAGGCAGTTCTCGTCTGTCCTAGAGGGTCTCTGTCTGTGAGTCAGAACTGGCCCTGATGGTGACAAGTCTAGGAGCACGGAGACCTGAAGCCTGTAGAAATCTTCTTGCCTTTAATCTGGGTACCGAAAGTGAGTGGTGTCTCACCGTTCAAGTTTCACTGCTGTGTATGCTGCCCCGGGCTATTCAGGAAGCCTGCATTTCTCTCTCTCTCTCTCTCTCTCTCTCTCTCTCTCTCTCTCTCTCTCTCGCTGCTGGCTAAGGGCCCAGATGGAAAGGGTCTCCAGCTTCCACTACACACACATCATGAAAATGCGTGAATTCCCTCAAGTCTTGCTCTGAGAATAACCAAGAGAGCAAGCAGACCTCCTCCCCAGGCAAGGCCATAGGACAGTGGGCTGTGGCTGAATGACCCCAGGAAAGAGGGCCTAAAATGATCTGGGA
>NW_022105611.1:1174502-1176571 GCF_000313985.2 Echinops telfairi | reverse complement strand
GTGAAGTGGAAGTCTAAGGCTGCAGATCCTCCTCAGGCCCTGATGAAATGCATTGTCTGTGTTTCAAGCACCCTATCCATGTTAAAATTAAGCTTTTCATGCGCTTTCCTCTCTTGTCCTTTCTCTGTCAATCAGGGTATACCGGGAGAACAACCCCACCAGTATTCTCTTCAGAGACACTGTGGAATCTAGGAATGGAATGTAAATCTGACCTCCTAATTGCCCACTGACAATAATAATAAAGGTGCGAAAGGCAACTGGTGCTTCCCAGCAGTAAGCTGGGAAGCCTGGAAGGCTGTGTCTTCTCGTTCCCTGATCTTTGTGTCTCTGCGGGGGTTCCTCTGAGAGAACGCCGCGCAGAGAGAAGAGAGGGCTTCTCCACGTGGAACTGCAAAAGGATGACACTCTAGGCTGGGATCAGTGGTGTGTAAGTGGTGTGTCACACTTACATTTGAAATAAGTGTGTTTCCAAGTGGTCCCTACAGAAATAACCTTCTTTGCCAAGTAGAACAACAAAAAGTGGACAATAAGCATACAAAAATTAAGTAAGAAAGTGCTGTTTCATAGCCTGCACCTCATCGGCATAAACCATCTATTTATTGTTCCAGAGCTCTAAAATCAGTAATGAGGTTCTGACTATAGACATCCAGTCAGATGCAAATGAATCATGGCGATTCCTCCATAGGCAGAAAGCAATGGTTCTTTAGTGAGTTTTTCTTTCCCCACAGTGAACACAATACCTCAACTGCTACGTGGACTTGAAACAAATGTTTAATGTATTCTTTGCAAATTTCATTTTGCTGCAGGACTAATTTTGGAAGCCACCTGATTCCCACGCGGGATGGGAGAATTGCCGCTCTCCCATCATGCTTACATTTCCCTTCGCGGGATTTATTTCCCGCGCTCTGCCAACTGCTTGCTCCAGATATTTAATATTCAAATATTCTCATTTCTCCCCAGGTCTGATTACAACCACGTCGAGGAAATTGGACCGAGAGCAGCAGGCAGAACACTTTCTGGAGGTAAGCGCGTGACACCTGTCACTAAAACAGACCCTACATCTTCAGTGTCTTTGAGCAGGGGCTTCAAACACAAGGAGGTTTTTCCCTTGGACTGGGTCTGGACTGGAGGTTGCAGGTGCATTCCCTTTGAGCGTTCTTCTGTGTGGGGCGTGAGAGTAGCAGAGCAGACTGCCTGCCACAGACAACAGGACGGGTTATCGGCATCTCTGCCTTGACTTCAGGCCCCTCTGTCAATAGTTGGAAGAGAAAGTTCAGAAGCAGAGCCCCGTGAGACATCACGGCCTCCAATATAAAGAGAGACACAGCAGCCGTGTTGCAGATTCAGGGAAGTGCATCACTCGTGAAGAAGTGCCTGGCTTTCCTATCCATTTCTTTCTTTGTGGAAACGGTTGAGGAAGAGAAGGCTATGAGTTGATTCACTGCCCGCAATGGCTGTTTCTGAAGCCATAAAATGTTCTCCTATAACTCATTAAGACAGAAAGAGCAGCAATCTAAACTATAAGAGCATTATTTCTGGAAGGGGGGGAAAAGTCAGAGAGAGGAAGGCACGGGGTGAGAAAATAAATAGGAAAGAGCTTTGGAGAGCATTCCTTCCATACACATCTCTCCTTCGGAAGCTGGAAGGCCCAGTATGCTGTTTGACACTGTGATTTAAATGTGGCTAGGGAAAGGGTGACAATACATAGTACGGAGAGCTTTGTTGGGGCTTTATAAGGCACCGTGCTTCTAAAATGATCAGTTAGTTCTTAAGAACCACTTACTGGATGCCACAGTGCCGCCTGACAAACACACACCCCCTCCTTAAATCCTACCATAGACTCATTGACTTCCGCGGGAACTTCCTTCCTTCCCACACCCTCCTGTAAACCAGGGTCCCGGGAGGCTTGTTGAAAGAAGGCCATACTCGGGGCTGCAGCCCCTGAGCCCTGACCCTGCTCTGCCTTAATCAGCTGGAAGCTTGGGACTGTGCTGTTTCATAGCTCCTGGGCCTCAGTTTCCCCTACTGTGAAAAGTGGCAAACAATTACTACTCCATTATTACTCTAGT
>NW_022105611.1:1137342-1173775 GCF_000313985.2 Echinops telfairi | reverse complement strand
GGAGAGGCTGGTGGTTTTGAACTGCCAAACTTGTGGCTAGTAGCCCAATTGGTAACCACCGCACCACTAGGGCTCCTTCACACACACACACACCCTTTTAAATGTAGCTAAATATTGGCCCAACATTCTGATATATCCTGCGAACACAGATTGAGATTGAGGGCATCCTTTCCCAGTACCTGGAATCCTCTGCCTAGGGATGGTGTGGAGTGGAGTGGAGCCTGACAAAGTTATTGGGAGATTAGGATGTGCTTATTTTGAATGCATTCTAATTTTATGAGGACGGTGCAGGACTGGGTGGTGGGCTGGAACTGACTCAAAGAAGCCACCATCAACAACAACAATTCTAATTTTGTGTTTTAAAATTTTCTATACATATAAGGCATGGAGGTCACTGTCTGGCACTAAGTAGGTACTTGATCAAGTTTAATGATTGTGGTTTTCATTATCATCATATGGTGACATGACTCCGTCACCCTCCTACAGGTTCAGCTTCAGCTCCACACAGTCAGGCAAGTGAGACCAGAAGCCTTAGGCTCTGACTGTCCCTCCCCCGCCCCTCCACCCCCGATGCTGCCCTAGGCGCTGGGCATTCACACAGTGGACAGGAAGGCTGAGCCATGTGCCATAGATGAGCAGACAACGTCCTTTGGGCGCATGTCCTCTGAGGCCATTAGGAGGAGATGCCAGGAGAGTACCTGCAAGAGGAGGGTCATGGGCAACTTCCAGTGAGCTGAGCAGGTGACGTTCAAGCTTAGATAGAACCTCAAGATCAGGTGCTCAAGCAGCAGACCAAGGATTAATGGCAGTGAGTGGGTGAGGGTGGGTGACAGGCCATCATGTTGGGAGAACAAATTGAGGCAGGCTGTGCTGGGGATTCGGCATTGTCTCTGAGTGGCCAGGAAAAGCGCGGGAAGTTTGGCAGGATGGTGTGTTGTGATCCCCACTGTAAAGACAACACTGGCTGGAGGATGCCCGGGAGGCACTGGGGAGCCTGTGTGGGAGGCTTGCGGTCCAGGGGAGAGGGAATGGCGGTTTGTAGAAGGTGAGGGCCCGGGGCGGGGAGGGAATTATTATCGAATATCAATCTCTCCATTGTTCTCTGATCCAAATTGCTTCAGGATTTTGAATAACAAGAGCAAACAGGCCTTTCTCAAGTTTTCAGAGCAGCTATTTAAGGAACTGTCTGGAGACCCCTGACTGGTGCCCGCCCACATGTCCTGGGTACAAAGGGTTACTCTGCTCACTTCCTCGGACCCATTCTGCGTGCTGCTTTGTTGAGTGGACTCCTGCTTCAGGATTTGCAAACCAGTTGAATGTCCCTCTCTCCCTCGCTTCCATCTTCTCTCTCTCTCTCTCTCTCCCACTCCCCCCTACCCCCACTTCCATGTGCTTGTTGTGTTTTGTCCTGTCTATCTGCCATTGATGGGTTTGTCGGGATGACATGCATTTCTTTGTTTTCTCCCGCATGGATCATGAAAGGAACATTGCTTTAACTTGGCCTCGCAGAAAATGGCGCAGAGTAATACTCCTGAGAGTGTGAGGCTAGAGTTCTCTGTTATACACAAGTTTTTGTAACTGCTGATACATTTTGTGAGTCGCAAGGGCTGGGTGTAGGTAATTAACCTCCTGGAGAGTCTTTAATTGCCAAGATAACCTTACGCTCCTATTAAACTCATATTAACCTTTTGGCTCTATTTCATATCTCTCCACCCCAATAAAATAAAATCGACTCTTCTTGAAAGGACCCAGTTAGACTCTGGCCTGGCAGGTGCATTTCTGAGTCAGTAACCAGGAGGGCATTGGTAATTTGTTTGTAGTTTGCTATCCCCAGAAGAGAAGGCATTGAATTGTATACAGCTATTTAGACTGTAGATTTAAGATATTAATTTGACCCAGATGGGCTGTGAGGGGTTTTGAGTCTACAGAACATCTTGCTTACCAGTGGTCAAGCATGCAGCTGCGAACCTCTGTGGGCTTCACAGTCAAAAGATGTGGCAGTTGCAGCGGTACAGATTTCAGCCTTGGCAACACTGAGAGGCAGCTCTGCTCTGTCCTATAAGGTCATTACGGGTCAGAATTGTGTGTGTCATAACTCCTAGGTGTGGGTAATTAACCACCTAAACCCACGAGATTTTTGGAATATTTGCCTTAAATCTTTGACTATAAAAGAAAGGTTGTCATCACGAGAATTCAAAAGACTTGTTGAAGGAGCAAGAGAAGAAAAGAACCCTCCAGGTGGGTTCTCTGGTAAATTGCACATCGGAAGCGTGTTATGTGTGCGTATTGACCCGTTTTTCCCTCCCTACCATCAAATGCAAAAAGCCCACATGCTTAGCTCACTTGGAGCTGTACACATCCCTTGACAGCCAGGGATGACTCCTTGGGAAGGAGTAGGCTAATTCTAGCAAGTGGATGCAGACAGTGAATAGTGAACAAACTTTCTCTTGGCAGCTCTTTTAGCCCTGATTGCCTCTTTATCGTGGAAGGTAGTTACGAAAGAAGCGAATCAGTTCACCAGTTCTTTATGCTGTGATCATTTGTATCAATTGCTCTCTGATTTATTAGACAGAAGTCTCTTTGGGGCATGAACCTGAATTGATCAAGATAGTGGGGAAAGCACTGGTGTTCGATCCAGGCGGGCCTGAGACTGTATTTGGGTGCCGGCTGTGTCACTTTCTAGTCCTTTTTCCGGGCATCTGTAAAATGGGCATGAGGATGTCTGCCACGTGTTGGCATCACCAGTGAACGGACTGGCTGCAAAGTGCTTGGGACCCTGTCGATTAGGCAGTGTGTGTTCATGAACAGTGGAGGTGGTCGTCAGCGCAGACCGTGTTATCCGTCCGTCTGTGCATTCAGGGCATCTGGTTCAGCACCCGGGACGTGGGACACTCAAACCACACTGTGTGGACAAATGATCATGCTAACCAATACCAGGTGCTGTGAGCTTGGCTTCAACTTCTGGAGACACCAGGTGAGTCAAAGTGGAGCTGGACTCCCCAAGGTTTTTAATAACTATGATCTTTGGGAAGTGGATCACCAGGCCTATCTTCCAAGGTGCCTCTGGGTGGAATCGAACATCTAACCTTTCGGCTAGCCACTGATGGATTAAACCTTTACATCACCTTGTGATGCTCTGCCTACTCATGGATGCTGCTGTGCTTCAGAGCGACCCTGCTTTGTTTCATTATTGTTGTTTTTGAAATAGTTTTATTGGCATATAACTCAGACATCATACAATTTAAGTGCTCGGTGATATCGAGAAGAGTTGTGCAAACCTGAAGGATAAGGCTAGGAAACGTTTACTCCACCTCGTGGATATGGGCACATGAGAAAGAACATGGGCTTGGAGACGGAAGAACAGAAGGCTCTGCCTCCTTCCTGCTGGATGAGCTTTGCCATGTGAATCGAACTCTGCCGTTCCATTTCTTCATCTATAAAATGGGGGTAAGAACACCTCATTACCTTTTGCAACGATGGATAAGAGGAGCTGCCTAGAGCGCCTGGCACACCTGGAAGCAACTGAACGGTGGCAAGTCTTCCGGCTCCTTCCCGATCCCAGCTCCTCCTCCCTGTCCTCCACAAGTACTTGTCCGCTTCCTTTCTCTGGCTGGATGGCTCCAGTGGTTTGAATAGTTTACAGCACTTCAATTATTCTTAAAAGCTAGACCCACTTATAGCATCGTATAGTCCTTGCTTAATTATGTGTGAATCTTTATCTTGTGTGCTGAAAGAGGGTTGTTTGGTGGGGTTTTTCCCCCCTTCCTTTTGATCTTAAAACACTTTTCTATTCAGGGCTAGATGGTTTTGATAAGTCTCCCAAAGAGAACACAGAGGAAATTCTACTTGCAAATAAAAAAAATATGACAAGGCCCAGTAACCAATCTAAAGATAGCAGATGAAAAATTAGTCTGCGTGTACTCTATGACTTGAAGAAGTCCAGAAAAATGCAGGGAGGTTTTACAGTGAAGTCAATAAAAACAACAAAACTCATTTGCAGAAAGAATGTGCTAGGTCTATAGGCATGCAAATTATTTACTATTTGTCCCCTTAATATGCTTGTCCATCGTCCTCCATACACTTTAACTCACGTGACTCTTCTTGTTTCCTGTCTGGAATTCTCATCCTTTTTTTAGAGTTCTGTTTTTCTGAGGCGGGGGTGGGAATCCTACTCTCGGTACATTTTTTATAACATTTCCTCTTGCCTTAGGATGCAAATTGATTTCTTCAGTGAGTGCACAGCCTTGGTGGTGTCTTTGGTAAGCATCTGCTTTAGAAATGATGAACATTTCTGGTGGAGAAGAATCATGGGCTCATTTCAAGCCTGTAAGCAGCCCAAGAAATCTTCATTTCTTAACTCCACGACAGATAGATGTACCTCGTGTCGGCTTTTTCTTTCGGCCACTCTCGAAGAACTTGGCAGGAAGTAGCAATAGGCCCGCAAAGAAAACTAAGGTGTCCACGCATTCAAACAGCTCCTTGTAGCAAACATGGAGTCCCTTGGTGGTACAGAAGACCGGCCACCAAATGGAAGATTGGAGACTAGAGTCCTTTGGGAGGCCCTTTGGAAGAAAGGCTTGGTGCTCCACTTCCGCACACCTAGTAACGGGAAGCTCTCTGGAGCCCAGTTTCCCTCTGATACACGCAGGCCTGTGAGTCAGAGAAGATTTGAAGCAATGGGTTTGCAAGCAGGCAGTGACGTGTGGCAGGGAGATGATTAAGGTTTCTTTCTACAGTGCTCTCTGGGGAGGGCCACTCGTAATCATGCCCCCTGAACACCTTGGGATGTGTGGCTGCTCACCTATCCCACTCTGTGTCCACATCCGCCCCTCCTCTGGCCGTGGTGGTCACACTCTGGTGCATCAACCTGGGCAAATAGCATGGGAAACTCCATTTTCCTGCCTTTTCTTCCTTCTCGCCAGGCTTTACTGGGTTGCCACCTAGGTTCTGTTGATGGAATAAGTCGGAATAAGCATATGCTTCTCACTGTTTTTTGTTTTTGTTTTTCCTTTGACTTTCTTTAAGCACTAAAATCTCTTCATCTTAGGTAGACAGTTACTCAGGTTAGCTACCGTCTCAGAGTCGAGAGGATGGTTTTCATTAGTAACATCCAAACTGCTGCTATTCCATTGGATTCGTGTAAAGAGACTATTTTAAAGGAGGCCATAGAATCGCGTCATGCAGCCATTTCATAGCAGAGCCCGGTACAGCGCTTCCTCTCTTTAAACAACAGACCCGTGGCCTGAAATATCTACCAGCCCATTGAAAGGTTGCTAAGTGAGTCATGGCCTCCCACTCTGAGCTGATAATCACAGATTTCCTCCAGTGTCAGGTCAGCCCACCCTCCAGGATCAGCATCGTATAGAACCTATCTGAAGAGAGGAGACTCTCTCAGTCCCCCTGTGATCGTCCACTCACCACCCCTTCAGCTGCTCCTCAGGATTCGCCCCCTCGCTGCCTGTTCTCCTCTGAGCTCCGGGACACAGACACCCCTCTCCAGCATGAACTGCCTTGACTGACCTGTCCCTGAGCCTCCTTCTCCAACCACCACCACACCAGGCGGTTTGAACACAGCAGACTTGTCTGAGGAACAGAGGAGACTAAGCAATCCCAGCGCAGACAGAGAGAACCTCCATCCACAGTTGATGGTTTCCATCCACTGTACTCTCAGGGAAATGGTCACCGCAAGTTACAATTGTTCACCGAAGGCTCCCTCCTGGGCACACTCAGGCCGCTGGCTACTGTCCCCAGTCAAGGCCTTGCCTGTCACGAGCCTCCTGTCTTCCCTCTCCTCAGGACCAGTTTCCAGCCCATCATTTCTGCCAGCTTGCCCCTTACCTGCAGGACAGGTGTTGCCCAGGGGCACCTCCCTCTCCAGAAGCTTGCTTACATCAGGGTCATTCTTGAGCCGGAAGTGATGACCCAGTCAGAGTAGACCTTCAGTATTGTCCAAACCGACAGTGAGCACTGGGGGTGGCCCAGGAGAACGGGCGCGAGGGGAATGGGTCGGATGGGGCTGGGTTACTGGAGGGGGTGCAGTGAACACACTTGGCTGTTCGTGGAAAGGCTGGAGGCGTCGGCCCACGCAGAGATGTCTCGAAAGAAAGGCCTGGCTGCTTACTTTCAAAACCCTACGGAGCTCAGGTCTCCTGCCACTTGGGGCCACTGGGAGATAGAGTGGTTTGGTTTGTTATCGATGGCGGCGGCAGCGGCGGGGTGTGTGTGTGTGTGTGTGTGTGTGTGTGTACTCATGCATGCATATATGAAGTGTGAGCACGAGTTCCTACTCCGTGTGTTGCAGAACACTCCAGAGTGGTGTAGGCCCTTAAGAATCGTCTTTTATTTTTATTTCCTCTCTCTCTCTCTCTCTTTCAACAGGTGTAAAATATATCTAGTATGAAATTTGCTATTTTAACCAACAGCAGTTCTTTTTGATATCTTCCCAGCAGAGGGAATTGAAGACTTACAACTCTCTTTTCCCAATTGACCAGAGAATAAATATTGAATTAAGCACACATAAACAAATTTTCTAAGCAAATATTAGTTCTCAAAGATAGGGCATACAAAGTAGGGATTGCAAGATGCCCACAGGAATAGACAGGAAATTCAGAGGAGCTGTGTGTTTGTGTATGTATGTATTTGCAAAAAAGAGAAAGGGGGGGGTGTTCACAGAGAGGGGAACTGAATATAATGAACCTCACACGTCCTTACTAAAAAGATCATTCATTTCTCAGTTCAGCCAGGTGAGAGGTATGGAAATAGACAAGCCCAGCATCATCAGAAAGTCTCTTTATTCCAAGAAAAACCAAGATTATACTGATATGCAAAACCTCCCTATATTAAAAAGTGACAAACTCTTTAATGCATTCACATTGTGGGGAAGAATGATAAATACTGTTGGATATACCCGGGTCTGCCATAAACGGAAAATGCTCAGTGCCAGCTAGTCCATTTCAATGCAGAGTGACCGTATAGGACAGAGCGGAACTGCCCTTAGGGGGTTTCGAGACAGTGCACCTGTACAGAAAGCCTCATCTTCTTCCCTCGGGGTGGCTGGTGGTTTCAAACTTCTGGCCTTATGCTTAGGAGCCCAGTGGGTAACCCACTAAACTATAGACTGCTACAAGAATGAACAAATCTGTCTTAGAAGACATCCGATCTGAGAGTTCTTTTAGCACTCAGTGGCTGGCTGAACGCTTGGGATCTGAACCCACTGGTCACTTGGCAAGAGTAGATGTGGCAGTCTGCTTTCATCTAAAGACTTCCATCTGTGGACACTCTGGGGAAGGCCAACCCTCTCATGTAGGGCCCCTATGAGTCGGAAGGGACTAGACAGCACACAGCAACAACATGCCTGTGAGCAGTAAATAGAGACCTCGATTTTTACCACCTTCGAGTAGATCAAATGGATTCTTTTCTCATCTGCCTCATAGCTTGTAATTCTCTCACCATGGAACAAGTCCTTCACATACCGTGTGTAGTGATCATCTTTTCTTCTTTGCATTCCAAGTATTTTCAAGTGTGCCCCTCCGGGCTTTTGAAAAGTAAGGCGTGAGCCTCTGGGTTGTGCCTTAAGCCATCCTATTGAAAGAAATGCCCAGGGCGGCTGTGAGAATGTGGCTCTGCTCTCAGTTGACCCTGCTTTGCGTTGGGTGATAGAATGATTCCGTAGTTGTGTGGGCATCATGTCTGCTCTGTCTCACATTGGCAGCAGTTCTTGACTTATGAACTTGAACTTGCCTGGGCACTTAGCCCTCAAGTTAAGAAACGGCAAGTAAATACTTGTACACTCCAAGAGGCCACCTGGAATGAATACTTGATTCCATGAATACCTGCCTCCAATTCACCTATTTATGAAAGGTTGTGTTTGTTTCCTTTCCACTTAAATGTAAACACCAACTAGTAGGGCTGCAGGAAAAGATACCTGTTCTCTTCCCTAAAAAGACAAGCTCCCTGCCATCAAGTTAATGCTGACTCACAGCCACCTGCTTGGGGGGCGGTGTCTGGGCCGGCAACAGTTTATAGGAGTAGAAACCGGGTCCTTCTCCCACAGAACGGCTGGTCGTTTCAGACTCTATGTAGCTCGCAGCCCAACTTGTCACCCCAATGCCACCAAGGCCCCCGGTGTTCCCTTAGACCTCAAAATGCCTTTTCTGGCTGGTGGAAATGAGTTAGGCTTTGCTGCTCTGCTCACAATGGGCGACCCAGGCAGATAATTGCTCCGAGCCAGTGCCAGCTCTCCTTCATTGCGATTACCTGTGAGTGGCTCCCTAGCGGGGTGCTGTGTGGTTGCTTTCTTCAGGGCTCCTGGGGCAACCAGCTTATGTTGGGTCCTGGGCTTGGGAGAGGAGGAAGGTAGCAGTGAAACCTCGCCCCGCCAGGCAGGTCTGGCATCATATAACCATCCTATCCCTTGTCAGAAAAGCGCCCTGGACTTCTCTGCATGGCTCACACAACGCAGATCCGCCCCCGGGCTTCTCCTCCCCAGTGCTTGGTTGCCTTTGAGTGCAGCGCTGTGCTGTTTGGGGAGCCCGTTGACTCATGGGAACCCCAACAGAGTAGAACAACTTCTCCCATGGGGTTTTCTTGGCTGCAAAACTGTACAGAAGCAGATCCGCAGGGTAGCAGGAAGCACTTAGCCATCCTGCCTGCAGGCCGCCTCTCCATCCTGTGTGCGCAGATGTGGCGTGTTGACCCTGCTCCCTGTGTGTCATAGCTCCTGCTCCCTCTTTCCACCGCTTGCTTTCCTCGTGTATCTTTGTGCATCACACGCTCAGAGCTCTGGAATGATCTGTCCAGTCTCATTTCACTTGGGCCCTTCACCGAGGCCCGGGCTCAGCACCAGATGTGTGTGACCTAGTTGAACACTGGGCCTGTCTTGTGGAGAAATAAAAAATAATAATGATAATGATAAAAAGTGATGGCAGCAGGTGTAGAACAAGAGGCCCCTACTCCAGTGCTTCTGCTAACCCAGGGCAGCGTTGCTCTGGCGTTGCCCCCTGCCTGCAGCAGGCAGCTTTGTTCTAAGGAGCTGTCCTGAGGTTGCAGACTTTCCGAGTCACTCACCTCTGCGGCACATCCAGGGCTGGCAGCTGCCTCTATCTTTAGTCATTTATTTACTTTTCATTTTGCTTCTGCCTTCTTCCCTTCCCCTCCCTCCTCCACCTCTCCCTACCTGCAGCCTTATCTATTTTGAGGCAAGACTGACAGTGTAAAGATGCTGAGTGCTCTAATGATAATGAGCCAGGGTGGGCTGGAATGGCAGCGCTCAAGAAAGGAGGTCAAACACCATCAGTTCCTTCTAATGTAGTGTCTATGATGACTCCATTTAAATTAGTGATACAGAAGGCATCTGCATGGGTGAATTACAACAATCATTTTAAAGTTTACAACAAATGGATTTTGTACTGTCCTGTAGATTTGCAGCTTCCCCGGCACAGTGAGATTGGACCGTATGAATTACGGTGGAATTTCATTGCATTATCTTCAGATGATCTCCAGGCCTTTCTCCCTAGTCTGTCTTGTTCTGGAAGTCCCACTGAAACCTGGAGCACTCCAGCCTCCACTGACAGAAGACTTGGTGGCTATGCCCGAGTTGTTTTGGCTGGAACCCAAGCTAAGGTCTCCTGCTTGGAAGGCAAGAATTCTTATACGTAGGTGCCAGGGCCCTGCAATATACACACCAAAACAAACACAGCAAAACTCACTGCCGAGTCCACTTCAACTCATAGAGAAATGTACCTGGGGATGTAGATCAGCTAGGTGACCTTGAGCCCGATTACGTAACCTTCCTAAGCCCCAGTCGCCTCACCCGCAAAACTGGGACAATAACAGTGTCTCCTTTAGGCATTTGTGAAGATCACCATTTTCCACAAGCAATGAGCAGATAAATCTATGTTAATATAAGTTAGTGATATGAGGAAAAGCTTAAAGATGCCCCTCGGATTGATGAAGCATCCTTATCATGGCAAAAGTCAGCACCTTTTGTGCAATATCTGGGGGTCATGGTTAGGGAGTATACTCCCAAAATTGGAATTCACTTTCCTGTTTGCCTTCTCTACAGAAGATCCCACTGTGTAAAGGATTCACTGGCTTCCGTTTCCCAGCATTTATCTAAGTGGACATGACCACGTCCATTGGAAAAGTTCATTCTCCAAAGATAGACTGTAAGCATAATCAGCATGGATAGGGCACGGCAGAGGAGAAGATTCTGGGGGCTCCTGGCTGGTCTGTTGTCCCTCGGGATTTCTAAGCCAGAATCTCAGAAGAGGATGTAGGGAGACTAAGGCATCCAAAGTCAAATGGCAGAGGCATTGATTTTCCAAGAAGCCAGGAGCTAAGATTAGATATTCCTAAGACCTGGATTGCAAACTTTTCCAAAAGTGTATGTCCAATTTTGTCCCTGGCCTGCCAGGTTTCCTAGAGAAACAAAATAGCTTTAAGGCCTTACGTTCTGCCTCGTTAGTAATGCAATGAATGTGGTTTCAAGCACATCTCAAAACATAAGGGGGATTCTTGGGTGCATGTGAATGTGCGCCATTCAGATGTCAATACCCTTATTGCATAGAAAGAATACAGTGGTCATGAGAAACTCAGGAGGGTGTCCGTAAAGTGAATGACAGCCTGTCTAGCACCAGCAGCAGACACTGGGCATCACAAGTATCTGCCCCAAGCCTGGCCTCTGCTTCAGGGTTTTCTGCTCTGTTTGGGAACAGCAGGATGAGATCCTTGAAATTCTGCAACTTCTCCCTTCCCAGATCTCCCTTCAGTGAAGGTCAACATTGGAAAGATGGCAAGAATAGAGGAGCATTCCTTTTTATACCCCCAACACCTGGATCAATGCTTGCAAAAAAAAACAGGCTTGAACTTGAAGTTTAGGGATTCCAGTAGTTCACAAATAGGACGATCCATGCTTCCTAGGGCACCATGATCTAGTTGGAGGTCCACGGAGATGGAGCATGCAGAGATGACAAGAGAATAAGGGCTTCTCTGACTTCCTGTGTATGGACTCAGTCCCCCGTGTCCTCCTCAGTAGAAAGGACACGCACCAACCCAGCTCATGCTGGCACTTAAACAACCCACCCACGTGCAGGGAGTTAATTCCCACTTGTAGTGGCTCAAAAGACAGAGTCCAACTGCTCCTTGGGTTTCTCAGGTTGTAAATCTCTGTGGGAGCAGACAGTGTCATCTTTTCCAGCAGAGCACTGGTGGATTTGAACCACAGACCTTGTGCAGTAAGCCACAATGCCACTGGTCTTCTTTAGGGACCTAAAAGCTGTTCCTAAATCACATTTAACCACCTGAAATCTATCATTCTCAGGCAATCATAAATACATAATTCAGAAGGAAGATCTTAGATTTTTCATGAGGTACCTGGTAATAATTCCTGGCATGCCACAATATACTTTTAAAGCTGCTGATAAATCTTAATATCAGACATGGGGCTAAGCTCAGTGCTAATGCATTATTTTATGTACGTGAGGTAAAATCCACTTTTAAGATATTGCTTTTAAATAAAAGAAGAGAAGCACAGTATTTTTTTTAATGCAGATGCCTCAGGAATGCAAAACAATTCAGACGAGGCAAAGAGTCCCGAGCAAGTAGACCACCTCTGACCAACTCAGAGTGGAGTTCAGAAAAGGTCAAGGACCTTCTGACTCTCTCCTTATATTGTTGTTGCTCGCTGCCATCAGGGGACCACTCCAACTCGTGGTGATCCCCCTGACAGCATGGACTCTGATCCATAGACGGACGTTTCATTGGGTGATTTGGGAAGTAGATTATCAGCCCGTCCTTGTTCATCTGTATTACTCAGGAAGCTCCTCTGAAGCCTGCTCGTCACCATAGCGACCCTGAAGCTCCTGAGGCACAGGAGGTAGAAAGTGAACCTGAGTCACCAAGTGGAAGGCAAGAATTCTCCCACCGCACCCTCCTTCCCCACATGCGCACACAAGGCTGTAAGTCAGCCTGGTGCCTGGAGACCGATGCATAGGGTTTCCATGGTTGCAGTCTTTACAGCTGCAACTCACCGATTCTGTCTTCTGACACACCTCTGGGTGAGTGCCACACTTTAGGCTAATAGATGCAAACCATTTGCACCATCCCACCACTCCTTCCTTCTCTGTATCGGAACCTGAATATCCAAATCCATTGCCTTCTAGTCAATTCCAAGTCACAGCAACACCCAGGATGGAGTGGGGATCCCAAGGGTGTGAGATGGCAGAAGCAGACGACCTCTTCTTTCTCCTCTGGCGTGGCAGGGGATTTAAAGCTACCAACTATTCACGTAGCAACTAAGCACTGTGCCCCTAGGACTCCTTTCTCCACGCATGCCATTGTTGTCAGTGCTCCTGATAGGTCAATTTTGTGTAAATTTGGCTGGACCAAGGGTCTCAGTTGTTAGGCAGTAGTTGACCAGGATGTGATCTAACATGCGTAATCGACTCCAGGATGGGATCTAACATATGTGGTCCACTTTGAGCAGCCAGCAGTTGTGGTGAAGCATGCCCCATTGATCGGGACATAGCCTTGATGCAATTGGAAGAAGAGCTCCTCTGGGTTTAAATCAGCCTCTGCCGAAAAGCTCGTTGTATCTGCTGGCTCTGGAACCTGCATCTGGTGCGTCAGCCTATTACCATGTCTGTCTGTAGGAGTCTGTAATGAGTCAGGAGCACTTTTGTCCTCAGAATGACATCTTTGGTCTTTAACCCTTGAAAGAGATGTTTTGCTGCAGATTTGCCCAATGCGGTGTGTTACTAGATTTCTTGACTGCTGCTCCCATGAGCACTGATTGTGTGTCCAAGTGAAAGGAAAGACGTGATGGCTTCCATCTTTATTCTGTTTATGATGATGCTGTCTGCTGGGCTGCATCGATAGAGGGACTAAATTAGTTTTGAGGAGCCCTGGTATTGGCCCTTTGGGTTAGATGTTGGGCCGCTAACTCCAAGGTCAGCAGTTCAAACTCACCAGCCACCCTGTGGGAGAAAAATGAGGCTGTCTGCTCCCATACAGATTTGTTCTTCTGGTTCTTGTTGTCCAGTTGGTTCCGATTGATCGTGACCCTGTGGACAACAAAAAGAAACACGCCTGGCCCCGTACCATCTTCTTAATGATGGGTGGCTTAGCGTCACTTGGAATCACAGTGGGTATTAGTGGCCTAGTGGCTGTTTGCCAAAAGGCTGGCAGCCTGTCACCAGCTACTGCAAGGAAAACGGACACAGCAGTCTTTCCCAGGAAAGATGGACAGACGTGGGAACCCTAGGGAACTAGTCTCCTCTGCCCTTTAGAGCTGCTGCAAGGAGGCATGGTCTCGAGAACACTAGGCAAGTTGTACATTTTATTGCTTATTGAATAGAAAGCTGTGCGTTCAACTTTTGACTCTATATCATGCCACATGACTGATTTTTTTCTCTCGTTGCCAATGAGATAAATTTGGTAAAGGAGCATAGGTTTGCCTTTAGAATTTCCATCATTAGCATCTATCTCAAATACCAACTCCCTTCCATGGAGTCGATGCTGACAGGGTAGAGCTGCTCCTGTGAGTGTCCCCAGACTAACCGTTTCCTTGAGTAAAAACCCACGTCTGTCTCTGGCAGGGCAGCTTGTGGTTTCAAACTGCTAACCCTGCAGACCACAGCCCCACCGGCAAGCACTGCACCACCGGTCTCCAGATCCTCTTTCAGCAGGCCTACAAAATGGGCATATTACATGGAGGAGAAGGCTGCAGTTGTATTTAAAGTAATATGGCAGCCTTGCCAGCAGGGAGAGGCCATGATGACCAGCAGCCTCTCTGGTGTGTAAGAACCATAGGTGTGCTTGTGTGATTTCCACTGGAGAACAAGATGGAGTGTTTGTTTCACATGTTTACAACAGGCGATGCTGTTCTGCCTCTCTCAGCTGCGGCTTGGACACGCTAGCGCAGCCTGTGTATGAAGCATCTCAGCTCTTTCTGTGCATGGCTGTGACAGACCCACCATGTCTACTTTGATCCACACACAAAAGCCATGGACCCACCTGTAAAAGTGCTGCTCCCTGAAGCCATTCATTTAAGATTTCCTGTCGTACCACAAGGACATCAGCATACAGAAAGAGTGAGCTTAGCTCCTGATGGTTCAAAGCTATCTACCTCAGTGAAAGGGAGAACATGTAAGATTATCCCCAAACACTTCTAGAAACTAGATAGTGCCTGAGGTGATATTGGTGAAAGACAAACTATTTCTTATTACAAAAGTTATACATATTCAGTGTAGAAAAGCATAATAAAATGATAGTTTAACAACACCTATCATTTCCCCAGGCAGTGATAATTACTTTATATATTTCTGCGTATCATCTTTCAAAATGGCAAGGGAACTTTGAAAAAGCTCATGGAAAGATGGAATTGAAAGATAGTGGAATTTCCCCACAAAAAACTCTCTCCTATTTTTGTATCATATGTATTTCCACATGCACAGACGTAGTCTGGTCAGTCCAGAGATGTGCACACGTGACGTGTGTTCTACAATAAAATTGCACAAAGACTGAAATTATAGTGTGCATATTGTCTTGTAACCTCCTTTTTTTTTTTCATTTCTTAATGCATTGTGGCCATTCTCCTATATTGAGGCTATTTTTTTTTTTATCATTGCACGGGGGGTCTCATTACACAGTGATCTATGGCACAGTTTTTCATGACCACAAGGAGTGGACTAGATGCCACTTTTTCTAACGGAAGACATGGATGCTGCCCATCCCACAGCATTCCAGCCAGACTTGAGCAGAACTGGCCTGATGGCCACTCCCAAAGTCTGATGTCTACACTCTGCAGAGCTGGTTTGACGGCCACTCGCATAGTCTGAGGTCCACACTCTATAGAGCTGGTTTGATGCTGGGGTGCAGGTGTTCCTCAGAGAGATCGCAGGTTTGGGTCTAGACCACTGCTAAAAGCAAGTGTCACCATGAAGACAGCCACACATTTTGGGGGATTTCCTGGTGTTGACAGGATCAGGTATCAGGCATCAGAAAACCCAAAACAACCATTTTGATGTGAATGCGGGGGATCAGAATGGAGACCCAAAGGCCTCTATAGATGATTTAGACATTCCCCCACAGAAGGGTCACAAGGAAGGGACTAGCCAGCCAGGGTGCAGTATAGTACCAACGAAACAGACAACATTCCTCTAGTTTTGTAATGCTTTCTGTCTGCCCCCACCCACTATCATTACCCCAGTTCTACCTTACAAATCCAGCTGAACCAGAGCATGTACACTGATACAGATAAAAGCTCTGGACACACAGAATCAGGAGCATTAATGAGAGTAGCAATACTATGGAGGGTAGGGGGAAAAGGGGAACCAATTGCAATCATCAAAGTACAACCCCCCACCCCCACCCCCGCACACACACACGCAGGGGGATGAGCAATAGAAACATGGGCAAAGGGAGATAGCAGACAGTATAAAATATGAAAATAAAAATAATTTATAAGTTATCAAATGTTCATAAGTGTGGGCGGGTGTAAGTCAGTGGGAGAGGGAGGGGGGAAAGAGGAGCTGATACCAAGGGCTCAAGTACAAAGAAAATGTTTTGAAAATGACGATGGCAACATACATACAAATGCACTTGATACAATTGGTGTATGGATTGTTATAAGAGCTATAAGAGCCCCCAATAAAATGATCTTTAAAAAAAAGTTAGATTTACACTATAAGGTCTATAAAGTATGCACCAGCATTATGAAATTAAAAAGTTTGAAAACTGGTGAAAGTAACCCAAATGCCACACAGAGAGAGGAAGCGAGCTCACTCTGTTGGGAAAATGATACCAGTAGACTTGCTGCCACATCCATATTGCCACAAATCATCTACTTGTCAAAAGCTCAATACCTGCGCAGTACACAAAGGCAAAGTAGAATGGAAGGAGCCGTCGCTGTAGTTAGCACTCCTTCTGCCTATGGATTAACTAAGAAAGAAAAGGTTACGGCCATCCCATCTAATTTGGTCCCCTGACCACCCGGCACACAAGTGGCAGGAGAGCGCCTCGCTGACGTTGTAGCATTCCACCATAGAGCATCCGATGATTCTCCAGTGTCCACGCATTTACATCATGGAAACACATGGACAAGGACAACCGCACATTGACTCACACCCTCTGGGAAATGCTGTCCAGAACCTTCACATGGAACCTCAATGGTTAGCCGGAGATAGCTGAGCATTTTACCCACGGAGAGCAACGACGACTTTCTCTTTCCTTGTACTTCCTATAGGTCTCATAACATTTCCTCGTTGAAGGCAAAACCACACGCTGTCAGCATCTTTTCTCAACAGCACAATTAAATCCCACAGAATCATAAAACTCCAGAGCTAAACAAGACCTTAGGAGTCATCGACTTGATGATGGATTATTTAAATCCCAAATTAAAGATCTGCATAAACATTTGCCAAATGTGGGCATGCAAGCGACACTTCACATTTGGCATAGCCGTCCGCATTCTCCGCTGGCGACACACTGGGGTGTAAAAGAGGGAAAGGATCCAAACCCAACTGTAGCTGCGGCTTGACATGTCTTTGAGAGGGTGCATATGCCCTCCCAGATTTCAACGCAAAGCCCCATCAGAGGATGCCAGTGGGACCAGTAGAAAGAAGGGTGGCCGGCTTTCGTCTTCACACATCCCCTGTCAGCGCCAACTTGGGGCTGTTAAATTAAAGAGACTCTGCAAAAACTCTTCCACGTCTGCCAAGAAAAAGTCAACTTTGCACTCAGGGAAACGACTCCATTTTCAGATAACCTTGAAGGGCTTTCAGTGAGAAGAGACAGGACAAATACCGGGCTTCTATGAAATCTCTCTTTCGGAGGGTGAACAAACTAGATATACATGCATTTATTGCTACAACAATTCAAAAGACAACGGTGTATGTGCACATGTTGTCATTAGGTGCTGTCATTAAGTGGTCCCCATCTCTTAGCGACCCTACTTACAACATACCCAAACTCTGATCCTCCTGGAGTTTGGTGCAAGAGGGGACTTGAAGTGACTGTCTGACTAATTCAAAGGATGTTATTTCAAAAAACGAGGAAGAAGAAAGCAAGTAAGCATTAAGACAGGCAGAGTCTAAAAAAAACCTGCTAGCTGTGTTTGGGAGCATGTGGAAAGGACGAGGCACGGAAGCAGTTAAAACAGCTCGGGAGCAGCAGAGATGCTTGCTAAGCTCCTGGCCCAGCTCTTTGGTGTTTCCATAAAGGAAACCTGAGTATAATAGCCCTGCTCAGGTGCCGTCCATCCAGTTCCTCTCTCAGTCTCTTCTACCTTTTATTTTGGGGATCCTCTGGTTTCTTGAACACCTCTCTGGATGGTAGGTCATCTACCTTGTCTTTCAATCCTTTTAAAGCATTATGTTCTATTATTTTCAAACTTAAATGTCATCATCATCGAAGGATAGTTTGGAACAGACTCCTTGGCAATCACTCTGGGTTTCAGGATTTGGGGGTCCTTTGTTCTTGTTGCTAGGTACTGTCCCCTCGGTTCTGGCCCATAGGAACCCAGAAGGAAACACTGCCCAGTCCTGTTCCATCTCACAATTGTTCTTATGTGTGAGCCCATTGTTGCAGTCTCATGGAGGGCCTTGCGCCTTTTCTCTGCCCCTCCCCTTTGTTACCCATGATGTCTGTCTCCAGGGACTGGCCTGTCCTGGTAGCAGGCCCGAAGCACGTGAGCTGGAGTCTCATCATCCAGGCTTCTAAGGAGCATTCTGACTGTACTTCTGCCAAGATAGAGTTGTTGGTTCTTTTAGAAGCCCGTGGGATTTTCAATCTTCTTTGCCGGTACCACGATTCAATACATCAATTCTTCTTTGGTGTTTGTTTATTCACTGTCCAACTTCACAGCTTCAGGTAGGTGCACCCTAGTCCTCAAAGTACCGGCTTTGCTTTTCAACACTTCCAAGAGGTCTTGTGCAGCAGATTTACCCAATGCAATGCGTTCTTTGATCTCCTAATGTGACGTCCATGAGCATCGATAGTGGATCCTAGCAAGACAAAATCCTTGATAACTTCAATCTTTTCTCCATTTATCATGATGTTACCTATTGGTTCCAGTTGTGAGGATTTAGGTCTTCTTTACCCTGAGTTCTTAGCCATACTGAAGGCCAAAACCCTTGATCTTCATCAGCAAGTAGTTCAAGTCCTCCTCACCGTCAGCAAGCAAGGTTTGTCATCCTCATATCACAGGTTGTTAATAAGCTTTCCTGCAGTCCTGATGCCACATTATTCTTCCTATAATCATTTCCCGGATGATTTGCTGAGTGTATGTATCAAATAAGTACGCAGAAAAGATAAGCCCTGGTGCACATTCCTGATTCTAAAGGCGGAAGTAATAATATATATGTATCTCTTATAAAACCTTGGATGACAAGGTCCTTAAGGACTGTGAAGGCAGGTTCTCAACCTGTGGGTCGTGACCCCTCTGGGGGTCAAACGACCCTTTCACAGGGGTCACCTGATTCATAACAGTAGCAAAATTACAGTTATGAAGTAGCAACAAAATAATTGTATGTCTTGGGGGCGGGGGGTCACCACAACAGTTTTAACACAGTTCCTCAACTGCATTAAAGGGTCCCAGCACTAGGAAGGTTGAGAACCACTGGCCTTTAAGGTAACCTAGTGATACAGTGGTTAAAGCACCTGGCTTCCAGCCAGAAGGGATTGGTTTTACTCCAGTAGCTCCTCCGTGGGAGGAAGCTGAAGCTATCTGCTTCCATGAAGATTGTCACCTTAGAAACTCCAAGGAACCAGTTCTGCTCTGCCCTGCAGGATCACCGTAAGGCAGAATGCGCTCAGTCAGAACCAACAGCAATGTGCTTGAGGTTTTTTTGTTGTTGTTGTTCGTTTTTTTAATAACCTTTTTTTGTTTTCCTCTAGCACAGAGAGTATACTAGACAGTAAATACTGACCACGGTGAATATTGAAAAAGTGTTCTCACCCCTCGTCTTTACGAGGTTGCACACAGACAGAACAAGTCTCAGCTCAGTCATCAATAGTTTATTTCTGGGAGGAGCGTGAGCTGTCTATCTTGACCTGTGCCCAGGCATTTCCAAGGACGTGTGCATATGTAAACTTCGATAACTGACAAATGGCAACATCAGTATGGAAACATAGAAAAAGCACCATGTGTGAGTTTGCTAGCCAAGAAGACTGGTCTCCCTGGGTGTCTGCCCCTCTTCCAGTTGAACTTCATTAGGGGATTCCTGACAAGACCTTTTGCCACCAGAAGAAGGACACAAAAACAGTGTGTTGGATTCATGAAGGAATAGATGGTGTGACTGAGAGATGCCTACATTGTTTAAGAGCAGCCCCTCTTTTCGTTGTCATTAGCTAGTCTCGAGTGGATTTTCCACAGAGTAGAGCTGTCTCATAGGGGTTTCTCCTTCTTTATAATTCTTAACAGGAGTAGCTCATCAGATCTTTTCCCCCACAGAGCTGCTGGAAGGGTTAGAACCACCGACCTGTGAGTTAGTAGCCATTCGGCACTTAACCTATGTCTCCCAAGTCTCTGCTTACAAGGTTGGAGCCAGCACTCAGGCCAATGTACATGTGACTTTGCACACGGCCTAACGCTTCACCCAGGTGTTCAGGCGGAAAGCCTGACATCACAGATGAAGAACGCAAGCCAGTGGAAGCTACAGCGCTGGGACCGATAAATGGTCCCAGAAATGGACTCCTGGGATCAAGAATGATGGCTGAATCTTGGAGAAGGTAGCTGCTGCCCTTAGCTGCTGCAGCCGAGGTTGGGAGTAGGAGTTCAAAAGCTCCCAGAATTCTAAGCAAAGGCAAAAGCTTTGTTCCCACTGCTTTTCTGTTCTGTCCTTGATTGTCATACATTTCAATGGCATCCAGATGTTCCATTATTTTAGCTACCAACTTGGGAAATTGCATTGTAGTTACTTTCAAAGTTGTCAGAACAGTAAACTCAACAAAGACAGTTTATAACTCATTTTCTCTAAAGTGCTTAATGTTTTTCCTTCTTCTTCTTTTAACCCTCATGGGCTGGCATTTAAATAAAGTAAGTTAGGATTTTGAAATTCAATTAGTTTCTGTTATCTGCGAAGTTATTCTTTTGCTCATTCACTTGCAGATCAGAGACTGCATAGAGGAACTGGGGATACTGTACTTGAACTTCTCCCAGACTTGGGTGGGGATCCACTCACAATGGGGCACTTGCTTTATGCATTAACTTCAGATATTTGCATTTCTTAATTTGAGATGAACCTATTTAAGTTCACTGGGGACTTGGATGTATGCCCCTACCCTCACAGAAAATGGAAGGCTAGTTAGAAAGAACACTATTTAATCAATCAACCTATTACTCGTGAAAATGCCTCCTATCCTAGTTGAATCAAATGTGTATATGATGTGCATATCATAGTTCTTGTCTGATTTGCTTAAGATTTTCCAGCAAATTCTGTAAATGTCAGCAGCAGTGGAATGAAGTTCTTCAACTTAATGCCCGCCTTATTCTCATGGTAATTTTGAAATGGGGAGACTTGGGCACATTCATAAATGGTAACTGTAGAAAATCGGCCACTTTCAAATCAAACAAAAGCATGGGGAACCTTGAGGAGACTGAAAGAGGAGACTTTCTAACAAGACACTCTCGTTAGTGTCTGTTCAGGAAGCAGATGAATGAGGGAGTGTGCATGACTATTGGCGTGGAGTTGCTTTTTCCTTTGTCTTTGCTCGTTAAGTATAGGCTGCTTCTGTGATCTGGCTGTAAGGTTCTTAGCACCCTGTAGGACTCAATAAATATGTAGTGCTGATAATATTATTGCTCAGAATTCATTTAGCATTTTTACGTCTTTCTCTTTCTTTGGTCTCAGTGTTCTGCCTACTAGGTGCAGGGAATTTTAATTTAATGCTCACTTGGAGACTTAAAGCTTAGAAGTGTAATGACCCATGAGAGATAATCCTCCAGTCCAGCAGGACATTTTTTGGAGCAAAGCCGCTGGGTAGCCCAAGCATTCATTCGGAAGCAGAGAAACTTTACTTCCCACATGAAAAGTTGGGAGCTTGGTGTACTGGCTCTGCCAGTCTCTCCCCTCCTTGTCATCCAGCCACATCATAATCCCCTAGCGTACAAACCAAAAAAGGAAAGCGAGAGAGAGAGAGAGAGAGAGAGAGAGAGAGAGAGAGAGAGAATATGAGTAGATCTATGATAATGAACAGCTCTGACCAAGCTCAAAGAAACAGTGGTCCATGACAAAAAAGAAAATAGAAGTCGGAAGGAAGGGGAATAAGAAGTTTGTTATCAAGACAACCCCGCTGTTTCTTTGTGCCGTTCAAGCCTCACTAGACTTTGGGATATCTGAAAGTGACCATGTAATCTCTCCTATAAAATTGCTTTTTCCTCTTGACTTACAAAATACTCACCCCAGGTAGTTTCGATACCAACAATCTCCTTGGTGCCTGACACCATGGTTGGCATGTAATAAGCACTCTGTGATTATTCAACGGAATGAATGAAGAAGTCATCCATGAAGGGTAATTCCCAATTATTTTAGAAATCCTGGATCTTGGTTATTTGATTGCTTCTTTGAAAAGAGAAAACTGTGGAAGTTACCTGGAAAAAAAACTCTCAACTCTTTCTGGTATATAATTTGGGACGTCTAGGATAAGTAGCCTTTATTTAAAAAACTAACTTTATATAGAAATGTAATAAAATGCTCTAGGACTGCCAGCTTGAGATTATCTTCATGTAAATTAACATTCGTGAGAGTATTTAAATATTGGGTAGGAGAGCCAGTTGGGAGCATCTGGTTGTTAAATAACTATTAACTACATGACTATCCACATGTGCACATATGCCCATTTACAGCACACACACACATACACATGAGTCCTCTGACACGTAAAATATAATGATTACACTCACACTTATCCTAAAACAGTTGGAGACACCAGACTAGCACTGATGAAGCAATAATTAACACAACTGGAAGACCAGACCTAAAAAACAGGCTCATTTTGACTCACAGTAGCCCTATAAGACAGGGTAGAGTGCCCTGAGACTGTAATTCTTTATAGGAGTAGAATGCCCCATTCTTCTGCCAGAGCTGCTGACCTTGAAGGTACGCCACCTAACGTGTAACCACTGTGCCACTAGGGCTGTGCATTAAAAAAATGTGAGGAACAACTTGTATGTGCTAGCTGAGTTCAGAGTGAGCTCTCAAGAAGGATGTTATGGAAGAGACGAGACTTTATTTGGATCTTGGCTAAGAAGAGGAGCAAGGTACAGGAAGAGCACACTCTGGATTCAAAGACAGGGCCTTGGAGAGAACAGGATTACAGCACCCTGGGGAGGCTTTGATACTGGGAGCCTCAGGACAGGACAGTAGGGTTTGACAAGGTCTGTCCCGGCAGAGGGGACCACTGGGGGAGGAGTTTCAATTAGGTACTGAGGAAATAGATATCCAGGACCGATTTCTTGGCGGAAAGAATGATGTGATGATGGTGATGTACAAAGATCATTTATCTGGTAAAAGAAGACTTGGGAGTAAAAGAAGACACCGTGATCAGGCAGGCCAGTTAAGAGGTGTCAGATCCAGGTGTGAGAGAATTGCTAACCAATCACAGAGATGATCAAAGAAACAGAAAATGGGCAAAATGTCGAGATAGTCAATGGGAGGATAGAGGAGCAAGAGCAATGATTTCCCACAGGTACCCCAAAGCCAGAGCAGAGCTGTGACCATACATTCTATTGGCCACGTTTCTGTTTCTTCCCTTCAGAGTAAGTGACGTGGTCATCCTGCCAGCTGCTTACTGCTTAATTAGCTCCTCTAATTGACAGATACTATATGACCTCTGAGTCGCTCTGCCCTTGCTCTATGCTCCTAGCTTTGGGTGCAAAAAAAATACCTTGCAGCAAGCATTTCTCAGGAAGAAATATATATATACGTATGTTATGTATATTTGTAGTACATATAAATAAATACAATATATTGTTAACAGTTTATAAAATATAATTCATTAGTTATTAAAACATAGTTATGTTTAAATCAATAGTTTATAAGTAGATATCATTTATATTTTATATGCAACACATAAAATATAATATATAAATATTTGTGATATATAATATGTAACTATATTATAACATGCACTTATATTTGTATAGATATATAGAGAGAGAATGATCATTTCTTTTCCTTTTTATAAAATTACATGCATTTTACTTTTACACATCTCCATATAGTTCTTGACTGCATTTTGGGATCTATGTGCTTTCTAGCAACCACATTGTTTTTAGAACAGGTGGGTTTGATGTAAAGGTTTCCGGCCTTTTCATCCCCTTCTTCACTGCATATAGATGTGGAATCTGACCCTGAGGAATGGGCTATTCCCTCACGTAGCCACTTTGGCTACGAACCAACCCATCATCCTAACTGATCATCCTGGCTGTCATACAAAAATAGAATCCAGAGAGGCAGTGTGGGGAGGGAGAGGACTTCTCTTTAGAAGCACATGAATGGTCAGATGTTCTTGGAGAAACGAGCAACCGATGTGCTGAGCTGGAAAAAACGCACTCGGGCTGATGTAGGATATTGGCAGAAAGAGCCTGGACATAGACTAAGGCAAACCAGAGACTGAATAAATATTCTACCATATCCTTGCTGATTCATCTAGATCCGAGAGCAAATACGTTCTGTGATCTTTTCGATATCAAACAGCCAAACTATGGGGATAATAATTATAAGGTGACCAGATGTCCCGCTTTTGGCGGACAGTCCCAATTTTTAACAATTTTTCCTGTGTCCCATGGCATTTTTAAAAAGTCCCGATTTTTGGAAAGAATGCACGACAAGCTAGGGTATACGGTTTTCAGCTGCCATGTGGCTATTTCACCAGGATATGAGTTTAATCAATGGTGTCCCGCTTTACCAATGTTAAAATCTGGTCACCTTATATCAACCACTTCACCAGGCTGCTTCAGGGGCTGTGGAGAAAGCCTGTGGAGAAAGACATAGCAGAATACCTTACCTGTGACAATGCATCACCTGCTGTGTGTTTGTCTCCTCCTCCTTCAAGGCACCACGCAAGTTTCATTTTGTTGCCCCGATGAGGTTGCACTGCCCTAACTTAACATACGGTAGCTACTCAATCCATATTTTTCCCAGTGAATACAATATGAGAGGGACACTTTGAGGTCTAGCGAAGGAGCAGTGTTTATGATCAAATGGACCTGTTTGCCGTCTAAGCGGGCACCTCCTACAGCTCTCCAGGCAGACAGCATCCACGTAATTGTGGGGTGCCGCTACACCCCCAAATGCAACCATTTATCCCTATCTCCCCAGTCTGTCAGGAGTCTCATCCTGACTCACTCTCCCGCAGACGGTTGGCTAATTATGTTATTAGAATGTCAGAATTATCTGGAATGGCTTTGTCACCCACCTGACAAGAGACTTCATTTTGATAGTGATGTGTTTAGAATGACTGAAAAATGTGGATGATGTATGAACATATATGGAAGTTTAAGCTTTTCAAAAAGCCTTATGATAGACTTTCATTTTACTCCTGTGTTTCAGCTATTGCTTTTTTCATAAGTTAAAATTTATTTTGTTTCCTTCTACAACGACCTCTGAAGTGCCCCGGTAGAATGCAAAGGTTCAGTGGGCAGAATGATGGGGAGGGAGTAAGAACTGGTCCAGAAAGGACCACTCTTAAGGGTGAAAAAACCCTTTCTCGGGACAGGATTTCCAGTCATCATCTCAGCACATGATTTTTTGTTAGAGTAAACCATCCTCTAACAATATCACTGGGTCTGTGGGTGCAATTGCACGGTGATAATATATAAAGATTATAGTAAAGTCATAGAAGATAAGAAAAGAAGGAGAGAAGATAAAATAAAGGAGTCAGACACATTTTATGGTAGCAAGCTCACCTCAGCCCCTCTTGGTGGTGCATGTGGAGGTGGGAGACGAGAGGAGGCTGAGATATATTTCTAATCAAGGCTTCTATATATACTTAGGGGCGTGTAAGCCCCCTGATTACAGGTAGCCACATATGTCACAGGAAGTGGTTGTACCATAGGCACTACAAGCAATGGGAAGGGGTGGATCTTGGGGTGTCCATGCAATAGGAAAGGGAGGGACTTGTGTTCACATGTGACAAGATAGGCGGATCCTAGATTCAAGGTGGCAGCCTAACCTTGGTCTTCCTTGAGTGGGCTTGACCTTTCCCTGGGCTCTCAGTACGATGTGAGCTCCACCTACTGGGACAGACAATAGAGTCTGAATGCTCTGTGTGGCTGAATGCCCTCAGGGAGAATCTCTCCAAGCAGCTGACTACACAATGTGCTAGCAGGCAGGTGACAACCTGGGGACAAACCTTTCTGCACCCCTGAAACTTTTACTCACATTGCAGTGAGAGAGGTGAACACACAAGATGGCAACAAACTGGATTCAGGGGGATTATCCTGGTCCCCGGTGCCACACTCACTGCCATCCAGTGGATCCTGACAGGTAGCAACCCTAGGGCAAAACAGAATCACCTCTGTGGGATTCTGAGACCCTCACTCTTTCTGGAGTAGAAAGCTTCATCTTTCTCCAGCAGAGTGGCCACTGGTTTCACAGGCGGACCTGGCAGTAAGCCGCCCATGTGTAACCCACTACACCATCAAGTGGCCACTCATTTTTCCTGCTTATCCTATCAGGTGGTGGGGAATATTTCCACACCCCTGGAGTTTGGAGGAGCCATGGTGGCATAGTGGTTATGCATTGGGCTGCTAACCTGTAGGTCAGCAGTTCAAAACCACCAGCTGCACCATGGGCAAAAGATGGGGCTTTCTACTCCCATGAAGAGTTACAGTCTCAGAAGCTCACAGAGGCAGCCCTGTCCAGACCTATAGGGTCACTATGAGGAGGCAATGACTGATGGCTGTGAGTTTGTGTTTCTCAGTTGGCCTGCCTGGGTGACTTGCTGTGCCCAAAGCATGCAGAGGAAGTGACCTTGTGCCATTTCTGAGGGCAGGCCCCATGAGTCTGCACTTTCTGTGTGACTTTGCTCTGTTTACATATTGATGTGCTCACTTTAAAGCACAATGGGATGGACCCTTCCCCCTACCCCACCCCTGCCCCACCCAAATGTTGGTTCACGTCTCAAGATGTGTGTGCCACTCCTACACCAAGAGGGCATGAAAAGTTTACGCACGGGCATACAGAGGCTTTCTAGGGAGAGCAGGGTCTGTCCCTCAACTAATTCACAACTAACTGGGGAAGCAGGAAAACAAGACTGGCTTGAGGTTTTTCAAGTGAGACCTGAGTCTTTTCTGAACTTCCCATTGACACCCCAGGAGGGAGCACCTGGGGAGAATGGAAAAGAGAATTGGAGCCCTCAAAGCTGTCAACAGTCAAACTAAAAAATGGAGTCAGACTTCTGATTACAAGAGTCTTCATAGCGGTTAGTACCTAAGATGCCCTCTTTATCCGGGCTAACATGTGCACTGATGATTGCTCAACCTTCTCCAACTCTGTTGTCAACAAAGACAAGCCCTAGATTGTTCTCCACGGTCTCGCCAGCTTCTAGATGAGGGCTTGGAACATAGCAGAGGCTCAGTTAGTACACGTGAGTGAATGACTGTCCCTGAGGGAACATGAGTTTTGCCGTCTTCAAGCCTGATGCTTAGGGTTCCATGGCGGAGTGATTGTTGGCAGTTTTAACATTTGAATTCGGATCGCTCAGCGCTGCGTCTCTCTGCAGGTGATACCGCCCTTAACTTTTGGCTCTGCTGTTTATTTTGAGCTGTATCTCAGAGTCACATCGGGTCCCCAGAAGACCATATACCCAATCTGAATTATTTCACTTCCCTTGGAGATAATTTCACAATATTATGTTCTTGATCTTCATTAAAGTTCTTAAACTACATGGCCATGTACACAGACATCTGAACATTTTGTAAAAATGCGGCTTAGAACAGTGTGGTTCTCAACCTATGGGTCACAACCATTTTGGGGTCGAACGCCCCTTTCACAGGGGTCGCCCGATTCATAACAGTAGCAAAATGACAGTGATGAAGTAGCAACAAAAATAATTTTATGGTTGGGGGTGGTCACCACAACTTGAGGAACTGTATTAAATGGTGGCGGCATGAGGAAGGTTGAGAACCGTTGCAGTAGACAAAGATGCATGTGGCAGGCATTTCCAGGCTTAGGGCTGACACTGGCCCCTTATCCCTCTCTACAGCCAGCTTTCACAGAACCGACAATGTTTCGAAGCTGTACCTCAGGTTTTCGTTCTGTTGTGCATAGAGAGGGTGGCTCTTGGTCTGAATTGACCCATGGCACTGAACACCCACGACATCCCAGAATGGGGAGCACTGGTGGTAGAATGGGTGACACAGGGGGCTGCTAACCACCAGCTCAGCAATTCAAACTCCCCTGTCGTCCAGGGGAGAAAAGGGAGGCTTTCTGCAGCCCCACAGGGAGAGTTCTACTCCACCCTATAGCGTTGCACGTTGAGTCCAAATGGACCCCATGGCAGTGAAATTACAGGATTAAGGTTTGTGCTAAGCTGTGGGAACTGCCCTTGCCCCCCGTTTTCTCAAAGTTTTATTCCTTGACCCTCTGTTCTCTGGCCCCCAACTTTTCACTTGTCGCCTTTTCAATATAGTACTTATCATCAAATTATAACAAAATAAAACCATATATTGTAAAATATATAGTCACACCCTGGTCAAATTTTAGGTAAGGTATTGCTAATGAAGGAATTCTTCCTCTGAGACACAATGCACAACCCTGGGACTTGGGGGCACGGTCCAGCCTTCTCCATAAGAGATGTGTGACACTCGCCTTAGGTAGCTCCCTCATAGCACGTTTTGAGTCTATTTTGATTAATCGCTGCCCAAGGCTGTAAATCTTGCCAGAAGCCAGATAGCCTCATCGTTCTCCTGAGGAGCAGCTTGGGTTTGAACCTCCAACCTTGTCACAAAAATCCGGTGCTTACCTGCCAGTGCTAGCTGGGTTTTTTATGGCACATCTTATTTATTTTTATTATTTTAAAAAAAAATCATTTTATTGGGGGCTCTTACACCTCCTATAGAATTCCATACATTATTTGTATCAAGCATGTTTGTACCTATGTTGCCATCACTTTCTATTTGAGCCCTTGGTATCAGATCCTCTTTTATCCCTCCCCACCCCCCCACTCCCACCCTCATGACCCCTGGATAAATTTTACATTATTATTTTCATATCTTACACCAACCACTGTCTCCCTTCACCTACGTTTCTATTGTTCGTCCCCCAGGTGGGGATGGGAGGTGGTTATGTGGCAATCATTGCGATCAGTTCCCCCTTCTCCCCCTCCTCCCCCCACTTCTTTCTACCCTCCTGGTATTGCTACTCCCATTTCTGTTCCTGAGAGGTTTATCTGACCTGCATTCCATGTGTCATGGGCTCTTAGCTGTACCCATGTACATGCTCCAGTCTAGCCAGAACCAAAAGGCAGGACTGGGGTCATGATAGTGGGGGGTGAGGAAGCCACAAAGAACCAGAGGAATATTGTGTTTCATCAGGGCTATACTGCACCCTGGCTGACTCATCCCTTCTTTGTAACCCTTCTGTGAGGGGATGTCCTATTGTCTGCAGATGGGTTTTGGTCTCTGTTCTAAGTCAGCTGGTTCTCAACAATATGGTTCTTTTGCTAGTTTGTTTGGGGTCTTCTGGTGATTATGGAACATTTTAAATGGTCCATACATTTTTGTTGGGTTGCTTTACCTTTGGGGTTTTCCTATGACATTGGGGCTGGATTCATGTCATTTATGACCAGAACTTATAGACTATAAGAATGTGGAATATGAAATACAGTCACTTTCTAGAGCTCTCCTACAGGATACCTTTTGAGTATCATTTAAGAAGACGATTTTCCTCTGTGTCTTCCCGCTGCTTAACATAGAGCCCCTTGGCACTAAAAACTGTTGTGAAATAAGTGCTGATTGATCTTCAAGAGTACTTTAACATATTTGAATCTCGAGAATTGAGTATATATTTTTAGCAGGAGTTTGATGCATTGAAAATGAAACAGAAAGTCCCTGCTACTGGAGTTGTTGCCACCTACCACTGAAAGGCATTAGCAACGTCGTCCAGTTAATCTTTTGTTAGGGAATAGATTTACACATAAGGTGGGCTAGTTCATTCCTTTCCAGAAAATATATCTGTTTTCTGCTTTGTTAAACCATAACATCAGAAATATTTTTTCATTGAAAATCGCTATCATGTGATATTGAACTATGAAGCATTTGGTGAAGAAGGACTTTAGTTTAATGGTCTTGCATGTTGAGGGAGAGCATGGTGGGGTGGTTTCCGCATACTTTTAGAAGTCTCCAGCATGTCTTCAAACCTATTCACTTACTCACTTTCTTCATACCCTTTCCCAATTCTAATGTTCAATTTCTGGCACTTTTCTCTACCGTATTGAGTAGCAACTTGAAGTGTTTCAATAGCCATCTAGATTTACTTACTATTTGCATGTTTTAAAAGGGAATTATGCTTAAGTATATTAGTGCATCAGATACCATGTTCATGGAAATGAGTTTTATAAACAAATTATAATTAAACTCAGTAGTTTGGTACCAAGGAGCCCCCATAGACTTGTTGACACTTTTGGTTAAAGTAATAGAACCTCCTCTACTTATGTTATCCTCAGGATTTCTGTGTGAATAATCCAGGAATTCCAAATATCATAGCATTTTTTTTCCTGTAACAAGCCAAGCTCTATGAGTTGTAGTATGGAAAAATAAGGCTGAAGCAAAAAAAAATTTATTAATTGTAAGAAAATTAAATGAGAGAGTAAAAGTTCTTGTCGGTTACTAAGCATAATAGGAAAATAAATACAAAGTGAAAATCTGTGTCCCTTTTTGGGTGATAAAAATGTTCTAAAATTAGATTATGGTGATGATAGCACAATTTTATAAAGATTAAAACCCGTTGAATTGCACACTTTAACAGGTGAACTTTATGGTATGCAAATTATGGCTAAATAAAGCTGATCTCAAAAAAGGCTGCATCCTAATGAAGGGAAAGATGGTGCAGTTGACATATATTTCTAAAGTCAGCAGTAAACCTAATATATTTAGGAACTCTTATGTGGGACAAACAGTGATTGCAACATTAAAGGTGTAAACACCAACTGATTAAAAGCTTTTCTAAAATGCCTTCATGCCTTATTCTATTAGGCACTAATGCGGAATCTCTGATGTGCTTGCCAAGTGTTTAGTGCGTAGCACTGTCATAGGGGCTGCTCTTGGACAGTCAGAGGTAGCAGATTCCGAGGTACAGCTGTAACAGCTGTCTGCAGCCATATCGCTCAGTTTTGTGGCTTAGAGCAAGCCGTTTATTTAGCTCACAATGTTATGGGTTGTCGGGTGGTTCCTCTTGTCTGGGAGGCTCAGCTGACCTCCCCTAGGCATTTATAAGAGAGTATGGTGAACTGGTGGCAAGGGTAGGTGGTCATCTAGGACACACTCGGGCCCCAGTCTGGCAACTGATGAGCTGTCATGAGAAGCCTCCTCATTCTCCCCCTCACAGCCTCTCCTCCTCTGGCTGGTCCATGTAGTGGTCTCAGAATTCCAAGCACAGCAAAAATAGAAGCTGCAAGACTGTGGAGCCTGGGGCTTAGAACTTACACATTGTCCATTCTGTTGCATTTTATTGGCCAAGACAATTCATCAAGATAGCCCAGGTTACAGAGCTGGGGTGCCTCAGGATCATAGTCTCATAGGACATCAAGATCAGTTGGCCTAACATAGTTGGCAAAGACAACGTTTTATATCCTACTTCAGTGTCGAGTGACTGGGGTCTTAAAAGCAGCCATTGGTCAGTGTAAGACAGGAACATTAATAATAATTGATAAAATATCAAAGGTTCAGGAGGGAGGAAGATTGGGGGAGGGAGGGGGGAAATGAGGAGCTGATACCAAGGGCTCAAATAGAAAGAAAATGTTTTGAAAATGATGATGGCAATAAATGTACAAATGTGCTTGACACAAGGGATGTATGGATAGATTGTGATAAGAGCTGTATGACCCTCCCCTAATAAAATGATTTTAAGAAGAAAACAAAATGAAACCAACAAAAAAAAGCAGCCATCTAAATCACAAATACTAGTCTCCCTGTCCAGAGGAAAGAAAAGCAATGAAAACCAAAGACGCGTTCAATGAATCCAATGCACCGCACAAGCATCAGTCTCTACAACCCTGAGACTGAGGGTGGTGCCCAGCTAGTAACTGCTCTGAAAGGCCTCACACTAGAAGGCCCTTTATGGCCCTTCAGGTCGGGAACGCACTCACCCCCATGGCTCAATTATCAGCCAACAACAGACAGGTCCAAACAAGGAACAATAACCCTAGTGTGGTACCTAGACCATTGTCTAATTAACCAGCCAAGATCAAAAGGTCAGAATCTCCCCAAAAACAACGTTCAGAAGGGTTAGGAACAAAGGGGGACTGGAAACAGTAAACACAAGGAGGAAGTGGAAGAACTGATATGACATTGAATGGGGGCAACAAATGAGGTGATGTAAAATATGTATGAGATGTTGAATCTAAATTCATGATCTGCTCTGGAAAAGAGCCCATAGAGCCCAAAGACAGAGATGCAGGGTGAACCCAAGATGAGATTAAAGTCGTTTATCCAGCAGCTGAGGGACGTGCAAGTTGAGTGATGGAAGCCTCATCTCTCATGCAGATAGCCCAGAGTCAATCCCCAGCCAAGGCACCTCATGGGTAGCCAGCCCTATGTATGGTGGCTGGTGTATTGCTATTATACTGCACAGGTTTCGGCCTAGACTCTAAACTAACAAAGACCAGGAAGAAAGACCTAGCAAGCCACGTCTTCACATTGGCCAATGGAAACCCTATGAATCACAACAGGATCTGCAACTGATTAGCGGATGGTGCAGGACCAGACCACGTTTTATTCAGTTGGGCATGGGGCCACCAAGAGTCATCCCAACGTGACAACCACTAACAATAGCCCACACTGGGAAGCGAAGATCCAGCCGCATTAGAACGTGTGCTCTGATTCTCGTCGCTTACCAACCAGCACGTTGCTCGCAGCGATGGAAAACGTCCAAGAATAGAATCGAGCACCCCTATGAATGAGTACAAGAAAGCAAGCACAAGACAAGTGCAGAAACAAACATTATAAACCCCTTGGAGTTTACCTGGGAAAAGAAAGCCATGTATGAAATCAACAAGCTCGGTGAAGGTACCACCGAAAGGAAACCAGCAGCAGGTTGTGGGACTTTGACACAGAGGACTTGCAACCTTGCTAAGTGGCGGAATCACCATCGCCATCCTGTCCACCGCTGCCTTCAGTGAGGGCGCAGAACGCTCGGACCCAGCCAGGAAAGCCACTCGTGCCCCAGGCGTTTAAGGAGAGCGCATCGCGGCCCAAGTCCTTTGTCCTCAGCCATTAAAAACCTTTATAATCCACCATTGAAATGTCCCTTCAAATCCAAGCATGGTTCTCAGGCGGAAAGTAAAAAACCCTTCCCAAATGACCTAGTCAAAGTAGTGTTTAGTTTGATTTCCTGTCTCTGGGCACCCTTTTCTACAAACACAGCTCCAGTGTGAGGATGTCAAATGAAATGCCCGCTTCCCAGCCATCTGATAGAAAAAGGAGAAAAGAAAAGAGACTTTCTAATTTTAGAAATGAGTGTATTTGTTAACTGATTCTATAGCTATAAAAGGCCTGGTATTTTAAAGGGCATTTTCTTTCCATAATCTGTTGCCTCAGGTACAGTTGAGCTTTTTCTAATAAAATTGCCAGGCAAGTTTCTTAGTAGTTTGCTAACTTAGTATGATAAAGAGCTGTTTTTCTTCTTTTTTTTTTCCTTGAAAGAAAAGAGATCCCTTTCTCTGCTATAATCCCCTGGCTGCTACATTTACATAAAGACTCCTTCTCACATTGTGTCTATTGTGTCAAGACTAGAATACTGACAAAAGCATTATCAGGGATCACACTGGAGAGACTCCCCATCTCTGCCTTATCCCTCTATGAGTAAACAGTTATTTTCTAGATTAGTCAATTACAGAAATAACTTTGTTATCTAACCCTCTAAGCTGCTTCATCACATTTACTAAACTGCAACAACAAAGCATACAGGAAATCACATTAGACACAATTATTTTAATAGCTTTGATGATTTCTAGGAAGTTCCAATTCAGAGTATTTTGTGCATTTTAAAAGATTGTTGATTTTTTTCTAAAACTAAGGGTCACAGGGTAGTTTAATTTTATAAATATGTTTAATATTCAGAAAATTATATTTTATATTTAGCAACCATAATTCCAACATGACACTGGGTCCTATATATTCATTATACATATTAATTTGCTAAGGGAGGACCAATAAGAACTACAACAATAGGAAAGAATAAAAGGTTATTTCTATGTACTATAAAAGCAAATATTAAATCCATGCATCCTTTGAGTCATTGCAAAGGGAAGATAAAATGTTTAAAGATTAGGAATATACCTACTCCTTGCTTATTGTCATAGTTAGGTTGCAAAGACTAGGACCTTAGGCAAAAAATACCATTATACAAAAAATGGAAGATGACTACATCATCTCACAAGTGGAAATGATTACATCATTATATGACTACTTAATTACATTACTATATAACTTCCAAACCACAGTGAAATCATGTGGCCCAATCAACTTGACACATAACCTTAATCATCACAGCCAACATTTAATCTCACCTAGCACCCGTGTTTGTTACGACCAGAAGCACATCATTAATGCTCAAAATAGTCAGGTTATTTTCCTATCATCATAAATGCAAAACTGTTTAATAATTTGTAAATGAAGAATTTAAACCAAAAACGAAACCCCCTTCCATCAAGTCAATTTCAATTCATAACAGCCTTCCATGGAGTTTCTACGACTGTAAGTCTTTGCAGGAAGAGACAGCTTCATCTTTCTCTCACGGAGGGACTGGTGCCTTGGACTTTGAACATTTCAGTTAGCAACCCCATACTTTAATCCACAAGGCCATAAAAGTTCTTTAAATAAAGAGTGGCCAACACTAACACCAATACTAAAAGCAAACCCAGCACCATCAAGTTGATACTGACTCATGGTGACTCTACTACAGGACAAAGAACAGCCCCTGTGTGTTTCTGAGGCTGTAAATCTTTACAGGAACCCAGTCTCATCTTTTTCACATAGAGGGGCTGGTGGTATTGAACCGCTGACCTTTCAATTAGCAGGCCAACTTGAAACCTCCACCACCAGGGACCAAGTGAAGAGTACAGGTGTAGTTTAAATGATATTCACAAGGATGGAAAGAGACTGATGCCTTGAGACGGTTTAACAAGAGAGTGCTCAAAACACCAAATCAAGGCTGATAAATAATTATGATGGAAAGTATCATGAGAACAATCAAGTACTGCAAAAAGCAGAAAATAGTATTCAAAAACGAATGGACCCAATTGAAAAGGGCAAAAACCATCCTATCTCAAGTATAAGCTAATTTGCCCAAACTCACTCATGCCCATGTGGGCTTCTGAGACAGGCACTCTTTGTAGGAGTAGAAAGCGTCCTCTTTCTTTGTCCTTCGAAGCTGCTGATAGTTTCAAATTACTGACCTTGCAGTTAGCCGTTCAATGCATAACCCACTACACCACCAGGATTTCTTAATTAGTATCTATTAACTAGGAAATATAATATGAGAGGGCTTCAAAAATTTGTGGAAACATTATATTACTTTTAATTTGATTTTTTTCACCAGCTTTTTGAAGCACCCTTGTGTATGAGATACGTGGATTTGGTAATGGTGTTGTGGTAGTTACATAGTCTGGTGTCAATTTGGGATATGAGCGGATTAAGAGTGAAGGGGTGGAGTCTAGTCTGCTATCGTGTCATAGCCAATGAGGCCTCTGTGTGGGCATGGCCTTCTCCTGAGAATTCTGGGAACTCCTGTATTTTCTTCCTTGGAGACGGGAGAGACACTTCTTTCTCTCTGCTAACTCCCTGGGAGACATTGCAGCTGACAAGACACATGGAACTACTCTAGTGCCCTGAGCTACAGAAGCTACATGGACCTACCCTGATGCCACCAGACCCCTGAAGCCAGAGAAGCCACATAGAAACCCCTGCCAGTACTGAGATGCTTACAAGGCCACTGAATCCAAAGACTTTCTACCCACTGGCCTGTGGTCATCCTGCATTTGGTGTCATTGCATGTGTTTCTTGAGTCTGAAGAGCACTTTATAGATTGGTATCACACATATGGGCTAATATTGGACTTATGGGCTTGGACTGGACTGTTGGGATGCTTTCTTAATGAACAATTACCTTTTCTATAAAACTCTCTCTTATCCACATATGAGTTTCTTTGAATTTGTTTCTCTAGTCTACCTGGACTAACACAGGTGTACAGACAATTCAATATGAAACTGTCCAGAGCAATACAAAGGAAATAAGGCTGGGATTATGCAAGGAACAGGAGACTTGCAAATTTTGGTACGTTAAGCCATAAATGGGCATTATCAAGGAAAGACTAAATATAGATTAAGATTCCTGAAAAGAACCTGAAAAAAAACTTGAAAAAAAAAAAGAAAGAAATGAACTAGGAATTGTATGCAGGTAGAAATAGCAAACTCTAAGTGATATACTACTCAATAAAGTGGGTATAATTCTAAAATTGCTAACATGTGGACGAGCAGAAAAGTGTACAAAGAAGAGGAGGAATAAATCAGTGCAATCTAAAAATGTTTTATCAAAATTTAAGAATGAGCGCCTGTACATACCCACTGCTGGCAAGAAGATCCCAGCTCATAGCGATCCTACAGAACTCCTCCTTGGTGTTTGTGTCTGTAAATGTTTGCGGACGCAAACTGCCTCATCTTTGTCCCTCTGAGCAGCTAGCGAGTTGGAGCAGCCAACCTTTTGGTGAGCAATCCATCCGTAACCCAATGTGCCACTTGGGCTCCTGGAACATCTACAAACTCAACCTCCTGGTCATCGAGTCAATGCCTCCTTAGAGCGATCCTATAGAACAGGGTAGACCTGTCCCTGTGAGTTTGCAAGACTGTCACCCTCAAGCCCCATCTTTCTCCCTCGGAGCAGCTGTGCTTCCAAGCTGCTCACCTGGCAGGTAGCAGCCCCACACTTCACCACTCCACCATCAAGTCTCCTGGAATAGCTACCCAAAGTTTTTTTTCTTGTAACTGCTTATGAAATTTATGGAAATTCATGTTATAATGAATGGTTTTAACAGCTGTTGAAGATTTGGGGGATCTTGTAGATGTTCTAGTGTCCCCCAAATCTTTAACGCTACTAGAAGCATCCAACTTAATATGAATTTCTATAGATTTATTGCTACAAGAAAAAGCTTTTGGTAAATTTAGCACATCGATTTTTGGCAAATTGGCTTTTGGCAAACTGGTAGTTTTTGCATTT
>NW_022105611.1:1132001-1136235 GCF_000313985.2 Echinops telfairi | reverse complement strand
ACCACACAGGCTGCGATGCTTCCCACCGCTACTCCCAGAAACACGGTGTGTTTTTAGAAGTCTAAAATTTGGCGGGTTATGGATATGAGACCATCAATGATATACAGGGACATTCTGTATGCATTTTTGAATTTAGAATTTTATGTAAACAGTAGTTTACATAAAGTACATGAATATTTTGATTTCTGGTGGACCAGCAGTTAAGCCCTCAGCTGATAGCTGTGAGATAGGCGGTTCTGAACCCATGAGTCATTCTGTGGGGGAACACATGACATTCCACTGCCATAAAGAGGGAAACCTTTGGGGCAGTACTACTCTTCACGGTGAGTCAGAATCTACCAGACTGCAATGAGTTTCTGGGCTTACTATTTAAAGGCAAATTATTCATATTATTAAGAGAATTTAAAAATATTTAAATTTTGCTATAAAAAGATAAATGAAAGACAAGGCAGGAAACAATATGTCTAAAGTCATTAAGGCATACCAGAATAAGATGTGTCTATCCCACCTGAATTTCAAGACTATCTCAAGAGCAAATTTGATGCACCGAACACTAATGACAGAGATCTGATTGGCTGTGGGAGGACATCGAGCACATCATTCATGAAGAAAGCAAAAGGTCATTAAAAAGACAGGAAAGGGGAAAAAGATCCAAGAGACTTCGTCAGGCGAGACTCTGAAACGTGCTCTTCAGGGAACAGCAGCGAAGGCCAAGGGCAGAAACGATGAAGTCACTGAGCTGGACGGGAAAAGTCAAAGGGCGGCTCAAGACAGAGGGAAGCGCCGGAATGCAATGCGCAGCGGCCCAGCGCCACCGCGGAGCAGCGCAGACCTCCCAGCTGCTCCGTGGGAGGGAGGCCAGGCCGTCTTCTCCTGACGAGTTGTGCAGTCAGCAGCCCCATGGATCCAGTCTCTTCTACTGCAAAGGGTCTCTGAGTCAGAATCGACTTTCTCACAGTGTGCTTGGCTTGGGGTTTGATCGCACGGGATGTGCTTGGTCTTACTGGGAGACGGCACAGTGTCAGTTTTCCTTTCTCAATGGCACTCCTCCAAGTGAACTGGCAAATGGTGAGCGCCCAGTTTGTGTTTGCTGCGACTTCTCTACACACTTACAGGACAACGGAATTCTTTCTTTTCAAAAAGTAAACATTGAGGTGGTTAACTTGGGGGAAGGATTTGGTGGTCAGATAGATGCAACAATTTACCATTTTGAAAACATTTTAAGCATCCATTTGATCTATTTTTGAGACTGCTCTAGAACTCGCCCCAAAGTCCTTATTCAGAACTTATGATACCAGTTGGCTCTCTCAGAGAAATAAGGATTATGAGATATAATTCATTTTATTTCCTACTTCATGATTCTCATACACTAAACATATATTTTTGGTTCAGAAATTGGTTACAAATCACCCATTGCTTTGTATGGGGATCCAGCATTTGCAGATTGCTTTCATGTTTGCTACCTCACGTACAGCTCCATGAGATTGGCATTGTTTCACATCTGGAAGATAAGGAAGCTTAGATGTCAGAGGGATCCAATCGAAGGCTGCATCTAGCCAGGACAAAGAACAGGACTACACACTTCCCTCCTGCCTCCTAGTGGAGTGGTTTGCATGGAATCCAAGTCACTGTGATGAGGTTGACGATACTCCTCACCAGAGGGTGCGTCCATCTGGTTGGGGATTTGTCCTTGGAGAAGAGAATTTTGCTCCTCCTGCTGGCACAGTGGGTCACATATTGGACCACTACCAGCAACATGTCAGCAGTTTGATTCCACCAGTCGCTCAAAGGAGAAAGACGAGGCTTCCTGATCCCTGAATGATTCAGACTCAAACCCAGACAGTTCTGCTCTGTCCTGTGGAGTCTCTCTGAGCATCAGTTGACTCAACTAGTCCCCATACGGGATGCCTAGACATTTCTGAATCTGTTTACTAACATAATAATTTAATACATTTCAAACGAGAAGCTAATACCTTAAAAAAATGAAAAAACACTGTTTAGCCTGCATTTAATCTCTACTTCCACAGACTTCTCAGAAATCTTTATTTGGACCTGGGTAATATCCCACTCAGATCTCATAAAGGATACTTTTCAATAGTAACTTTAAAATAATTCTTTTGTCTCCCCTGCTCTACCATATGTCTTATTAGGCCTAAGAACTAAACAGTGTCTCTAAGATAAGCTGAGTCAATTCTTAACATAATAGAGTCTTCATTACAAAATGTGGTTTGAAATCAGATTTGCTTTTTGCTTGTTTCTTCTTACTGCACCGCAAATGTGCCTTTATTGGAGCAAAATGTATTAGCGATGCCATTAGAATGTCTTCAGCTCAACATTCAAAAAAAAGATCTTTCCCCTTTAGCTTTAGTTTTTAACCATTTACTGACACATAATCCACATATGATACAATTCAATCGTTCAATTATAACGACTTGTGGAATCATCATCACAATTTTAGAACATTTTATTCTCTCTTGTACTCATTAGCTCCCCTTCCCCCAATGTACCCCTAAAAAACTATTAATCCAGTTATGGTCTCTATAGATTTCCTTGTCCTGGATTTCATGTACAGAAAAATATACAAAATAGAAACAAACAAACAATGCATCAAAACCCTCAGCTGAAAATATTAAAAACTAAAAGAAATTTTAAATGGGTAAAAAAAGGAGATCAAATGATAAAGTGTTTGGTCATCATCTATAACTTGGCAATTTTTTCATTGGAAATGTAAATATGTAGAGGGAATGAATTGATGATCTGCATCCCCATCACATTTAAACCTATTTTTGTCAAATAAATGTTTCTGAAAGAGCAGTGGTTTTCAGCTGGGGTAGTTTATCCCCCAGGGGACACGTGTCCATATCTGGAGACATTTTTGGACAGAGGCCAGAAACGTGCTATAAACATCCTTCAATGCACAGGAAAATCCCTTCCCTCAAGCAAACAACTTTATGATTCAAAATGTAGATAAGACTGTTGAAATCCCTGGTTTCGATTAGTAGCTCCCATCCTGCAGCTCCAGCTCAGAGAGGTACCCAGCTCTCTTCCCACCGACGGGCTGAAGGGCACAGCTAGGCAGGCTTTTACGATGTACACTTGAACCAGGACACCCAGCATCGGTCAAGTGATCAGCTCCACTTCTGATTCCTCCTTCTTAACCATCTTTGCAGAGCCGATGGTTTTCCATCGTCTGCAGAGCGGGGTCACGAAGGGCTCTTACTTTCTGGTAGCATAAGGATTGCTGCGCGACTCCAGATCCATCGTTAGAGGAGAAAGGAAGCCCATCGAGGAAAGCAGGCGACCCACAGGGCACAGTGTTGGCTCTTTCTTCAGTGTTCTCCCTCTGTAGCTCGAGTAGAGTGTGGAGTGGATAACTGATGAGTGGTGTTTTAGATTACTAAGTAAAGTAAATGAAGACACAGTGCTAGCACCTAGCATACGGCAGCACATAAAAAGCACTTAATACATGTTTGTTGACTGAATGACTTTAATTGTGTTGTTCGAAGTTTTATGTTCAGCTATAGATCATAAACTCCGGTTGCGTGCAATCTCCCCCCACCTTCCTCCGAATCACTCCGATGTCTGGCCGCAGGTTTACTCTTGCTGGTTTTATTTCGATCATCTGTGAAGGTATTTGGTGGTGTCATCAGCTGCCGTGGTGTCAGTTCTTGCTCACAGCGACTCTGGGTTCAACAGAATGAAACCCTGCCCGGTCTCATGCCATTCTCAGGTCTGGACCCGTTGTTGCAGACACTGTGCCAATCGAGCTCCTTGAGGGCCTTCCTCTTTTTCTCGGACGCTCTACTTTACCAAGCATGATGTCCCTCTCCAGAGACTGATCCTGCCAAATAGCATGGCCACAGTCTGACTATCTTCACATTTTAGAAACGTTCTGATTATCCTTTTCTCCCAGACAGATTTATTCATTCTTCTGGCAGTCCAAGGTATATTCACTTGTCTTCACCAACGCCCTAATTCAAATATATTGATTATTCTTTTGTCTTCCTAATTCAATGTCTGGCTTTCGTATTGCTTATGAGGTGATTGCAAATGCCATGGCTTGGGTCAGGCATGCCTTGGTCTTCAAGGTGGCATCTTTATTTGTAACACTTTACAGAGATTGTTTGTACAGATTTGCCCAATGCAATCTTCTCTTTGGTTTCTTGACTTTGAATTACTTTATGCATTAAAGGTATTCATCAATTTACGGATATTTTTAAAATCATTTTATTGG
>NW_022105611.1:1092059-1129904 GCF_000313985.2 Echinops telfairi | reverse complement strand
TCAGACATGCCCCTCTCCCCTAGCTGCAGCTTCAGTGCCTTCCTCTCAAGTAAATTCTTCTGGGGGGAGGGGCAGTTGTTCACGTAGCTGGTATGGTGGCAAAGCCCTCAGGCCCCTCCACAGGCTCCCCACTGCTTGCTGGCACGCTGCATTCGACTGGCACTGGCTTTAAGTCTGGTTCCTCTTTCCCTCCCAATTTTCTGGTCTGGAGCTCTGGACGGGTGCGTCCTATCAAGTCGCCATTTTCCCCCTGATATTACAGATAATTTTTTATGTAAGTGCTGAAAGCATTTCTTGAAAGCATTATGTGAAACATGTAAGAGACTACGTCTGTCTCTTGAGTGTGAGGACACAATACTTGAGTAAAGGTGAATACATAAGTATAATACAATGACTAGCTGAGTGTTTGGGGAATCTACTCATAAAAGGGTCCAAATGGGATTCAGAGGGGAGGACTTTGTGTAAGTGAAATGACTCTTTCCTAGGCTCCTGAAAGCAGGGTAGAATTTGAGCAGGTCTTCTTTCTACTATTTTATTACTGGCTTGTTGTTACGCGCCATCAAGTTCTTTTTTATTTGTAGTGACGATATGTCAGAAAGTAGATTTTCTTTACTGTAATCTTGGAACATATTGCCAAATTTCTCACCGACAGAGACACTGTGTAGGTTTGAACGGCCAAATTTTTGGTTAACAGGCTAGTGATTAACCATTGCACCACCAGGGCTTCTTAAGAACAAGTATGATTTCATGTATTACTCATCCAGTAAGCATATGTTGAGGGCCTGAGAAGATGAATAAAATGCTGTTTTACCCTCAGAGAACTTACGATGTTCTTAAGCTAAACAGGCAATAGACAAGCTGTTTTAAGTGCCATGCAAGGGATCCCAGAGTAGAGATGACTGATTAGACGGGTGAAGAGATGATAAAGGAGGACCTCCCTGAAGAAATAGCAACTGAATTTATTATGTAAAATAAAATATTGGAAATTAGACCCAGGAAGAGGACTAAACAGTGTGTTCCAGGAATAGACAATGGGGGGTATGGTGAGGAATGGGTAGTTGGCTGGAAAGGAGATACAGAATGGCATAGGGGGCAGGGACAGTGAGGATGTGGAGAGAAGCAAGATTGAGGAGTGAAGCTGGGTGTCATCATTGAAGGTTTGGATAGGTCTGGATACAATTGGAGCCACTAGGCCCCACAGACTACTTGGTAACCACCTAATAAATGAATACAATAATTCCATGCTCTGGAGAGCTTGGGGTGAAGACTCAAGTCAACTTGGGATAATCTGGGGATCCTAGCCCAAGCCTCAGGTTTGAAAGTTCAGGGAACCAATTTGAATAGGTAAGACGATTCGAGGCTGTGATGAAAATGTGTAGTCTGGCTGGTCTCTTATCTTCAATGGGATGCAACCCTTTAGCACTATATATGCACATTATCCTAGATGGAGAAAAGGCCTGAGACTCGAATGCCAACCATGAATGTTGTTGATAGGGACCCGATCAAGAGGTTGGCAATAGAAATGAAAAGATGGATAGTAGCCTTGTGGAAGGGAAAGCTCTGCATAAAGGAAGAAGAGAGTGAAGCGTACCGCTTCAATAACTGAGACCAATCAACCTGGGCAGTTAAAACTTGGTCAGTAGATTCCCCCCTGTGATGCAAGGTGCACCTGAGCTGGTTTCCAAGATGTTCTGTATTTTAGGTTGCTGTCTTCTGTTCTTGTTGGTGCATAGTAGAGTGTAGCTCAGAGGTGTGATGTCAATGGAAGTCGCCCTCTTGAAGCTGTGTTCTATGCCTTTCTGTCTTTTGCTATATGAAATCCAGGACTGATTAACCTATAGGGACAGCAAGTAAAATAAGGAGTTCAGGGAGAAGGGGATATAGTGATGGGGGGACCACGGTGTCAAGGAGTCCATGTATAAAAAGAATGGTTGGAAACTGATTGCAGTACCAATTATACAATTCTACTTGAGGCGAATGAAATATGGAATGATATATCTATTAAATCCCAATTAATGTAAATAGATAGATGATGGATGGATGGATGGATGGATGGATAATGAGAACCTGGTGCTTTCTGGGCAACATAGACAGGTGGACTTTGAGAGATAAGATGGTGACTTGAGTTTGGCACCTTGATGTTTTATACGAGAGGGAGCCCAAAACATGAAGCTTCCTATGTGGATCCCTGATGTGTGGGAGGAACGTTTGTGTGAGACACTGAAGCTGAAGGCAGAGATTTGGTAAGCTTCAGCATAGGGTAGATTGTTTTGTGACTAACGGCTTCTTCGTGTTCCTTATGTCAGTTTGCGAAAGCAGTGTTTCTAGTGTTAATTAGTTGCTTTGAGCTGAAATTTGACGAAGACAGCAGCACTTATAAAGTTATACTTTTCTTTGCTGGAAAACATCAGCTTAATAGGCGCCATAGCCTAGTCAGCCCAGGTGCTCTGGGCTTGTTGTGAGAAACTGGCACCTCTGGAAGCTGTGTAAAGTTTTCCAGTCTCTGGAGAACAATATGATAATCTGACATTTTAATACCTAAGAGAACTTCACTAGTTTAATTATGATGAGAGTTTATTAATAACTTGTCCCTTGGTATCTGAGTCTAACTTCTCCTTCTAAAGAAAAAAAATCTACAGAGGGGGAAAGAAAAGCCATTTGAGATTTAGTTTTGTGCCACCGGTGCCAGTGGGGCCCTCACATACTGGAAGGTATAATATATCCGAGGCACTGGGCCGGGTGGTGATAGAATAGTAAGTTCTTTGGGGGACAGTCACAATGAGCATGAGTCAGAGCTCAGAGAGAAGTCCGTTAAAGGCTATGCAAGGACAAGAGAAAGCAGAGACGGCCCTTATTCCAGGCAGTCAGGTCAGGAGCCACAATGTGATAGCATTTAAACTGAAGCTTAAAAGCTAAGTAATGCTTGTTCTAGCAGGTAAATGAGATAGTGTCAGATCCTGTCTTTCAGAGGCACCAAATGGATACTGAGCATCTACTCAGGATGAAGTGCTGTTTGGGGACTGAAGATGTAGAAGTGAGTGAGACAAACACCGTGTGTGTGTTTCAATGAGCCGAGACTAACACAAAGCATGTTAACAAGCAAAATAATGTAATTGAGGGACTTGGGGGAGCCACTTTCACAGAGACAGTTACCTCTCTGAAGTGGTGATGTTCAAGGTAGGACCTAAATGAAGAGAAGGAACGGGTAACCCTATAGGAAAGAGGAAAATGCTGCAGGGGGTTTCTGAAACTGTATGTCTTTCCAGGGGCAGATCGCCTCATTTTCTCCCAGAGTAGCTGGTGGGTTTGAACTACCTACCTCGCAACTAGCAGCCCGACTTCACTGCCAGGGCTCTTTAGCATGCAGGTAAGGGATGAGAGTTCCAAGCTGGAGTAACAGCCAGCAAAAAGGTCTCACACAGGCACGAGCTTGATCTATTTTGAGGACAGGATGAGACATTGTGGATGCTAGCCCCGGAAAATAGTTAAGGAAGCAAAGGGTGATGGAATGAAGGAAATGACTGGGGAGTGGCAGCTGAAGTAGGGGCCTTTTAAACTGTGGTTTTAATCTTAGGGAAATGGAAAGGTACTGAGGGCTTTTGCACTAGGGAAAAGTCCAAGCTGGAGACACAACAAAGCAGGGAGTCATGCACATATGGGTAGTTGTTGAAGCCAGCAAATGAGATAAGAAAATGGAGATATAAAAGCCCTGGACTCTCCAACATCTTGATGAAACAGTACAAAATGAGGGAATGGAGGTAGGAGAAGTCGACGCGTGTGGTGGCCTCTGAAAGCTCGTGGAAGGCAGGGTTCCAACATGGGTGTCACCAGTGGTCTCAGAAGGTAGGGACAAGGTAGGATGAAGACATACCTGACCATTGTCTTTGCCCACGACAGGACGCTGGTGGAATTAGTAAGACCTCTTTTAATGGAGTGGTGGGGACAAAAATCCACGTGGGATGAGAGGAGGGTTACGGGCTTTGGCTGTTCAGGAGAGGAGAACTATGAAAGCCTAAGGGAATGATGGCCAATGACAAATGGCGAGGCAGGTGAAGTTACACAGAGGGGGAAGTCTGTTTGGGTGCGCCCAGGCGGTGAGGAGGAAATGGATGGGGGCACGGTGGGCAATGGAAAGTGGAGAGGCCGCGGAGGGCGGAGCCACCTGAGTCACTGTACTATGTGCTCCGCAGGAGCACAGCTTTCTACTCCAGCTCACATAGTGCAAGTGTTTGATTTTGGCTTTATTCAACCTACTACAGCTGGCCTGGTTTACGGGTTTGTTAGGAGTCCTTGCTGGGGCTGTTGGCATGCAGATGATCGTATTTGTTTTACACGGTAATCCCTCAGCATGGTCTGGGGAGCATGAACTGTTGATGGATCAAGACCAGATAAAGCGATCCATTAGGACCCTATCATTCTGATGAGACTAAATAGGGATTGAACTAAGGCAGGACGATGGAGAAGGAGAAGGATGGATTTTCGCTAGAATAAGCGGCAGAATTGACAGAACGTGTTGGCTAATCACATGTGTGAATTAATAGGCAAGGATTTTAGAATGTCACATTAGAGAACCCCAGTGGAGATTTGAGCCGCGCGTTTCTCCTTAGAGCATGCATCTCTAACTAGCCTCGTGCTGAATGAGGAGTCTGATTTTTCGGGCGCCACGCACTCTCTTCCTGATTGTTTGTCTGACGGTTTGGGAAGTCGCTTTAACACTTTCAGGTCACTAGGGGGCTAATCATAGTCATTTCATGATTGTAAAACCGAATGGCAGTTCTGAGAGAATAATCACGGCAGTTCACACAGGGGTCTCACCGTGAAGAGGATTTTACTGTCTTAGGACAAAGTCATTTGCATTAAGACCATTCCATGAGGCCAGTGTCGTGAAAATCATTATTTATACCGCCGTTGCTCTCCAGATCTTAACCACTTCGGAGGCCCACTGAATTCTGCATCAGAGGTGTGTGTCCAGTTGAGAGACGTGGGCGAGTCAGTTCTCAGAAGGCCGGGTAGCTGGGTGGGTAGCTAGATAGTCTGACCATGAACTAGATGGGTAGGAAGAAATGAAGGGCTGTAACTGGTGCTCTCTTTCAACAAGCATTAACATTTAAAAATGAAAAATAATCTACAGTCATCAGTGAAAAAGGACGCTATATTCATTAATTATAAGTCCCATGCCGGACTTGCTACGGACCTCCATGTTCAAGTGCAAGACTCAAACGTCTTGGGTAGCACGGATATAGGGTCATATATTTATCTTTGAGTCCTCAGTACCTAACCTCGTGCCTAGTAGGTAGTGTTTGTTCATGATTAACACACATGCTCTCATTTAATTCCAGTAAAATCTCTGTGAGGCTCTGTGTCTATTTATGACAGCTGTGCACATTGTGGTATACATTAAGGAATGTGCCTCTTGACTGTGAAGCTCAGGAGTGAACAAGAAGCCTTCCCCAATTGACCTCTCTGGTCCAGAAGCATTATTCTCCCCTCTTTCATCTCCAAGAAGGCTCTTTGAAGCCATTCTGTTGTCTTACTTGAGCTCCTGCACTGTTTGCCAGTTGGGAACCAAGTGGAGGTTTTCAGGCCCCGGAGGGGTCTCTTCATTATTGGCAGACCCCTTGTTTGGCGAACTGACACATTTCAGGCCTTTGTCTGAAGCATCCCCAGAGAGTCCCACACTCAACAGTTTCAGGGGAAATCAAGGTAATGTCTCTGATGACGCCAGCTGCAGTTTGCTGACCAAGTTCATGAATGCAGCCTTCGTGGAGCCAGACCCAAACCCACGGCCATTGCTTCCAGCGCAGCTCCTGGAGACTTTACATAGGATTCTCAAGGCTGTAAATCTTGAGGGGAGCAAAAAGTATCCTCTGGTGAATTTGAACCACCAGTCCTGTTAGTAGTAGCCCAGTGCTCACCTGAAACTGTGGGTCACACCAAGGCTCCTTCTTCAGGAAGCTGGTCTCTGTAAGTCCTTATCTACAGACCACAGATCAAGTTCCGATAGCCATGAACACTCTTCCCCTGATTCATGCAGGCCCAATCACACTGCAAAGGGTGAAATGAGTGGGGAAATGGCATTTAGAGGCAGAACTGATTAGTAATAAAAAATCAATCATGTCAATTGACCCTTATGTAATCACACCCACATAAGATTAGCAAGAGAACTCGTTAGTTTTAAAGGCTCTATGCCTTGTTCTGCCTCCTAGCTTCAGGAATGTGGGAACTGTTAGTATTGTCTTGTCAGACTCCAGAAAGTTTCTGGGCACTGTTTAGCTACTGATATTATAGAAATTTCATCTTTATTGAGAAAGTCATCAATTTAGCAATACCTATGCCCTTTTAAAAGAAGGAGCACTGCTGGCGTAGTGGTTATGACTTGGCTACTAATCTCAAGGTCAAAGCCACTCCATGGGAGAAAGATGAGGCCCTCTACTCTTATAAACAGTGACCATTGTGGAAAGCCACAGGGAGTTCAACCCTATCCTACAGGCTCTCTAGAAGTCGGTGTCAACTCGATGGCCATGAGATTGGTTTTTTGGTTCATCTTTTTGAAAGGAACCCTAGGTAAGCATTGACCTGCTCACCAACAACCACTCCAAGGGAGAGAGTCCAGCCTATCTGCTCCCTGAAAGATCTACAGCCTTGGAAACCCTAGATAGAGTCACTTGGAGTCAAAATCAAATTGACGGCAGTGGGTTTGGGATTTTTGTATGGTTTTTGGTTTTTTTAAAACCTTTTGGAAAAAGTGAGATTTCTAGTATCTGGGGTATAAAACTAGTATTTGACCCTCTGTTTAAAAGTCTGCCACTCACTTGCAATTTCAGTCACTTCTAGGGTGGTCTTTTATTTCTTCTTCCTTTCATATGTGTGAAAAAGAGATGCAGTTCTCCCACCCCTGCCTGTCTCATTGATGTCTTTAAAAAGCTGGAACCAGACTCTGATTACAGATCTTTGTTGCCATAAAGATAGAGCAGAATGTGGTTAAGGTGGAAGAAAGAGCCTTAACTATGAGTTCTTTCCCTGTTATGGCTAATTCCCCAGCCCCCACCCCCACCCCCTTGTACCTTTCCAAAGAGGTGGCAAGGTGACATCTACTTAGAATGTATTTAATTGCAACTTTCAGAAGACTGAAACATTCAAACCTCACTGAATCCTCCACCACAATTCAAAATGTTTGGAAAGGCAGAAGATGAAGTGTACTGTCAGCTGAGGGGGAGAAGGAATTGGAATTCAAAGTAATCCGCCTGGTCTACTGATTACACTATGTAACAAAGAAGATACACCAGCCCTTGATTTTAGTCTCTGATTTTCATTCATCGAGGGTCCTTTCATTATGAGCAGGGTTTCTCTCTGAGGCACGATACTTAATGGTCTAGGGAATAGCAACGAGTATTTTGTTCTATTATCATGGGGTGGCTTCAGATCCAAGTAATTTGATTTTAATCCCTGCCTGCAGTCATCCAAAGGCAGGTTCAGGACCTCAACCAGAAGGGCTTTCTAAACCACAGTTACAGGGTTGTGTGCATGTATATGTCACTGTGTGCGTGGATATGTGTGGGCATGTGTACTCATGAAAAAAACACACAATAGACTCATGAGAAAAACAAAAATTGTGGCTGGGGCTGTTAGATAAGATTGATCGTAGCTTAATTTTCATATCAAAGACAAAAACCAAACACACCACTGTCCAGTGATTCGGACTCACCCTGACCCTGTAGAATGATTGAGAATAAGCATTCCGAGTCCTCACTGTGCGTGTTGTCTCTTCTGATGTCAGTGGGATTATTAGAGAAAAATAAACATTGGTTTCATTCAGCAGGCTCAGGAAGTAGTCAGCTGTGGAACAAGCCTACCAACAAACCTGGTTCTGCTGCCTTGCCATCCTTGGTGTTGGGTCATCTGAGTACAGACGCCAGCTTTTCTCTTGGTCCTACGAAGACCGCCAAATGAGAGCTACATATTAGTTCCCTCACATTTGAGAGAAGGGGCAAAATGAATCAGGGGAAAATAAACATGCCATCTTGTAGACCCATAATTCTTAAATTAATCAAGGAAATCTAAAGCCTATGGCCTCTTCTTTAACAGTGTCTGACAGATACAGATCTTACAGATAAGCAGGATATTGAGAAGTTGCTGGGCTTTTCTTAGGAACAGCACAAATAAATCAGCCCAGATAGATGTAAAAGCATCCCATTTTATGAGGAGGAATTCAATAGCCACCTTATAAAAAGAGAAATCAATGAAACCGATTTCTCGATCAGGACATTTGATTTCCCACAGGTAAGGGGATTTTTAGCTCTCCTTTTTTAAGCACAGGTTCCTTAGAACAGCCAGGTGGCGGGTAAAATGGCACCAACCCAGTGCTGCTTTCAGTAGGAATTGTTACAAAGACTCTGTTGTCTCCTGTAGTTTGCAAGCTCCTTCGAGGGAAGAGCTGTGTGTTTTATTTTAGCTACTTATTTCTCTCTCACGCACAAGCCTCCCACCTTCCAGGTCCACAAGAAGACACAACATCCCTTAGAGCAGGAAGCATGGACTCAACTATTTTGACACACCCCGGGCAATACCTGCAGGCATGGTGACATTCTAGTTCCCGCTTGTGCAGCAGTTTCCTTAAGTTGACTTCTTTCCTAAGAACGCACATGAGTGTGAGTGGGTACACTGGGTCTGCTCCAGTATGAGCCCGGATTTCACAAAGCGCGGCTTCGCATGAGACGATGTTCTCACCAATATGCTGAGTCACTTCAGGCAAAACTCAGACCAGCCATTTTCTTGTTTTTCTCTCTTGCCTGCTGTTATGGGATCAGTATCGCTTGCTCAACTTTTCCCCTCATGTGACTGGGAGAATCATGTGAGTGCCAAGATATGAGAGTGCTCCCAAGGAAGGGTATGCTTGGCATGACTGTAATGCTATCACGGTCATCAAAAATCCAGATTATGAAGGGCTCACATCACCCAGTGGTTTTCACTCCAAAACCACCGCAGCAGCAGACCCAGCAAACGCCGACGCCCCCAGGGAGATCAGTGAGACCCGAGTCTCCGCGGGCCTCACATGCGGCCTTCCACGTATCAGATTTGGGGGGCTTCAGACAATTAGATGTTGAAACTGAAAAGTAAGTGCTTCAGACTCACCCAGTTGCTCTCTGGGAGGAAGCCCTGGCCATCTGCGTCCATGTATGATTAAGCCTAGAAAACCCTTGGTGACAGCTCTCCTGTCACATGAGGTCATTATGAGCAGAAAATCAAGTCCACCAAGCCTAAGATCAGCAGCAGCAGCATCAGCATCACGTGGACTTCAGCTCCTGGTGGTATTCATTGCACCATTTGGGGGCTTGTGTCATGTCAGGAGATTTCCACAGTGAACCCACATAAAAATTTTAATGATCTCATTCATTGGAGCATGGAAATTGATTACTATTTATAATCCATAGGTATCCCCATCTCTAGTAAGTTTATTCAGTAATCAGTTCTATCATAAGTTTCCTCTTGAGCTTTTAATCTTGTGAAAATGTGAGTCATTCAGGAACTTGGGAAGCTGGGTTCTCTTACTTTGGGATGCCAGGGTTCCAAGGGCATTTTGTTTGTATACATTCCAGTGAATTATCTTTTTTTCTTTAAACTGTGTTCGAATGGGGAATTCCTACCGTCCTACTTCAACAAAGCAAGAAGGAAAAGCAAGAAGTCCATTTACAGAGTGGCGTGCTTAAGCCTGGCATGAAATGTTTTCTGGGTGGTTGGGAGCAATAATTCAGGTCAGCCATCCACGAGCATACACTGTGGTGTCGAATGCTTGGCAATCTCCGCTGCTTCTCGCACATACTGCAACGTGGTTTGGGAATATTTCTCCCCAAGTGCTTTTGCCTCAAAGTAAAAATAGCTTTGGCTGCCCACTAAATAGAGTCCTTACAAGGAGACATTCATTATTCATTGCCCCCACTTCCCCCGTGCTGCCCACCAGGGACCTCAGAGGCTTTCACACATAAGTGCTTGGGGGCCTGATCTGAGGAAAAAGATGTTTGGAGAGAAAATGGACTGTCCTAGCAGTGTCATTGCCCTGGTGCACAGACGAGTGGTGAGTCTAGAACTCTCTAGTACAGGGACAACCATACTGTTGTCCAAGCCAGTAGAACAGGAAGTGGGGGGGGGTGTCACCGTTCCTGGTGATAATGAGCATCAGCATATCATAGACTAAAGTTCAAGATTGTAAACTGTTGTCTATGAAAGCTGCAATATTATATACTTTCACCCAATAGACAGACCACAGCTGGTTGGCTTTGTTTGTTTCTTTATTGGATGTCTTCTGTGTCAACTGCCTTTTCAAAGTTTTGAGGCAAAAGGGCTATTTCAGATGCACAACTGAGTTATACATTTTTAATTGACTCCCGGGGCAGTGTGACTCTCATCCATATTTCATGATGTAACACATTTAATCTGTTTTGCCTTTGACGTGGCCAGAAAGTTCACCAGCCACTTTTTTGACATTACTTAGGCCTGGTGCCAGGGGCTACCTGGGGCGAAATGATGAGAATGTTGTTCCTTCACTGGCTGCCTCCACCATTGAAAAGAACACAACTAAGGGGTCATTTGAGGATTTCAATTGAATTTAAATCAATGGGTATTGACTGGGAGCAAAATGGAAACTTTGGACTTGTTTTGTTGTTGTTGTTTTTAATTCTTCTTTCAGGAGTGTACTTACTCTTACATCATTGGATTTCTGGAGCCATGTGATTTCATAGCTAGAAGATAATTTGGTATTCCCTGCCCCCATCTCAGGGAAAGGGGGCTTTAAAAAAGGTAGATAATGGAAAAGAAGACTTTCACAACTTTAATTTTGCACCAGCTATTCAAATGTTGCAGAACTTATAGCAAAGAGTATACTACAGCAATTTTTTACTATAAGATTAATCTTATCAGTCTTTCCATTTGATTGGATAGCTTCATATTTTAAGTTTGTGTTTGATTTCATTTTATGAATACTTAGAATCACTTCACTGTTAAAATGGCCTTCTTGCAAGTACTCCCTTAATGCAAGAACATTTTATTCTATTAAACTGGCATTCCGTGATGCTCACCTTCCTGATATGATCACTGAAGACAAATAGGCGCATAAGCAAATGTGGTGAAGAAAGTTGATGGTGCCCGGCTATCAAAAGATATAGCATCTGGGATCTTAAAGGCTTGAAGGTAAACAAGCGGCCATCTAGCTCAAAAGCAACAAAGCCCACATGGAAGAAGCACACCAGCCTGTGTGATCACGAGGTCTCAAAGGGATCAGGTATCAGGCATCGTCAGAACAAAAAAATCATATCATTGTGAATGAGGAAGAGTGAGGAGTGGAGACCCAAAGCCCATCTGTAGATATCTGGACAATGATGAAACATACAACTTTCCTCTGGTTCTTTAATGCTCCCCCCTCCCCACCCCCACTATCATGATCCCAATTCTACCTTACAAATCTGGCTAGACCAGAGGAGGTACACTGGTACAGAAAGAACTAGAAACATAGGGAATCCAGGACAGACAATCCCTTCAGTACTAGTGGTGAAAGTGTGATACCAGGAGGGTGGAGGAAAAGTGGGATAGAAAGGGGGAACTGACTACAAGAATCTGCATATAACCTCCTCCCTGGGGGATGGACAACAGAAAAGTGGGTGAAAGGAGACGTCAGACAGTGTAAGATATGACAAAATAACAATAATTTATAAATTATCAAGGGTACATGAGGGACGAGGGATGGGGAGGGAGGGGAAAAAATAAGAACCGAATCCAAGGGCCCAAAGAAAAAACAAAAGGTTTGAAAAAGAAGAGGGCAAAAAAATGGACAGATGTCCTTGACACGGTGGATGGATGGATAGATTGTGATAAGAGATGTACGAGGCCCCAATAAAATGATGTTTTTTTAAAAATGGCCTTCCTGCCCGGATCTTCTTATCTTTGGTAGATGGCTTCTTCCACATCTTGCCTCCTGGCTTTGCACTAGAACTAGAACAGGGAAAGATGTAGCTGCAGACCTCAAGGAGCTCACGGAGGGATGATTTGGAGAGACAGGTTGTCTTAACACAGCCTCATGGTTAACGGAAAGAAATGAGCTTAGCCCCTGCAGAAGACTACAAGAGGAATGTGCCTTGCCATCTTGCTTTGACACCAGTGCTTGGTGAATATTCACCAAAGATTCAGAGCGGATCATGCTGTTCACCCTTGCATCTGTCTTTCTTAGTTATTTAAGTCTCCCGCGTTGATCTTTATTTAAAACTTTGTATTTTCCTCTTGATTTCTGAAAGTAATTAAAATGCTTTCAATATCTAACCAAGATGAACTGCCATTTTTTTGTTAGGCAATGCATCCTGAGACGTATCTCCCCAGGGATTTTAATTTTATTATGTGTGAAGAACAAACATTACCTGTGTGTGATAAAGACGAGAGTGCACAGGGTTTTTAATAGCTCAGCTAATGGAATCGTGCATGATGTTTGTTTCTAACCAACAGACTACCTCCTAATTTATCCTAATTTCTTAGCAATCTCAGAATCTTGCTCTGACTCAAAAATAAAGTGCCCAGTAGGAATCAAACAAGTAGGGAAACAAAGCTGATTAAGTAGTTTCTTCTTCAATGTAGGCACCAGTTCCCAACACTGTTAATAAAAACCCCAAAGAAAGACAGTGACTGAGAGGGTATTGCTTCTGCCCCTGAGGGTCTTACGATCCACTTGAATGCAGGCATGTAAAAGATGACAGGCATGTAACAATTACCTATGCAAGTGATGGCATGCTAACGTATGTCCAGAGTCAAGTGAAGCATAGAGTAGTCATTCTTCTGGAATGTGCTCTGAGAAGACACCATAGAGGAACATGCCAGTGCACGGGACCTTGGAGGATTTTGTAAGAACTGTAAAAATAAAGCAGAGCCCTTATTTTTTATGCAGAGGATAACGTAACCACCTAGCAGATAACCAAAAGGTTGGCAGTTCAAAGCCACCAGCCATGCCATGGGTGGAAGATGAGGTTGTCTGCTTCACCAAAGACCTGCAGCCTTGGAAATGCTAGGAGGCAGCTCAACTTTATCCCATAGGGTCACAATGAGCTGGAATTGACTCAAAAGCAGTGGGTTGTTTTTATATTTTTGATTTCTTGGTTATGAAAACAAACAAGGGGATTCTAAGCAAAGGGAGCCACCCAGGAGCAAGACTTGGAAGAACAAATAAACTTTGGGCTCCTTGAAGCAAAAGAGCCCATTTAGTCACCACTGCACAGCCAGTGTCTAAAATGCTGTATCTAGAAATGCAAATGTTTGTTAAATTACATAAGTGATCCCGATTGGTGGAGAGTGGCTAGAAGCTAGAGGCCAGGAGTATCAGTAGACAGTAATTTTGTATACTAGTACAAGATTGCCACAAGTCTAGCCTTTATCCTGTAATTCAGTACTTCCCATAGTGTGTGCTCCAAAAGAACAGATCTGACGGGTGTCATCAAATAAGTGTGGAACATTCTGCCTGAACGTTGAAGTAGTATTTTGCTTAGACCTTCTCGGCTCCTGTGTATCACAAAGCTCTGCTTGTGTGTGCTGTAAAGCTCCAGCAGGGTTCTACAGTGCTCCGAGGATCCTGCACCCTCTTATAGGGCAAATGGTTTGTGCTAAGCTACTAGCCTGAAGGTTGTCTGTTCAGGTCCATTCATTGACTGTGGAAGAAAGGCCTGGAAATGCACTTCTTTAAAGAATACCACCAAGAAAACACTCTGAAGTGTTCTGTGCAATGCAGCGATAACCAGGAGTCAGCATGTACTCCAATGGTTTGGGGATTTCCCCACTTTTTTTGGTGGTGGGGCTACCTTGCAGGAACGCTTGTACGACAGATAAAGCCAAAAGGTCAGCATTTCGAACTCACTAGTTCTGTGGGAGAAGAATGAGCTAGTCTGTTTCTGTAAATATTTAGAACCTCAGAAATCCTGGCAGTTCTACTCTGCCCAGTAGGATAGCTGTGAGTTGGAATCAACGGGACAGTAGTTGGTGTAAGAATGGGATTCCCTACCACGCGCTTTAGGAAATGTGATCTAAGCAAAGGACGTGCAACAGGGCTTGGGTTGGTCTGATTCATTTTATTCTATGTATTCTGTTGTTGTTGTTGAGCATATGCACAGCAAAAGTCCCCCAATTCACCCGTTTCTGCGTGGACCATGCCGCCACACTGATGGCATCCTTCACTTCCTTTGCCGACACGTTCCTCCCACCTGAACATCAATTCACCGCTCTTTAGGGTTCCCTCAAATCGGAGTGGCTGTTGTCAATGTGACTCCTTTGAGATAGCTCTTCAAAGGCCATAATGCTCAAGGCAGACACTCGGTGTGAGCTAAGCTAAGCCATTGTTTGGTTTTAAATGTGCATTCTTCTCCTTTGATCTTTTATAGTCATCTGTTAAGAACACGGATCGTGGGAGCCATTTCTCCACTCTAAGAAGACCTTCTACAGGGTGGCAGCTCTCACACCCATAGTGCCACAGCCACTGTCGATCATGGAGGCTGGGCACTTTGCTTTTCTCTTTTTTAGGAGTATGTGGGAATCTGGATTTTTGTGTGAAATCTCTCTTCTACGTTTGGCACAAACCTTTGTGATAGACCGTGTGGGCCACATCAAAGGAAATCTCTGGGTCAAAGTTTGTGTTCTCTGTACCACAAGCCACTTCCACCTCACGGTGATCCTGGGTCAGAGGAGAACTGTGCTCCATAGGGCTTTCAATGGCTGACTTTTCAGAAGTGCATTGAAGTGCTGATGGGATGTACTTGAACCTCCACCCTTTTGATTCACCCCCATGGGGATAACCATTAGCACTGCCCATGATCTCTCCACCCTCGTCAATATGTGATATGGCTCATACACATGGACAGATTTTTTTCTAAGTGGGTCAATTTAAACTTCATGTTTTGAGACCAACAAGGTGTTAAATCACCTGCTAAACTGCCTGCAAACCCATGTTGAATTGCTGAGTGGGAGGAGAGGAGCCGTGTTTCCTGGGCCAGTCATTAGCGCGGGTTATTTTTCAGGAAGGCTTTCCTGTGGGAAGTAAAGCCAAAACTCCCGTGCGCGGTGGGAGTGTTAGCGCCTCAATCCCAATATGAGCATCTGCAGAGCTGAGGTCTGAGAATGTGTCAGGGCGAAGGAACATGCAGTGCTGTGTAATGGAAGGAGACGGGACGTGCAATAGGACACCGAGTATGGTCTTGATGTCAGGGCCGTTGTGAACCAGGTTGAATCCTGGTGCGAATGTGATGTCCCATCTTGGTCCAGAGCAGAATGTCCTTAATGGCTCACATATGAGCACATGGACTGGACCATCTGTTGGAGGGGACGGGGAGCGGGCTTACACATGTGTGGTAATCACCATCGTTTAAAAGCAACTTTGAGGAGGTGTTTAGTTCCTGCTGATAGGGAAGATTAGAATCAAGCAAGTTTTATGAATAGAAAATGATGAGCAGATGAGCCTGGAAAGAAATGGAAATGCAATGAGATTAGTAGCTGATGCATGCCTCTCTGCAGGGAAAGGGCTTTAAGAGATGTCAGGCTGGGTGATACTTTATTTCCTGAAGTGCAAAGAAGAGATTTGGACAAAGCTGTAATATTAGCAGCCGCTGCCAAAGTGAATTGGTCAAGGATCTTTATAAAAAGCTGCTATGTAGCAGTGGCTGGGATTAAACATGGCAAGGATAAAAATATCTTCATTGTACTGGGATACAAACTATGTGCTAGGAGCCCTGGTTGGGTAGTGGTTGTGAGTTGGTCTGTGGTCTGCAAGGCCAGCAGTTCAAAACCACCAGCCACTCCTTCAAAGAAAGATTGGACTTTCTACTCCTGGAGACGGCTACAGTCTTGGAAACCCACAGGGAGAATTTCTCCCCTATTTTACAAGGTCACTATGATTTGGCATCAACTCGATGGCAGTGAGTCTGGCTTGGGTTTCTGGAACTCTGTGCTAGAAGCCAACGTGTGGTCATGCAGCTACCATATGTTGAACTGCTAACCCCAAAGTCAGGAGTTTGAAATCCACCAGCCTTACCATAGGATAAAGATGAGGCTTTCTACTCCGGTAAAGATTTGCAGTCTTAAAAACCCAAGGAAGCAGTTCTACTCTGCCCTATAGGGTCATCCTGAGTTAGAATCAACCCGGTGGCAATGAATGCATGAGAACGCTGTGCTATGAGGCAGTGGCAGTGCAGTGGTGGAACGCTCACCTTGCATGAGGGAGCCCCAGGCTGCATTTCCAGTCAAGGCAGCTCAGGCACAACCATCATTCCTCTGCCAGTGGATGCTTGTATGGTACTCTGATGAAGAACAGGTTCCAGAGTTGCTTCCAGCACTAAGATGGACTAGGGAAAAAAGCTGTGTCATCTACTTCCAAAAATCAATCGGTGAAGACCCGATGGATCACAGTGGTCTAATCTGCATGTGATTGTGAGGATGACAACACTGGTGGCCATTCTGTCTCCTTGGGCCGGGGGTGGCCATGTGTCTGGGGCCAACTCCAGCCCCTCAGCAACAAGCAGCAACAGCAAGGAAGGACCGGAAGTGTGCAGGGCAGGCCCTGGAGCCGGGAAAGACCAGGCATTGACTCTTTACAGACCTCACGAGCCCCAGCAGGATGTGCGCCTATCACCTGGCGTCTTTGGACAGAAAGAAAGCTCACAAAGGTGAATCCGGCCACTCGCTATTCCAAGACTGATATTGTTCCACTCATATCAGCACCCTGCCGACTCATATCTTTTGAAGAACAACTCAATGAAAATGGGATTTTTCCAAGAGCAATCCAGAACCAACTTTCCCCAGTTAAATTTATCTAACTCCATCCTTCCCAAAGGATTGGTAATTATGACGTGTGAGGAATGACTTTTCCGACTCCATAGGCCTCCCTCGATGCTCTCCAGAAAGCTGCTCACACTTCTCAATCCACCTCCTCCCCAGAGCACATCTGCCTGCCAATCATTCTTATTTCCTTCACCGCCTTCTTTCTTTCCCGATGCCTCACTTGATAACTTCATCTCTTCCTCCTCTCTACCCCTCCTTCCCTTTCACTGCTTCCGATTGACGAGCTGTCCCTTACAAAATGAACCACTCCCTCAGTGTATCCACAGCTAATGCCAGCTGGCTATTGCCACGGAGAGCATGCTGACACAGAGTGCCCTTCTTGGACACAGTAGCTGGAGCTGCCCTGGCGGGCTCCCAAGGCCCTCATCTCTATGGAAGCAGGCGGCAGCATCTTTCTCCCCAAGTGCAGTTTGGTGGCTTTTATCCTCTGACCTTTGCATTAGCAAACAAGCACTTAACCACTGTGCCACCAGGGCTCCTTTTATAGTACATCGCCATCTCCTTAAATGTGTGCTGTACTGCAGCATAAAACAGCAAGGACATAACTACCCCTCAGTCAGCAGAGAAGCCCCCGGTATGTCCCTCAGTTCTCCCCATTAGGTAAGTCAGGATGGGAAGTGAGCGGAATACTGACTCAAATCCCGATGATTTCTTAATGCCAAATTAGAGGTCAGATTACAGGGACCACCGTGGAATGAGCACGAGGGCAGATGGCGTACTGCTGACTTCCCATCGTATTTCCTCTGTGGAAAAGGGAAGTGCTAGGGCAGGTGAATCCTAGTTTATCTTCAAGAATGGCTTCCCCTTGGAGGCCTATCCTTTAATTGACTGTTTGCTCATCATTTCCTTCCCAGCAGTGCGGCTGTCTGAGCCCATAGGCGGAAAGGTCTGAATTCCAGCGGCAGGCAGCCTTTCCCCCAGCTCCTGAGTATTCTTTGAGAAGGTCATGTCTTTGTTTCTCTACTTGTGAAGAGGAGATAAAGTGGTTGTCAACCTTGCTGCTGTCTGGGGAGGATTAAGCATTTAGTGTTTGTGCAATATATGAAGCTAAAAGGGCAGGAGTAAATATTCCATTGGCTCTAAACACATTCCTTCTTCCTTGCTGTAATTTCGAGTTAAGTACTAAGCATTCTAGAAAATATCTAAATTAAAACCTATTGGAATCTGTACCTGGCCGCTTATCAATTCAGCCCTCCTTTGAGGCTCAAAGGCAGCAAGGTGGAGGGTTGACGTTATCGCTGGTAGGAAGATCTTAGACAGAGAAGCTCACCTGTTTGGGTCACAATTTCCTAGTCTGAAAACAAGTTGGTTGAAACCAAATGATGTATCGACCCCTTTTTACTCTTGATTTCTCTTAACATTTGAGGTCTTGGGTTTCCTGTATGTAACAGCGATAATGCAAAGCAGGGAGCCCAGGTGGAGTGGTGGGTGGTTACATATTGTGCTGCAATCCAAAAGGTCAGCAATTTGAAACCACCAGGGGCTTTTAGGGGAGGAAAGTTGGGGCTTTTTACTCCCTTAAGCAGTTACCGTCTCAAAAACACTTAGGGGCAGGTCGGCCCTGCCCTTCGGGTCGCTGTGAATTGGCATCAGTTCGATGGCAGTGAGTTTGTTTTGTGTTTGTGCCTTGAAAACTTTAGTACATATGGGAACATGACAGGAGCAGGAACATACTGGACTGTGGGTCCCTTCATCCATCGGCCTACCTGTGTGGTGACCAGGACAGGAGACACCTGAGCTAGCCACAGTTCTTGCTGTACCTTTTCCAAGATAGGGACCATTATGATCCTTAGGCTTTTCATTGATGGATTTTCAGAGCTACATCTCCAGGCCTTTCTTCCTAGTCTCTCAGAGTCTGGAACCCTCTGTGAAACCTGTCCACCGTAGATGACTCTGACAGTAATTGAAATACCAGTGATATAAAAACTACCAAACTCACCACCATCGAGTCAATTCTGAGTCACAAAGACCCGTTAGGACAGAGTAGAACTGCTCCTGTGGGTTCAAACTACTGCCCTTGTGATCATGTAACCCACTACACTATCAGTGCTTCTTAAGCAGTGACAGTAATTTGTTTGAGAAAGTTCATACAACACTGAGATGTAGATTAAAGATATCCCAAACATCCAACTTTTCTAAAATGTTATCTCACTCCATTATCCCTAATATTAACCACCTCTCCTCCATCTCAGGGAACCCATGAAACTTTACGGATATAGCTCACGTGGTTGTAGGGGCTGGTCAGTCCCAGATCCAAAGTCAAGATGTCTGTCTGAGGGAACTTCTTTATCCACAAGGCTTCTGAAGCTGATGAAATTAGGCTGCGGTTCAAGTCCCACAAACTGGAAGGTCTGGCAGATAGAGGCAAACCTAAGGCAGGCCCTTGGGAAGCTGGTGCAATCAGGTCCAGGGAATAGTTTTCGTGCCGAGAAGGACAGAGCAAATTCCCAGTAAGAAAGAACGCAGAACTAGAACAGAACCGTTGGAGTAGATTTTGCTGCATGGAATAAGTTTGGGTCTCAAGTCCAGGGAGTGGTGAGAGAAGTTGCAGCTGTGACCCACGACCTGGTGGCAGTGTTTAAGAAATTGAGAACAGGGAAGGTGCCAAAAGACCTCAGACAGTCAAAAGATGGTCCTAATTATCAGAGGGAAAATGCTTGACTCTAGAAGCACAACAGAGAACTTGATATTGCTCCAAAGCCATGCTTGGGGGGGGAGTTTAAACAGATGGCTAACAGATGCGTCGGCATCGACTGGGCGGGGCAGGGAAAGGGCCGGGGCTGTGACGCCAGACAGGCAGAGTGCAAAGCCACGTTCTGTTGCTTCCCAGCCGAATGGCCTCGCCAACGTTACTTCACGTCCAAGCCTCGTGTTCTCCAGCTGTAGAATAGAATTGGTGACGGCTGCCTGCAAGGTTCCTGGGATGACGAGTGACAATCTTAGGGACCGTTTATACTCTTGATAAGCCGAATTTTCCAGCACATTTTTAATGCAGTTTTTGTGGTAACATTAGGTGCCTTGGCTGCTATTCGAGTCGGCTTATATTCAAGTATATATGGTAAAGTGTCAAGCAAGGTTTGAGCAAAGCAGGCGGGAACTGAGAGCTAACAGGGACAGCATAGCATAATGGTTTCTTTAATGGAAAGGCAGTAAAAAATGTTAGGCTGTAGTAGTTTAGGCTGTTCAACTCTGCCTTTGTGACTTGAATGTGGATAGATATACATCTACACAGATGATATTTAAAATATAAGCAGACAGGGCTGGCCCAAGGACTACAGTTTGCTGAACCCTCATTTAGAAGCAAATTGTTATTATTAGCTGCTACACAGTGGTAATTATCCATCCCAGACTCCTGGCCAAACAAAGCATAACAGAACACAACACTACATGGCTACTGATTGGGACCATAGTTTGGATACATGGGACTTTCTTGGGCTGTGTCTCAGAATAAGGTCACCAGGCCTTTCTTCCTAGCCTTAGTCTGGAAACTCTGCTAAAACCTGCTCCACATCATAACAACACGCTGCTGACAGAGAGGTAGTGACTGCCCTTGAGGTACATTAGCTGGGGTCAAACCTAGGCATACCTCTGGGAAAGTGAGAGTTAGCATTGCACCAACATTTTCCCTGGAACCAAATTACCCAGTCTAAACCAGGGCTCTGCCACTTAGGAGCAGTGTGACCCTGAACAAATTCTTAAGTTCTGTTTCTTCTCTGTCAATGAGTACAATAATAGTCTAGGTAACAACGAACGGAGACAACGCTCGTGAGTGCTTTCTACAGAGCTGTGACACGCGCTCCCTGTTGTCATTAGGACTAACGCCTGGGAACGGGGAGCCAAGATCTCCATTAGATGAAATTGAATAGGAGCAAAAATAAAAATCTGCACATAAGGCCTCAAACTGGAAACCACACACTTATAATTTATGGCTTTTTGCAGGCAAAATAAAAAGAAAGACCTAAGTGATTTAATTCATTGATTTCATAGAGCTGTGTGACATGGCTGCCACCCAAAATAAGCACAGTCGTGTACCGAGTAAATAGATGGAAGATGGTTTCTAGGACAACGGAGGCGGTTTGCACGGGTCTAAGTTTGATAGGCTGTCGTAGGAAAAGATCCTGAGAGACAGGAGCAGTACAATATTTTTTCAAATATCTTAAGAGCTTGCATACATGTGACCGAACCCAAACCAAAGTCAAATTCACTGCCAACTCATAGCCACCCTATAGAACAGGGTAGAATTGCCCCTGTGAGTTTCTGTGGCTGTAACTCTTTACAGTCTTTCTACAGGAGTAGAAAGCCCCATCTTTCTCCCTTGGAGTGGCTGTAATCTCAAACTGCTGACCTTGAAGTTAGTAGCCTACTTTATAACCACTAGGCCATCAGGGCTCCTGGCATGAATGTGGCAGTTTGGAGTTTATGACCTCTTTCCTTGAATCCTGGCTCTGGGGCTATTGGCCAATAGAATATGGTGCAAGTGAGGTTAGGCTCATTTCTCTAACCAAGCCTTATGAAATTTGTAGCTCTCACTCCCTTTCCTTTAGGATACCTGTTCTTGGGACACAGCCATGATACTGTGATCAATCATGTGCAGGGACCACATGAACAGCCCGTACTGACAGTGTTGTAGCTGACAACCCCCATGGAGGTCTCAGCCAATGGCCACCATCAACTGACAGTTGCGTCAGATGGCAAGAGCCCCTGTCATATGACTGCAAGTGCACGAGAGAAGGTCCACTTAAATCCTAAAATGAGAAGAGATGATAAAAACAGGATCATTATTTTTAGCCACCTGATTTGAGATTTGGGAGTGCTAATGGCACAGTGGTTAAGTGCTTGCTATGGAACCAGAAAGCTGCCAATTTGAACCCACCAGCTGCTGCAGGGAAGATGTGGTGTCTGCGTCCTTAACTATTACAGCCTGGAAACCCCAGGGCACTGCTGCACCCCATTCTGTAGAGTCGAGTCGCTATAAGTTAGCATTGAGGGGGTGGCAATGAGGATAGTTTAGTATTACCCAGAAATCGACACCAGACGTAATGTGGAAGAAGTGTATTTTTTGTGTGTGAAATTCTGAAGCATAGAACTAGTCTAGGGGAGGCAACATACAGGTAGATTCAGGTTCCATATTTTAAAATACCTTTATGAAAATTAAGTTTCTCATCTAAATGAGCTTCGTTATAATGCATAAGAGACTGAGTTATCTGTACTGAAATATATCAACTGAGGGCAGATCACCGGAAGTTTAGGATATTACATATGACTGAGGACAGATTTGGTAGAAATCGGTGTTTGTTTATCTCCTCATGTGTCTGGCAAAGCGTTTTGTACCTGGAATGCTCTGGCTATTTAATATTTCCTTCATTAATTCAATATGTTTTTTTAATTGAATGCTCACTGTGTTTTGGCAGTATATTAGGCTCTAGGGATAGATGTGAAAACAAGGTGAAAGCTCATGCCCGTACAGACTTCGTATTCTGGTAGATGCAGACAATAAACAAACGCAGAAGTGAAACACACAGTATGTCAGACCATGACGGAGCACAAGGACCAAAGTAAGGCCGGGGAGGGGAGTATGTAGAGTACCGAGGAGGGGGTTTAAATATCTGGCCTGGAAATTTCGGATGACTTGAGGAGACTGTCCACATAAAACCCCTCAGCTTAGAAATAATGAGTATGTTCCCAGACACGCTTGTGTACACTGGAGATGTGGACATGAATGAGACGCAAGGTCTCAGCCCTCAAAGAGCCGACATTCTTACTGTTGACTAGAGGGACCGAAGCAACAAAATTCAATGCATTCGAAAACTTCAACTAAGGGGGCACGCAGCCTTCCACCAGCTGCTGTCGTTTCAGAATTCTGTGTCCATCCATTTCTGGTCCCATAAAGTTCTTGCACCCGCCAGGAGTAGATTTAAGCACAGGTTCCTCTTTCATAATTATATCATCATCATCTATTTAGTCCATGTTGGTTGCCTCTGACCCTGCCTGGCTTCCGCAGACCAACGCGCGCTGCCATTGAGTTAAGTCCAGCTCACAGGGGCACTATAGGACAGGGTGGAACTGCGGGTTTCCTAGACTGCAACTCTTCCTAGGAGGGAACAACCTCATCTTTCTCCCTTGGAGCAGCTGGTGGTTTCGAACTGCCAGACTTGCGGTTAGCAGCCCAACATGACCATCACGCTGCTGAGGCTCCTTCCACAAACCACAGGGTATCCTATAAAAATAAAATGGGCTTCACTTGTATTGTTCCTTTTATGGCATTGAAATATGTGTGGTTCCTTTTCTCAGGTGCTTGCTGTTCCTTCGGGCCTTTGATTAATTGCCAGAGCATTGGTTATTGATCGGTGATAAGAGCAGGAAATCTAGGTTAGAATGGCTTGCTATTCTCTTGTCAGAATGTGCAACGTGAGCAAACAAATGCATGGGTAGTTTCTAAACAATGACTAATTCCTTGCACCATTAATGAAAAACGATGGGGATTTTTCCATTGTGCTTTGTTCTCTAGTTCTGCTACACCTTCCACCTGGGCTAGTCCCCTTGTTGGTGGGTGAAGTGAGGCCTCGCAGCATGAAATATGAGCTCTGCAGATCTGCTGGACTATGCCAGGCATAAAACATGACCAAGAAGATGAGTCGGTCTAGAGCAATCATAATGGAAACCAAGCCATTGAGGTGAGCTAGGAAGTTCAATTCAGCACACTTCCATTCAAGGTGCATTCATTCACTGCCATCAAATCGATTCCAACTCCCAGAGACCCTATAGGACAGGGCAGCACTGCCTCTGTGGGTTTCTGAGACTGCAGCTCTTGAAAGGACTTGAAAGGCCTGTCTTTCTCCCATCGAGAGGCCGGTGGTTTCAAACTGCCGACCTTGCAGTTAGCAACCCATCTCATGACCATTTCACCACCAGGGCTCTTGAGGGTACATTAGGCTTCAGGAAAAATATGATGAGAATTGTATTCCAGCCTTTGAGAAACACAGTCTGCTACAGAAGCCAAATCTTTAATTAGATCAAAGTAACATGAATAAATGCCCACGGATGCCATCACCGTTTGGATGAGGCTGACCATCCTAAGAGACAGTGGGACTGGAGGTGTTCTTAGTGCAGGAAGTTGATTTTGAACCCCGAGTGGTTCTCTACCACTGAGCTGCCCTCTAACACATAGTAGCCTTATGCAGACCTTTTGTGATCCATGGGCTTTTCATTCATAGATTTACAGAAATAGATGACCAGGCCTTTGTTCATTGTCCATTTTAGTCTCCTCTGGAATCTATTCAGCATTCAAAGGTCCCCTGACTCCACTTGAGGTACCTTGGGCAAGAATCAATCTCACACATGGGAGGACAGGACTCTACTACTGAACAACCACTGTCCCCTACAAGTCCCCAGAGCAGGATTTGCACTCTGTCTCCCTCTAGGTCACTCCCACTCACAGAGTCAGAGCAAAAGGGACCTGAGAGACTGTGTGTTTGCTCTCAGTCTCTCTGTGCCTCCATGCCTGACCATTCTTCTCATTCATGATCACAGGAAAGAGTTTGGAATAAATGATTTTTTTCCATTTCATTCAACCTCATCTGTGATGCCACAGAAGCATTTTCAGCCCTTAGCTCCGCCGTGTGACCGAGGAGAAGGTCTCCCAAAGGTTTTCTTGGCTGTGATCTTCACAGGAGCCATTTGCCAGGAGCCCTTCTTTCTCTCACAGAGCCTTTGGTGGCTCTGAAATGACAACCTTAGCTTATCCATCGTGCCACCAGGGCTCTTTGTAGGCTGCTTTAATGAAAACCAAAACCAAATCCCGCGCCTACTCGTCTATCTCATTCCCACTGCCATTGAGTCCATCCGACTCATAGCAACCCTGTAAGACAAAAGGCAATAGCACCTGGCGATTTTCTGAGACTCTTTTTACAGGAGTAGAAAGCTTCATCTTTCTCCTGTGGAGCACCTGGTAGTTTCGAACTACTGGCCTTGTGGCTAGCAGCCCAGCACATAATCACCATGCCACCAGTGGCTCTCTATAGGGTTTTCCAACCTTTACAGAATCAAGGCATCTCACACATCTCCCACGGAGTATTTGGTAGATTTGAACCACCAACCTTGTGGTTAGCAGCCAGGGGATCACCATTGCTCCTTCTTGGGTGATTTAAGAGTGACTAATTTGGTAAAGGGGGCATGTGGGAGGTGGCATTTGTTCTATGGGGTCTGAAAAGACATTCCTAAGGAAGTGATAGTTCCGCTGTTGAACCGTAAGGATAAATAGTATGAGTAGAGAGAAGGGATAAGGACAGTACTCATCCCCAGAGAGCGAGGACTTGTGTGCAAAAGCTGGGACGTGGAAAAGAGTATGACGTGCTGAGAAGGCATACCTGGGTGGTACAAGCAACTGATGAATGTGCTCGGCTGCTGACCAAAAGGTTGGAGAAGCACCTCAGAAGAAAATCTTGGTGACCAACAGCCATCGAGAGTCCTGCAGGGCACAGTTGTATTCTGACACACATGGTGTCATCACAAGTGGAGGACAGCTCTATGGCAGCTGGTGATAATGGTGTTGAAGAACTTAAAGAATGCCTGCGTGGTCAGGCCTGAGAGGTGGTGGCGGAGGCAATCGATGAGCCTTTTCTTGAGTCTCTGCAACTGCCTCCTTCCCTGCCTGAAGACAGAGCACAATGTCATAGTCCCAAGACCTTCCACGTTAGGATGAACTACAGCCTCAAGGACTTCTCCATCCTTGGCAGCCGTGGAGCGCCGAAGGAGCACCCAGAAAGTCACCTCAGATGGCCTAGGGCAGGGTCTTCTTTCACAAGCAAGAGGAAGGGATTTTGTGCTCCATGAAGACATTATGGTTGCCTAGATTTTGAAAGGGGCTATTGAAGCAGGAGAGAGAGGCAACTGTAGTCAAGCAGCCAATAAGTAAATATGCTTTGGTTGAACCAGCTCACCTGGGAGTATAGCATGGTGGTTGAGCAGGAGCATCAGAACTTGCCTCTCCAAAACTCCACCTGTCCAGGAATTGGCTTGAGTCCTTCTCAGCCTGGGTACATATTTGTCCTTGAGGTGATTCTTTTGTGAAACATAATGAACCAATTGGGAAAATAACCTTGAAAGCGAACTTGATTGATTTTTCAAAGAAAGCAAGAACTCCGATGAAAATGTATCTTAAGTCTATTAAACCACCCTCCTAGGCAACTTGGAAGAAGAACTAAACTAGATTGCAGTTCCAGTTTTGCAGAAAGCCTTTAATTTGTGCCCCCCCAGCGTTCCCCCCCCAGTAATTCTTGTCAAGTTGTTTTATTGGGAGAATAACTGTGTGGCCAGGTACTATAACCCACCACTGTATTTCTCTCTCTCTCTCAAGAGTTTTATTGGCCCTCTTTCACATGCCATACAATTCAATCGTTCAGTCATATTGAGAACAATTGCACAATCCTTGCCACAATCAAGTTTAGAACATTCTTTTTCCCTGCACGCATTGTTATTCGTGTACCTTTTTAAAATTGTGTAAAAACATACACACAACAAAACATTCTCCAATTCAACAACTTCTACATGTATAATTCAGTGCTATTGATCATGCCTTTCATGTTGTACAACCATTATTGATATCCTTTTCCGAATTATTCCACCACCATTAACATAAATTCAATACCCTCTAAGCAAAAACTCTTCCTCTTTCACCATGGTAACCATTAGTCAACCAGATTCCCTGTAAGGCCAGTGTCTTAGATCATCCTAGTGCTTAGTCCATGGCGTGGTTCACCGAGGGTGGGTAGAAACATAGCCAAAGGGTCTACACAAGAACATAGAACTGCTTTTATTCTCCCCTTAGTTTTCCTACAATTATTGGTTAGCATCCCTTCCCGATGTGAGGTATCCCCTCCCCATTTACCCACCATTCCCACCAACAGATATATAAGTGCCTCCTCTGACTTGCAGGTGCTCCCCTCCCCTGGTCTTGATTTTCTTCATTCTTGTGGAGGGCTGTATTTCTCTTATTGATACATAGTACATCTTTCTCTTCCTTCCAGCTTCCACATATGTATTCCAGAGTGATACCCCTGCCTTATGCAAGGCAATGATTTAAAGACTAAATTTCTTCCAAGGACTGTGCATAAACAGGAAATTAAGAATTACCAAAAATTCAATATCTAGCTCTAGCATTTACTAGGTAACTGCTGAGCCTCTGTTTTCACACATGTGAAATGGAAATTAACTTGGTCTACTTATTGATGAGGCTGTTGGAGGACATACATAAGATTGTGGAGGGCAAAATGCCTTCTAAATCATCACGTCGTTCCCATCTTGTATGCTGTTATTCTGCTTATCCTCGTGATGACCCCCTAGAAATGATTCACACCCAGTTTCAAAGACTCTTTCTATCTGCCAGGCAAATTCTTTGTACACATGCTCTTCTTTTCTCTCCTCTCTCTCCATATTCATGGGCACACATAACATTAGCATCTCGGAGACATAAGAAGGAGCACCCAGCCCCCTCCCAGTTTCCTGGCAGGGGGAAAAAAAACCCACAATGTTTTGTGATGGTTAAGAACATGCTTTAACTGTCAAATGTACTTACAACCAGCTATCTAAATTGTGAAGCATACATTACAGCTTTCTTGTTGTTCAGTGAGAATGCAAACTATCACAAATTGTACATGAAGGAGGGAAAGAAAAGGAGTATTGGAAGAGTTTGCATGGAGTTATCTAAGAATTGGAAGAAATGCCCATAAGTTAACTTACCATGGTTCTGTGGGGTTTGTTGATGTGTTGTGTACAGTCAGTCCTATATATCCTTCCTCTCCACTCCACCCCACAGTCAACCCTTCTTCACTCCTCTTCTTTCAGCAGTGATTTTCATCCCTAGGCTTGGGGGTGTCGCCTAGGAGGGCAATGAACTATGAAAAGTTCTGCATTAGATAAAACCTATAGGAGTGGAGCACCAGTGCACAGAATAGACCTTTCATGAGAGTGAGATGGGGAGGGGGAGAAGTGGCGAAAAGAGTTATTTCCCTGCCCCCCTCTCCAATTACATAACGCTACACTTGATCTTAGCCAAAAGGCTGAGAAGCGATCCTAATTACATAATGCTTTCTCTTTCCAAACCCAGGTGACGGTGACAGATGGTGGCTCTTCCCCGAAACAGTCGACAATTTGGGTGGTGGTTCAGGTTCTTGATGAAAATGACAACAAGCCTCAGTTCCCAGAGAAGGTCTATCAGATCAAGCTGCCGGAGCGTGACCGGAAGAAGAGAGGAGAACCCATTTATAGGGCATTTGCATTTGACAGAGATGAGGGTCCCAATGCGGAAATCTCCTACAGCATCGTGGATGGGAATGATGATGGGAAGTTCTTTATTGACCCCAAAACCGGCTTGGTTTCCTCCAGGAAGCAATTTTCCGCAGGGAGTTATGACATCCTGACGGTAAGAACTTTGGAACCTCAGACACAATCCTGGGGTCGTGGTTACTCTCTTTCCAATGAATGTTTCTCTAGAGAATCAAACGATGGAATAAGAAAGCACACCTACAAAGTAAATAAATGTCTGGGAGGCGAGGACAGGGGAGATCTCTGACTGACTACCTTGATGAGGTGAGATCTCTGACAACCGTGATGAGATCGCATCAGTAGTGAAGTTGTTTTCTTTGGGGGGGTGCTATCAGCAAGCCTTCTCTACTGCCAGTCCCCAGGCGCTCCATCACACACTCAGACGCCCCTTCGGTGACCCTCAGGCATATTCAAAGTACTGAGCATGTGTGTAAATAGAAGGTAAGGGAACAGCCATGAAACGTGCCCAACCCGCCACACAGATTGCGCCACAGGTCCGCAAAGAAAATAACTTCTGTCACAGTTGACAGGGAGATAGAACATGAATTTAGCAGAATAGATTGTGTGACACAGATTACAAGCTAGGTGTGATTCCCGAAAAGATGAAAAAACAAGACTCAAATCCACAGGGGGTGAAATTTTTACTGTTAGCAAATTCAAAATGCAAACATTCAGGAGCACCATCTCAAATAGAGACGCTCAGTTCCTTGTAGAAGGTACTAGCTTGCTCCCGCCACTTCTCATCAACCACTCTGGTCGTGCAGAGTGCCCATGACAGCGAGATGCGTGGCCATCCCCACGGAGCCCCAACAACTCGTGGCATCCACTGTCCTCCGGTTTGCCCTCAGAGGTCTCTGTTGTACACAGTCAAGTCTTCATTATTTTAAGGAATGGGATGACTCTTTGAAGTCCCCTTCCCACCTTTCTGTCCCTGCCAAGTAACATATCCAGAAGAGGGAGCAGAGGAAATGAGGAAAATAATAATACTAAACCTGTTCTGCTTCTATCACAAGGGGTTCTGTTGGACTACAAGTTATTGCAGACAGTGGGTGTGGTTTGGGAACTTTGAGGGCAGGATGAGCCATAGTGAACGCTTTTGATGCCCTGTGCAGATGCCCCTCAACTCTCCTTATTCTTTTATCAGCCCGCTTATGACCACAGATAAGAGGCATTAGAATCAGCCTGCCATCTCCCCCACTCCCTGCTGCCTCCACAAGCTCATGATTCCACTGAGAGAGTGCTCTTACTCTCCTTACAAGTTGGCCCATTAGAATCCTTAGAGCTAGGCTGCTGCCTTTCCCCCACCTATCCCATCACCCTCTGGGACTGTGTACCAGTGGAGTGCTCTTCCAGAATGAAGCAGAGGAAGGAGCTGGAAAACACTTGCACACACCTTTACACATATCCCACATATTACTTACATAGCGATTGACATTCACTTTGTCCCCTTTCCCACCATCACCACCAGCAGGAAAGTTGGACTCCGTGGTATGAAGAATAGTAGTAGCCATTCCTGCTCATACAACTGCCATTCGTGTCCCTAAAACACTGCAAATCACACGTCTTCTTGTCTCCGTCTTCCATATCTGTAAAGTTGGCTGAAGTTCGGGTCTCCTGTTGAACCTGTTGTGGGAACCCTCCTTGGCTAAGGTGCTTCTTCCTCATGCATGGGCTGCACTCCCCTCAAACCTCCACTCATTTCTCCCCGTTTGTGAAACATTGATGAGGAGGGGTCCTTGTCCTGGCACCTTATGCACTGACTGACCCACACTTCACCAGGGACCACAGCTCAACGCCATAAAGATGTTCTTCTGTCTTCTCTCTGTGTGTGAGCAGATAAAGGCGGTGGACAATGGGCGCCCACAGAAATCCTCCACTGCCCGCCTGCACATTGAGTGGATTAAGAAGCCACCCCCTTCACCCACCCCGTTGACCTTCGACGAGCCGTTTTATAACTTCACCGTCATGGAAAGCGATAGAGTAACTGAGATTGTAGGGGTGGTATCTGTACAGCCAGCTAACACCCCTCTGTGGTTTGACATCGTGGGTAAGTTCGAGCCCTCCGGAGCAGTATTGCGCAATGTCATACTCAGCTGTTTGGAGCAACTAGCTAGAAAAGTAACGAGCGCTAAGACTAAAAGATGGATGGGGCTGGAATGCAAAAGAGCCAGTAAAATGATAATCAACCTGTGCTTTCGTTCTGACTCTGCAGCTAAGCTGAACAGAAAGTGCTCTCTGGCTGGATTTCCCATAGTACGTTGTTATTTACTGTAATCTTAATGTCTTTCTGTGTGTCATTTAAATCCTATTGTCACACTTGGCTAATCTCATTTCTAAATGTATTGATGGTACTAGACTTGCTATCTTTCATTTCTCTCCTTTTCTTCACCTTTTTCTGCATTCTGTTCTTTTTTTCTTTTCTTTTCTTTTTCTTTGTTTTTTTCTGCTCCCGACTGCCCTGCTTCAAGGTGGCAAGCATGCTCGAGAGATGTTCTATATTCTACAGACAGCTTGTGGGCAGAACTGCTCAACAGAAGGTACCCTGAGTGCAAACACATTTGCTAAAATACAGCTCTCCAATCTGCCTTTTACGGGTGGGGTTGATTTTTTTTGTTGTTGTTTTCTTTTGCGTATGGGTTGGGTTGTTTGTGTTTTTTTAAGCAAATTAAATTCCATCTTTGATAACCGCCTGTGACAGGCTGAAGCTCAGCCCACAGATTCGTACATGCCTCTCACGGAGACTGCATTACTCATATCCCGTGACTCCTTTGTTGGAGGGTTGATGGGGTTGGGAGGGTTTTGGGTTTGTTTGTTTTTTCAGGAGGGGGGTATGTTTTGTTTCTTTTGCTTTTGAGGTCTGGGGCTTTCGGTTGTCTTATTTTTATCCTTTTGTGGGTTGGTTTGCTTCTATGGGCCTTTTCCAGTTGAAAATCGAGGCGAACGCATCTCAGCCCCTCCCCCGTGGTGCAAGATCATGCCATTCCTCTCTCCCAGAAAGCCTCCCCGTGAGACTCCCCTGGCTGCGGGCCACGAAGGAAGGGCAGGAAAGGGAACCCAGCGCGATTGCCCGTGAGCTTCCCAGGAGAGCAGATAGAGAAAGCAGATGTCAGTGTGCTGTGCAGGGTAGAGCTCGGGGATCGACATTCAGATTCCTGGAGAGCAAGCAAGCAACGTACCGGGCTGGAAAAGGAAGGTGCGAGACGGCAGGCTGCCCTCCACCAACCTGCAGGCAGAGGCGGTGGGGACGAGACAGTGCAGAGGCTATTGCAAAGAGGAACGATGGGGAGGAGCCTGGGTACCAGCCCACCCGGAGGTGACACAGGACTGAGCTGAGCTGACTTCCCATGGGTCTCCACGGGAGGCAGGCCTTCCAGGAGAGAGCGAGTCTGCAGGACTCATTTCCTTCCACGCATCACTCGCTGGCTGGCGGGGAGGGGCAGGAACCTGCCTCTCCTCCAGGCCCCCGCAGAGTCTGGAGAACACATTCGGGACATTCACTTCTGCTTTCAGGAGGCTCACAAACAGAACGGCCCCTGGCCCTCAGTCCAACCTCAGTAGCCGGTCTTCAAACCCGGTTCATTCTGGCTCAACTCCCCTGCTGAGAATTTGCCTTCCCATCCCTGATAGGCTGAGTCTGAATCTATAGTTCAAAAGGATTCCCCAGGTGGTTCTCATTAGTCCCCAGGTGGTTTCCTATGTGTACCTAAGCATCACCTGGGGATCGTGTTACACTGTTCACTCTGACTTTGGGAATCTGAGGGGCCACAAAAAAAAACACTAAACCCACTGCCATCAAGTTAATTCCAACTCATAACAACTCTGGTGGTTTTGAACTTCCAGCCTTGCAGTTAGCAACCGAATGCATACCACTGTGCAACCAGGGCTCCCTGGGGGGCAGGGGACACAGAGGGATATGCAAATTCTCAGCAAGAGAGCTGGACCAGGAGAGACTAGTTCAAATCCCTGCTTGGTAAAGGAAAGGGTTCCCCGAACTCCCAAATGAAAAGGCTTGTTTACCACACACTTGAGTGGCAAACAAACTTATTTACCACGTTTCCGGAGTGGCAATGGAACGTCTTTCATTGGCATTAACCATACCATTCCTATGCAAGGTCAGCCTGACCCTGAGCTCCCAAGTCCTTCTTCATCCTCATGTAACATTTATGAACTTGAAGCTCTTTGGATCTGTGAGCGATAGCTCCAGTTCATTATCTTCCCAGTAACTTCCAGTTGGTTAAGGTCTTTTCTGCTACAGCTTCTTCTTTCTTGGGGAGACAACAGACTCACACATTCATAATCTGGTTGACTGTGGCCATTCCTACACCACCATTTGCAATTTGAGTCATGGAAGATGCATTTCCATTTAAACTTGTGTCCTCCAGCGGACATATGCAATATTGATTTCTTTTAAATAGCCCAAACAAGAGTGTAGTACCCACCCAAAAGGCATCAAGAACTGTTGTGCTGTCTGTGAGCTGTGGGAGAAGTTGTTCTCTCTCCTCAGCCACTGGTTTATTTCCATCTCCTGTGACACTCCATTTCATAAGCACCTCTACTGCCTGTTTCTGTCCCCGGTACCACGCATGCAACCTCCTGATCGGTAGCCCATCTCATCCACCACCACTTCCACCTCAGAATAGCCTCACTGGATTCCACTTAAAAAAAACAACCCTACAAGCTCTCATTGCTGTGACAGTCTACCAGCCTCCTGAGCCCCGGTACCTGTGTTGATTTTGTAGTTCTTCAGCACCCCTGCATGGGTCTGTATGAATGTGTGTAAGCAAGCATGCCTTCCAGTGCTGCATGGACCCTCACTTGCTTCTCTTTGTGACAGCGTCATTGGTGCTATTACACATTTTCATTTCTGTCTCTCTTGTCTCCAATCTTAACTGCTAAAGCCAAGGCTCACATCTCCTCTTTCCTTCCCCGACCCCTCTCCACCCCTGCCAATGCTTCTGTTGCTCTCCCCCAGGGGGAGTGGAATAAATGATACTGATGGAGAGGCCACAGGCAGTCCATGTGTTAGCACAACTGATGCCTCCCAAAACCTATCCAGAGTCGAGGTGGCCTTCCACTACATTCTCAGCCATAACAAGCACAGTGCCTTTGACAGAATGGGAACATCAAGAAGACATGGGGCTCTCTTGGGAAGGAGTCTTTTTAAGCTGCTCCAAATATAAATCCAGAAGCTATTACCAAGAGCATGGCATCTGCTTTCATGCTTCTCTGTGGCTGTTTTTCTAAGTGCACCCATCCTATAGAACATGGTTAAGAAAATTCATTGAGCATTTCTCTAACTGAAGACCTATAGGCAGGACCCTCTGGTCTGGGTGCTTCCACCACAGAGATTTCACTGTCAAGCTGGTGAATTCTTACCGAGCTTCTCTTACATATTCAACTTCCTGGCTGGATACCCAAGCTAAACAGGATTTTCCTTACCATTTCCACATCCAACCAACCGCGTCTCAGAAGAAATCAGTCTTTGCCCCAGAGGCTGGTTTCTTTCAGTATAGATCTGGTCCCCCTTCCCCCAAGCTCCCTATTGAGAAGACTTTCTAATCCAGCAGAGTCATCTTTTTCCATTCTGTTGACAACACTTTTCCCCTTCTCTAAGTATCTATTGTTGTTTTTTATCATATTCAGATGTTTTGTTCTCGCTTTCAAGAGTTCTTGCATACCTATCCTTAGCCATTGAAACTTTTATCTTCTCCTCCCTTCCTCCTTAACTAAGCATCTTCCTTGGCCAAGCTAACAAAGAGGAAACAGAAGGAATAATCAGTAGCTTAAGAAGCTTAGCCTATAGTTGAGTGCTAAGAATAGACACGAGGCATATAATTTCAGCATGGAACTGAAATGAGGTCTCAGATTTATTATAGGACATGCCTTGGTAAATGCCCTTAAGAATCATCCAAGCAGAGTACAAGATTGGATTCCATTTTAGGCCTCGTATATTCAGATACCTATCCAGACACTCACAGGTACCGAGACTACAGGTTTAGCATTTGCAGCTACAACTAATGAACTCTCGTTAAGGAAGCAGAAGCACGGTTTCAGCATGCTTTCCCCCCTGAGAGTATTGTCTTATTTCCATATTTCCCAATCTACCAGAGTCTTGCTTTAGCTGTGTTTCTTCTCCTCCTTTGATGATCAGAACTCACAAGAACAGGATGGTGAGCAAGATCTTGACACCAAGCCTGGACTCCTACACCGACAATCTTCTAGCATGTGCCTGTGCCCCCACAGAGCCCACTGCTTATGAGGTTAGGTGAGCGAGACTTCTCAGCTTCCAGACACAGAAGCCTTACTTGTAACCCAGTGAAGAAAGCTGTAATTAAAAGGAAACATAATAAAGTTCAGCTGTTCTGTGTTTAAACAGCCCAACGCACAGCATGTTCCTTCTCTGTGTTAAGAGGCAAAGAAACTGAAGGGGGAAAACATAACCCAGAATCCTTTGTGGCTTCAGCACATATCTTCACACTTCTTGGGAGCTCATGATTTCAACTCAGCAGCTCCTTGATTTACATGCTCTCTAATGTGCAAGCAATCTGGTCCACAGTTCAGCCCCGTATCCTTATTCGGATGGCAAATGTTTGTATTGCAAAGGCTACCATCATGACACACTTGAAATAAATCCTTCTTACTCGTCATTTGACGGGGATGCTCTCACCCATTTTTTAGTTGTTCACCTGACTTAGGCTAGAAATATAGTTTTCCTTGTAGATGGTAAGCACTGAAAGCATCTTTATTTATTTGGTTCACAGAATGACAGAGAGGAGAAAGGCTGTTCCGTGGAAATCATTCTCTGGTGTTGTGCACTAGCACATAAATCCAACTCTACCTGAACACCTGCCTTGCGCTGCAGACACATCAAAGTCACCGTAGCCCTAGGGTGCCATCGATTCCTGCTGACCTGTGGGCTCTTGGCTGCTCTGCCTCGTCCTTCTTGAACTCTGTGCTCCACAGAGCCACTCCTTCTTAAGGGTGGGTGAAAGGTCAGGGTGGGCAGCTGCCCTCACCTCAGCTCTAGCTCATGGTCCCCTTGTGTCTAGCAGAGCTGAAGGAAGCCCGGTCCTTTGTCCTCTTCATGGCCATGGGATGTGTGAATTTATTTTTGCATCTGTGACACCAATCGGTTTCTCCGAGGTCTTCCTTCATCTTGTTTTACCAAGCAGAATGTTCTTGGCGACCTTGTGACTGGTCTTTCCTGCTGGTGTGTCCAAAGGCAGTAAGTGGGGTCTCGCCATTGGTGCTTCAGAAGAACATTCTGGTTTCCTCTACGAGAGATCGGGTTGTTGTTTGGGCAGTCTACTGCAGGTTTAATCTTCTTCATCAGCACCACAGTTCAAATGCAGTTAAACTCTGTCCTCTGAGCAGAGCTTCAGCTTCTGGTGGTCAACTCTAAAGAGGAGACTATATTTCCTTACTGTAAAATGTACCTCTGAGAGTCGCCATGCCTGCCCATGGACCATTTCCGATTCAGATATTTCTCTGTCAGAGTGATGCCAACAGACTCAATTACCCTTAAACACTGTATTTCTCCTCTTCTATATTCTGTCTCAAATTGGGTCCCAAACTTGACTCTCTCATCTCCATAGCAACAATATACCCCATGGAAGCACATCTCAAGCATCTTTAGGAACATAATCAAATCTAAACAACAACTCATATATTCATTGCTTTAAAAAATGAATTTCAAGCCAAATTTAGAAGGCACTTTTCACCCTACCACACTGTCTCCTGATCTCTACCCCATCTCTCCTACCGTCAAAGTTAATATCCTTTTCCATCCCCGCACTGTGCTTGCTTCATTACAAGGCAGGAGATTTATTCGTGATCAAGCATAACTGGGGCTGGCATTTTTCTTAAGTTCAGCATACATGCCGACCTTGAATGAACAGCTTGCGTACGACTCCCTGAATTCATTGAGATGCAACAGCTCCGTGTTTTGGAAGCTTCTCACATAACACTTCCTCCTTGGTGACTACTAGAATTTGGTTGATATTTTTAACATTCAGCACAGCCTAGAATAGCATCAGCTGCTAGAGGAGGAACCTGGAAGGGGCCCTCATTTTCATCATCAGCTCTCTTAATGAGAAACGGCGGTGCCTTGTACCACTCTCTACAAAAGCTTGACGACACACCATGGCCCGCGCCCTGTTGCCCAGCACGTTGAGGAAATAGCGGCTAGCTAAAACAAATTTCATTCCAGACCCATTTGTTTTCGTTCTTCGGGGCTTTCCTGCTTGCTTCATGTAAGTTCAGAATCCAATAAAAACCCAGACGGCCTCTTTTGCTCATTGTTTACTCTGTCCCACCGTCTTGACTGAACTGGTCATAGAAACGTCCCAGATGTGAATGATCTGTCCCGTGCACTGTTCACAAGCGCGCTTTGACCATCTCTGCCACACCCCCGCAGCTACGCTCAGGCTGTGACTCCTCCGGTCCTCCGTGTGGCTGAGCCTCCGCCCAGCTCGGGCAGTGTCCTCCCGCCTCCCCACCTTTTGTTTAGCCTCTCGCTGCTGCACACACACACTCGGCTTTGCATGTTCTGTTACTGGCTCTGCGGAAGCACTCTTGGCTTAAAGGGAATGGGGATGGGGCTAGTGCCAACGGTCTCCTTGCATTTGACCGTTCCTCACCCCCGTTGAATTCAACATGGTCTCCTGTGAAAATGAATGCAACTCTTAGGCTAAAACTGAGCCTGAGAAATGAGACCTGGGGGGAGAGAGATGGAGTCATTCATGAAATGGGATGCTTAAGTGGTCGGTGATTAGAGCAGGTGAGGATTGATGGTGAACTGCTGGTTTGGAGCCTGTGTCCCTTGTCAGAAATTCATTTTAGGAACCGTATCAGGATACATTGGTGGAACTAGGAGTAAGGGCCCTGGAAATGGGCATCCGAGGCTGCCGGCCAGACGAGAAGACGGAGACTCTTACCAGGCTCTCTTTAAATGCTCTTTGGTCTGCTTCTATTGGTCTCTCTCCTCCACCCCTACAGACATTTCTAGTCTAGAGTATCTACAGCAGTGAAGTGGATACGGGAGACACTTATTCACACACATAAAGAGAACAAACAGTAAAACATGACAGCCATGAAAGTGACCATACCTGAAAGTGCACAGTCTACATGTCATAAGTAACACTGCACCAATTCAATGTCACTGAAGGCAAAAACAATGATCTATATTTCTATATAGGACCTTGAAGGAGAACATGTAAGGTTGGCCCTTTCAAACAGTAACTTAAACTCTGCCTTAGAGTCTCTATATTTCATTTTCATTCACGTTGAAGCTAGAGTAAACTGAAGTTGACAATTTGCATAATTTCTATTTGGTGTTATACCCACAAATCCTCACCTTCTAAACTGTTGAATACAACGTTGACGACCTGGCGTGTAACCCCTCACCTAATTTACAAGAAAAAAAAATATCCTTAAAGAGCCCCCAGTGGTGCTATCCGGTAAGCACTGGCATGCTAACCTCAAGCTCAGCAGTTCAAAACCACCACCCACTTGGTTGGAGAAAAGGAGGCTACCTGTGTCCATAAAGATTTACAGCCACAGAAACTCTAAGGAGGGCCTTTAAGCGGGAGTGGACTCCTAGGCAGTGGGCCTGGTTTGAGAACCAGCCTGGCCCTGCATTTCACGCAGCTGTCAGCATGAAAGCATTCCCTT
>NW_022105611.1:1082707-1091836 GCF_000313985.2 Echinops telfairi | reverse complement strand
GGTATCCCCCATATCTTCATAGTGTTAATTAAATGTCAAGGACAATTATGTTCTCTCTAGCAATTAAGTCATCTTAAGTGTATATGACAGCTGCAAGCAAGCCATATTTGAAATAGATATTTACATTTTTTGTATTTGCGGTTTTTTTTAACACTAAATCCCATGATTTCTTTTGAATCACTGTACCTCAAATTCTGGTAGGTGAGGCAAACATCTGTCACTTAATTCATCTGCCCATTGATAATTGTAATATTATAGAAACGTTTTGATCATTTGGTCAGCAAAATGAAATATAAATAATGCTGAGTATAAAGGAAACCAGGGTTTCTTTCCTGAAATGTGAAATTCAATGAATATGCTGCCCTACATGAGCTCACATGAAATTACTGTCCAGGACAACATGGAATTTCAGGCTAAAACAAACAGAATGTATGACCATACACTGATACTCACCTAAAGTCATTCCAGCATTTATATCATCATGTTTACTATCCCCTTTTAAAAAATATTTCACTTAATAAGGGCTATACACCACACTCAGGTTCACAAAGATGGAGACAATTAGCAATGGTTTCGACAAGGCCAGGGTTCTCTGAAGCATACCATCCACACACTATGAATCATACCTGGCCCAGAAGGAAGATGGAACGTTTCCTAGACCTCTATACAATTATTTTATAAGTTGACATGACATAAGCGGATATTGTTCCTCTTACTCCTTTCCAGATTTCATTTTGTCAATCTCCCATAAACGCTCTGCCTTTTTTAAGGAGAAAAGCGAGTCACAATACTTTCTCTTTTTTTAGTGGAAAAAGAACGCACATACATACATATAAACTAAATTCACTGCCGTTGAGTCCCGGCTAACTTGGAGCCAGCCCCCGGGAGTTTCCAAACTCGTAACTGTGGACGGGAGTAGAAAGCGCAGTCTTGCTCCCTCAGAGCTGCTGTTGGTTTTGAATTGCAGACCATGCAGAATCCAGCCCAATACGTAACCGCTACACCACAGCTCCTCTATGTATTTCTATGACTCTCACAATGTTCGGAGATGGGGATTTTTAAAATAAAATTCCATTCTTTGATGCTTTTTACTTTTAAAGTAGTTATCATTTTCATTTCTGACATAATTGAAGGACTCGGGACTCTACACACTACAGATTTACCATCAATCCTAAAATTGATTTCAGAGTGTCTCCTCATTGCGAGCACTAATTAGACTGTTTACTTATAATACAATCTACTTTGGGAACACAAAAAGGTGTGCAAATTCATAGCGCAGAAGTCACAAGAGATCGAAAGGCCTTTAGCTTTCTAAATATTCGATGGAACACATGCGTGCTTTACTCCCCTGACGTTACTGCTGAGGTTCTTCTTTGCAATCCAATCTCTTTTTTCCCTGACCTTTGTTATGCATTGTAGAGGCTGTGTTTTGAAATATGAATTAAGGTGGAAAGAAAGTGGCCCCATCTATGAAGACTTAAATTGAGCTATAGGGATGCCTGTCCAAAAAATTCTTATAGAAGAGTACCCTTTAAAGATAGAAAGACGTTTCAATGCATAATTTCTCAGATGTGCTAATGTAATGTTGTTTCTGTGATGTCATCAGGGGGGAATTTTGACAGCTCTTTTGACGCGGAGAAGGGCATCGGGACTATTGTGATAGCCAAACCTTTGGATGCTGAGCAGAGGTCTATCTATAACATGAGTGTGGAAGTCACCGATGGGACACATGTTGCGGTCACTCAGGTAGGTTGTTCAATCCCTGAAGAGTGGCAATTCCGAGAGAGCTAGCTAATAATGTCAAGGGTTCAGACAACATGCAAAGGTATTGGGGAATCATCTGTGCTTTATTGTGTATCTTATTACCACGTGTTAAAAAAAAGTGCAAAATGTGTCCAAAGTAGTAACTGATATCTATGAATATCCAGTGTTTTAAAAATCCTGTAAGAGAACAATGTAGGGAAAAATGCCTCTTTTAGGAAATTGTAATTGCACATGTGGAGAAAGTGATACGGCTTTGTTCTCTGATCATCTCATGTAGATGTATTTCTTTGACAAGCAAGCCAATTTTTCTTGACTTTGCTGAGAAGGGAGTATATCATCTGAGCTAACACACTACCCCATTCTTTACCTCCTCGTTGTAATATTAACAATGAAAAGAAACCCAACTCACTGCCATGAAGCCAAGTCTGATAGACAGCAACTCTGTAGAAGAGGCTCCAGCTCCCCTGTGAGCTTTGGGGCCTGTATCGACTAGGTGCCATCAAGTCGGCTCTGGTCCATAGCAACCCTGTGCTCAACCGAAGGAAACACCCTGCAGTCGTGTGCCATCCACACAATCCTTCCTCTACCTGAGCCCCACCGAAACAGCACTGTGTCCATCCATCTTGTCACGGGCCTTCCTCTGTTTGTTTGGTTTTTTGCTGCCCCTCCACTTTACCAATGTCCTTCTCCAGAAACTGGTCTCTCCTAGCAACATGTCCAAAGTCTGTAAGATGAGGTCTTGCCATCCTTGCCTCTCAGGAGCACCATTGGCCTTAACTTCTGTCAATACAGCTCTGTCTGTTCTTTTGGCACGTAACTTTCCATATTCTTCTCCACCACCACAATTCAAATGCCTCTATTTTTATACGGCTTTCCATATTCACTATCCAACTTGTACCTCTTTACAGGAGTGGAAAGCCTCATCTTCCTCCTGTGGAGCTACTGGTGGTTTTAAACTGCTGACTTTGTGGTTAATAGCCCAACATGTAACCCACTATGGTTGTCGTCGTGTTGTTTTTGTTGTTGTTAGTGCCATCTAGCCTCTCCTGACTTATGTACAACGGAATGAAACACCGCCCAGTCTTGTGACATCCTCACAACTGCTTTTGTGTTTGGGTCTGTTGTTGTAGTCCTAGATTTAAAAAACAAACAAACAAACCGCCTTTGCCTTTGAGATCCATTCCAATCATACCAGACAGAGTAGGACGATGTCATAAGAGTTCCTTGGTTATAATCTTTGCAGAAACAGCCAACTCCATCTTTCTCCTGTGGAGTGGCTGGGGATTCCCACCTTCCGCCTGTCAGTCAGCAGCTGAGCACTGAACCACAAGAGTTGTTCGATTGTTTATGTTTGTTAGGTGCTGTTGTGTCCATTTCAACTGATAGCACTCTCACAGGCAACAGAGAGAAATTACTGCCCAGTCCTGGGCCATCCGCAGAGTGGGCGCCATGTCTGAACCCTTTGCAGAAGCCATTGTATCCGTCCATCTCATTGAACCTTCCTCTTGGTCACTGACTCTGCTTCATTAAGAATGAAGTCCTCTACGTAGGACTGGGCTCTCCTGGTAAACGTGTCCTAAGGATGTGAGACAAAGTCTTACCATCTGGCTCTACTTCCTCCAAGACAGATGTTGTCATCATTCTGGCAGTCCACGGTATATTCAATATTTTTACTAGTACCACAATTAAAATACTTCTTTAATCATCCTTAGTCACTCTCCAGCTTTCAAATTCACAGTTGGTGATTGCAAATAACGTGGTGTGGGGTCAGTCCTGGCTTAGTCCTCAAAGTGACATGTTTGCTCTTTGGCATTTTTGAGCTATCTTTTGCAGTAGATTTGCCCGATGCACAGGTAAGCGTCTTTTGCATATTCTGTGCTTGCAGACAAGACCCACCTGGTAGAGGCAATGGCATTCTTCATTCCATGTTCTCTTTTGAGTCCAGCTTGAAGTTTGAATTAGTTCTCTGCCCTGCTGATGGCCTGCTACTAGTAGGGTAGCTAGCAGGAACCTTAGTAACTAGAATAAACCCAAACCAGTTGCCACTGAGTTTGTTCCAGCCCCTACTGGCTCTATACTACAGACTATAACTGCCGTATGCAGTTTCCAGTGCTGTAATCCTTATGGACGCAGACTGCCCACACCTTCTCCCTCAGAACAGCTGGTCGGTTCCACTGCCAACCCCAAATGACCTGAGCCTTTTAGCCATTGCACACCAGGTCCCTTTGTGTGAGGACTAAATCTAGGTGTCCGGACTCTCCTTCCCATCTAGCCTCTATGCTAGCTGCTTTTTATTCTGGTTGTCCAATAGAATCCCAAGGGAAGAGGTACGGTACTTAAAAACACTGATACTTAGGCCCCACCCTCAGAGATTGTGATTCTAGCGTGCAGCCACAGTGAGGGCTAGGAACACTGCGTTTACTCTGCATCGTGCGTGCATCCGAAAAGGCATTGGGGATCGAGGAGAAAGGGAAAATATCTTGGCTTTCTACATGATCTTCCTAGGTGAGACTAACAAGCTAAATATCACCATAAGGCAGATTTTCCCTAAATATGGAAAGATTTTTCGGTGTATTTCGTAGGACCAGACACGTAAGCTACGTTTGGCAGAAAACAGGCCTGCATTCATCAGCTGTCACTCCTTCCTCTTCCCAGCTCTCTCTCCACTTCCGCTAATCCCCCAGAAGGCATCACTAATCAAGTCAAGATTCATTTTCCTCCAGAGTCTAGAGTTGACTTCCTAACCCTTCCTCTCCCGGTGCCACAGGTAGTAACGATGAACTTCTCGGCAACCCTGAACTCAGCATGTGCTTACTTGATATAAAATCTGCTGTGAGCTTCTAACTGTTTAGCTCCAGGAGCCATCAGTTTGTGGCTTCGTGGTACTAGGGCGTCATTTGGGGGGTGAATACTGTAAGAGAGGGTGAAACTGTCAGAGAGGGTGATCCCAAAATGACTGACTTCAAAATTGTTATAGTGTGTCAGGCAGAAAGGTATTATTTTTTAAATAAAAATATCCTTGTAATTATTTAACATTGTAAAAGCATTTTTGTAAGCCCAATTGACATGTACCAATACACAAACACGGATGTGTTGATTTGCTTTTTACCCCTTCCAATGGACTCAGGACAGAGCTGCCACTATTGCCCCTCACAGCGATGCTGCCAGTTTCCTTTGCATGCCCTACAGGCCACCATCATGATTTTTATCGCTGCTGGTACTATTTTTCTTGTTGTTTACTTTGTATGGTGAATTAGGTAAAGGTTTACAGAGCAGATCATAGTCCCACATTTGACAATTCATATACATTTTTGTTTCAAGTCATCCATTATAATTCTTCAAGGTACCATCACTCATCCCACTTCCTCCCTGGGATTCCTCATTGAAATCTGCCCTTTGGTGAATGCTGCCTTTTATCTTAAATGATTGATTATTACAACACTGGAGTGAATTCAATTCCAGATCGGAAGGGTGACTAAGGATCATAGTCTGGGGGCTCTTCTAGTCTGTAGCTAACCAGTAAGACTTGATGTGGGGTTTAGTTCCACGTTTTCCTCCCCCTCTACCAGCATTCTAACATGTTCTCTTTCTGAGGAGTTGGTAGTGGTGGCTAGGGACCATCTAGTTTTTCTTTTCTCAGGTCTCAGAAGCTGAAGTTCTCATGGTCCATTAATCTATTGGACTAATTGTTTCCAGGAGTCATTGATTTTTTTCACTCTGCTCTAGGTGGAGAGAGGCCAATAGTTGCATATTAAATGGCTGCTCGTGTGTCTTTTAAAAAGTGAAATTTATTTCTTTTTCCTTCCTGTCTTCCTTTCCCTACCTCCTCATCCACCTTCTCTGTAACCACCACAGTCTGCTTCTGTGGGTGTGAAAACTGTTTTTTTTCTTGATTGTTGTTTGTGGTAGTTACATAATCTGTTGTCAATTTGAGACTGAGGAGTGAAGGGGTGGAATTTACCTGTCAATCAGATCACAGATTGATGACCTCATTTGGAGGTGCTAAGGAAATAAATAGCTTATTGGAGGCAGGACACATACTCAGTCCCTGTGTTAATCTGGGTACTTTAGAGAAACAAATCCACAGAAACTCATGTATAAGAGAGAGTTTTATATAAAGGTTAAGCGAGCGTCAAGAAAACATCCCAACCCAGTGCTGCCCAAGCCCCCAAGTCCAACATTAACTCATATGTCCAACACCAACCCACAAAGTCCTCCTCCATCTCACAAAACAGACACAATGACCCCGACTGCAGGAGGAAAGCCAAGTCAGTGAATATATAAGCATCTCAGTGCTGGCAGGGGTCTCCACACAGCTGCTCCAGCACCCAGGGCTGCATCTGGGTAGGTCCATGTGGCTTCTCCTTGGGGATGTCTTGCAGGAAGTCAGTCTTGCAAGCTGAAGCAGGGAACTGCTAAGGCAGCTGCACCATCATAAAGGAAGAGACCTGAGAACTAGAAAGGCGAGGTTCACTGAGCAATTTATCCCTCCGCCCTTCAATTAACCCCACTTCTGTTTATCAGCCAAGTTGGCACAATAAACTAACTCACTCAGTCCCAGTGAGACATTCTTGTTGACAAGCCACATGGAGACAGGCTGATGGCAGCCAGAGCCTTGGAGCTGGAAAAGCCACGTGAAGACCCCAGCCAGCACTGAGATGCTTATACCCCACTGGATCCATAAGACTTAATACCCACTGCCCTGTGATCTTCTTGCATTTGGCATCATTGCATGTATTTCATGAGTTTGAAGAGGACTTTATAGATTGGTATTGGACATATGGACTTGATCTGGACTGGGCTGGGATGGAGAGTGTGCATCTGGCCTCTAGTGAGCTGTCTATATCTGTCACACCTCCAAATGAAGTCATCAAGCTGTGACCTGATTGACAGGCTAGACTCCACCCCTTCACTTTTAAGAGTCTCAAGTTGACACCAGATTGTGTAAGTACCACAAAATGCCATGCCACTTTAAAGAGTTTTTGCACAGTTGTACAGCCCTTCCAGCAGGGATGAGAGCCCCAGTGTGTCCACATCTTTGCCAACATTTGTTGTTTGCACTTTAAAATGTTTCTTTTTGTCTTTGTGCGTAATGCTAAGGTGAGGTGATATTTCACTGGTATCTTGATTTGCATTTTTCAATGGCTAACGGTATGAGTATTTCTTCATATGCTTGTTGCTTCTGATGTTTTTAGAGTCTTTGCTTTTGTCAAATTTTCTGACTTTAAATATAGGATTGTGGGAATTCATATTTATTAATCTAAATAGACAACTTTCTTGAGAATGAAGTAATAACTAAAGAATTTTTTAAGTCCTTCTACTCAATTACTAGTAATATTGTAATTCATTATAGAATTATTTTAGAAAAATTATATTGTAAATATTCAGAGAATTAAGAACTATTACATTTAAGCAATTTATAACTACATTATATATTATTCTATGACTAAGATTGATAATCAGCATTACTAAGGATTTTGTATGTCTAGTATGGAAGAGGCCCGTGGGGAGGGGAGATGTGACACCATGACTTACCACACTGGGTGATACCAACCCTGATGACAGCATTGTCAGGGTGTGTTATGTGTTGCCGTGAAACTAGGAGCTATACCCTCAGTGTTTCAAATGCCCACCGGGTCACTCACTGTGGGTACGTTTCAGAGAACCGTACAGACTATGACTAGGAAGAAAGACAGGATTGACTACTTCCCAAAATCAGTCACTGAAAACGTCATAACAGGACCTGGATCCCCAAGTGATTAGGAGGGATCAATTGCTAAAAGAAGACGTTGTACTTGGTGAAGTAGAGGGCTGAATGAAGTGGAGAGCCCACTCTTATATCATCATCATGGTGATCTGTGAGGTTGACTGAGGAGCAGGCAGCAGTCCTTTCAGTTGTACGTAACATCACCATGAGTTAAAGCAGACTGGGGGATGACTTCCTAGCTGTGTAGTTTGAATAGTGTTTTTGTTTAAAGATACAGAAAAGGAGAGCTCATGCGCCATGTGCCTGTCTTCTCTGCTAACTCTTAGTTGGTACCATTCCAAGAATAAGAGAATCTTTCCATTGAGTCTGCTTGTATTCATAGAATATAGATTTTGTTAAGATTAACTTTAGTATGAATCTTTATTTTTCATTCAAATAAGCTGAAACTCAGAAAGGATTTCAGTTTAGATAGAGTCACTCACACAGGGTAAGGCAGTCAGTTTGTGTGTGGCGACTGCTCGTCCTCCCACTGGTGTCCTTTCCCCTGTAACTAGGGTGACCATACAATTCTGTTTGCTCAAAAGAGTCCCATGCGCACCTGTTGAATTGGCATAATTATCAGTCATACTCCACTTACTTTCCAACTTGCCTCATTAAGGACTATAAGCTCTACAAAAACTGTAACTGCTTCAGGATACTGTCAGGAAAAATATATAGACAGATGGTCGAAAATCTATGGGGACCGCACCATCTCAAAACATACTCAAGAGACTAAGGCTAAAGCTACTCATCTACAGTATTGCTTAATTTCTTAAATTGACCATCCCTTAGTATAGCCACTCACTACATTTTGGCACCACAAAAAACACAATATATACTTGGGTAAAATATAAATAAATCATGGATTCATATCCATGTCCATAATTTTCTCCTGGCTTTATAACAGTTTAAATAAATGGCAATTAATTAAATTACCTCAGAATGATATAGATACTCAAATATTTTTAGAATGATTGAATAGTAGATAATACCTATTTAACAGGGTCAATAGGACAGGTATCCTCTATTTTCAAAATGCATGACTGCTTGATGCTAAGAAGGAAAATTCATCAGTGAAACTTTCATTTTAGAATTTCATTAGGACTATGTGAGAAATCATTCAATACCACTTATTCCACACATATTTATAAATTTCATATCATGTGCTATAAGCCTAAGTTTTAATTATTTGGATTTTTAATAAGGGGGCATATATTAGAAAATTTGAAATTATACATGTAATCAGAATCTAATTTTGGTGATTTTATCTCAAACCACGTTTAGTTAGCCTTATATTCAGGGTGATTTGGAAGAAGTTAAGATACTCAGGATGAGTTTGGGAGTTTCTTGGAAAGACTGATCTAAGTAGGTTAATAGCAGTATCAACAGCTTTTCTTGTCAAAAGCATGCAAGTCACTTTGAGTCTCCAGGCCATAAGCATCTTAAAAGTGAGAATTGAGAATCTCCAAAATACAAACTTCTGTGTCATCATTATTCTCACCAGAAAATCCTTACACTGTTAATTCGGCTATTTGTTAATATGGCTTCCTCGAGGAGCATCTCTAAAGAAGCAAAACCAGTGAGGCACACACACACACACACACACACACAAACACACA
>NW_022105611.1:1045765-1082607 GCF_000313985.2 Echinops telfairi | reverse complement strand
GCCATTGAGCCCATGCTGATTCAACAACCTCCAGAGGGGTGTGTGTGGCGGGGGTGGATTTGGGGAGGGGCAGCCCAAGACTGTAACTGTTTACAGAAGTAGAAAGCCCCGTCTTTTATTTATTTATTTATATATACATACACACACACACACACAGATATATATATATATACACATACATATACATATCTATACACATACACATACACACAAAGATAGAGAGGAAAATAGCAATGGCGTGCTTACTCAAGGCAATGGCTTGCCTGGTTGTAGAGGTTGGCAATTTTTTAGTCCATGGGTCAAATGTCAGGCTAGAGGCTTCTCCTGATTCACATGGCTTTATGGGCTGCTGTCAGATGGCAGGTTGCTGGTTGAAACAGCGGATGATTCCAAAATGGCAAATGGCTGACTCACAGGCCGAAGAGGCTAATGACTCCCAGGATTAGCAGGCAATGTGGCAGGCTCTTAACTCAAATCCAAAAAACTGTGTTCAGATGACAAAGAGCCAGATGCCACAAAAGCAAGGAGAGCTTTGCCAGAAAGTAGATACATTTTGGAAGCAAGCCACACTCCTGAGGAAACTCCTTTTCAGTTGACCATCTGCTCTTAGTAGATCTCATCAGGGAAGAGATTACAGTATATGAGAGCTCATCCTGGGGGATGACCACATCACAATTGCCAGAACGCTGATCGTGGCTCAGCCAAATTGACAACACGCAACCTTAATCATCACAGGATCCGCTACCATTGAGTGGATTCTGACACACATTGACCTATGTAGGGTTTTTGAGACTGAAAATCTTTATGGGAACCTACAGTCTCATCTTTCTCCGGAGGTGCAACTGGTGAGTTTGAACCTCCAACCATGCAGTTAGCAATGAACACTGAACCCACAGTGCCACGAGAGCTACTTAATAGCTCCCCATCCTCTGCCAATCCAGGCCTTTCTAGGGGTTTCCAGGGCTTCTCAGACATGGTGAGATGAGCAATTCTCTGAATTAGTCAACAGCTTCACTTTGGAGGATACTTGTACTAAAGGAAAAAACAGTCACTTTAATTGAAAAAGCTTTTTAAATCATTTTATTGGGGGCTCCTACAGCTCTTATAACATCCCATACATCAATTGTATCGACCATATTGGTACCTATGTTGCCATCATCATTTTCTAAACATTTGCTTTCTGGTTGAGCCCTTGATGTCAGCTCCTCTGTTTTCCCTCCCTCCTTCCACTCCCACCCTCATGACCCCTTGAAAAATTATAAATTATTATTGTTTTCATATCTTACACCAACCGCTTTCTCCCTTCACCCAAGTTTCTGTTGTTCATTCCCTTGGGCAGGGATTATGCGTCGATCATTGTGATCTGTTCCCCCTTCCTCCCCTCACTCCCTGGCCTTCCCCCTATCCTCTTGGTATTGCTACTCCCATTTCTGTTCCTGAGGGATTTACCTGCCCTGGATTCTATGTGTCATGAGCTCTGATCTGTACCAGTATAGATGCTCTGGTCCAGCCAGAACTGAAAGACAGGACTGGGGTAATGATAGTGGGGTATGAGGAAGCCTCAAAGAACCAGAGGAACAGTGTGTGTTTCATCAGTGCTATCCTGCACTCTGGTTGACTCAGCCCTTCTTTGTGACTCTTCTGTGAAGGGATGTCCTATTGTCTAGGAAGCAAAGCTATGGATAGAAGTATAAACATGGGTGTTCACTTAATGTATGTAAATACATTAATTCATAAAAATAGAGGTATTTACCTATGTACATATATTTATAGGGAAGTACATTGAGGTAGTGGGCGACTTTGTGCCTCTACTTGAACTCTCCTTCAACGCAAGAACACTTTGTTCTAATAACCTGGCATTCTCTGATGCTCACCCTCCTGACACAATCGCTAAAGGCAAAATAGGTGCATAAGCAAATGTGATGAAGAAAGCTGATGGTGGCCAAGCCCACATGGAAGAAGCACACCAGCCTGTGCAATCATGAGAGGTAACAGGCATCAGAAGACCCCAAACACACAAAAAACATATCGTTGAAAAACAAAACAAAAACATATCGTTGAGAATAAGGGGGGTTGAAACAGAGACACTTTATATTTTCTTTAAGAAATCACTAAAACATACTCCAATATATGGCCCAAGCCAACATGATGATTTCATCACCAAAGAGCTGCCCTTCACCAAATAACAAAATAATTGTCTTATAGCCCAGAACACCTGTTCTGTTTTCTTCTGGGAACTTTCTAATTTGTTCATTTGGAACCATAAACCATGGGATGACATAGGCTTCAAATCAGCCATAAAAACCATGGTGAGTTTTACGTAGAAAATGTCAAATAAATCAGAGCTTTGGGGAGTTCTCTGGCTGCATGCAGACTTTTCCTTCATCTTCCCTTTTGTTCTGTACCCCCCACTCTCAACAGGAACTGGGGGCCTCCGAGTCCCCTCTCTGCCAGCAAAGAAATAGATTTCTCTTGCCCAATTCCCTCATGCTGAGTACAGAATGTAAGAAGGTCCTATGAATTTTAAGTTATAAAGATTCAGGTGAACTAAATGAGAGAACATATTATCCTAAGATTTACAAAATCCTGCTGTGGAGATGGGCCAATCCCTTTGCATAAAATAGTTGTTTGTTTTGTGGGAATATTATTATATGCATTCTTTATGAAATATAGCATAGTATTTGACAATGTGGGTCTGGTAGCCAATAAACTTGTGTTCCAACATCAACTCTGTCATTTAGTGGTTGAGCCACCGGGAGCAGATGACTTAGCTTCCCTGTGCTTAAACTCCTGTCTACAGATTGGGGATACTAACACGGCCACCCTTAGAGTTGCTGTTTTCATACCAACATGTTTGAGTGCTTTCTATGTTCCAAGCATCCTCACATCAGCTCTGGTAGTGTTGCGGGACTGTTAACAGCAGGGGCTATAGTTCAAGCCCCCCAGCCACTGCTCCTTGAGAGAAAGATAAGGCTGTGGGCTCCTATGAAGATTTACATTCTCAGAAACCCTGCAGAGGGTTGCCATGAGCCGGAAATGGCTTGATAGCAGTGGGTATGGATTATTTCATTCATTTATTTCATACAGGTACTCTATGAAGCAGGTACTATCTGTGCTAGACAGAATGCACACACACACCCCTCTCCCAGATGTGTATACCCTAGTTCCTGGAACCTGTGAATGTGTTGTTACATGGTGAAAGGTACAAAGATGTAAATATAGTGGTGGTTCTTAAAGTAGAGCGATGTTTTATTTTACAGTAAGAAACTCAGACCTGTGGCCTGCCTAGATATACATAGGTAAAGAGATATACCATATATACTTGTGCATAAACCGCACATTTTTAATGCAGTTTTGTGGTAAAATTAGATGCCTCATCTGATAGTCGAGTCGGCTTATACTTGAGTATATACGGTACCCTGTATTTCCCCTCTACAATTACATAGCACTCGAGACTTCCCCTACATATCTGTCTGTGCAAATATATGACTTGATTTCATTGAGCAACTCACTTGATATAATGGAGCGAGCACTGACCAAGAATCAGGTGAGTTGTCTTCAAGTCAACCCTGGATCAATCACTGTCCGTGTGGGTTTTGTTTTGTTTTGCTTTTAATGGAGATAAGACCTTACCTACCTCATGGGTTGTCATAAGAATAAAATCAGATACCATGAGAAAGTGCTTTGAAAACTGTGGGTTCCTGGACACATACAGGTTTTATTATTACAGCCTGGCTCTCAATTAACTTAAAATAGAAAGCGCATACCTGATAGTGATAAATTATTATGTGTGGCTTTTATGGCTATTCATGAAAACCAGCAGAGATATCCATGCCCACATAATAATCTAAAAATGACTGAGGGACTCATGGTGTGTGATTTTAATATGCTTTTCTTATTCATAAGTCATGCTTTGATTTATAAAGACATGAAAACTAGCTTGTATTTATGTGCTCCACAGCCAAGACTGGGATTAAAAATTGGTTTCAACTAATCTCCAAAATTGTTAAAGCCCACAAGGCAGTAAATTGAGATTGGCCATAAAGACTTTCTGCCAAAGGGAGGTCTGTGAACTGCACCCCCAGGGTAGCCTTGCCCTCAGCGCCGTGGAGGGTTCCATTCGTCCTCTTGGTCCGAAAGTCAGGTATTTGAGCATTCCTCACTACCCTGCTTCCATAGAAAGCAGGTTTTACCTGGAAGATTTGGAAAGAACAACCTCGCATTTGTTAGAGTCATTCCATGAGTCCCTGGATTAAGGAATTCCAAGAAACACATGCACTGCCGGTGTGCCGTATTGTGTTGTCTTATGTGCTGCCATGTTGCTAGAATCATGCCACTGCTATTTTCAATACTCTCAGGGTCTCCCATACAGGAGACGTTTCTGAGGGATATCCAGGATATTCCTAGAAGTGAAGATGCCGGGCAACAATAGGTGCAGATGCAGCGGTTTTCAACCTGTGGGTCAAGACCTCTTTGGGGGTTGAACGACCCTTTCAATGGAAATAATGTTATGGTTGAGGGGTCACCACCACATGAGGAACTGTGTGAAAGGGTGGTGGCATTAGGAAGGTTAAGAACCACTGAGATATAGGCACAATTTGAAGATGGTGCAAGACCAGGCAGTGTTTCCCTTCTGTTGTAAGTAGGGTGTCTATGGGTTATAACTGATTCAGTCACACCTTACAGCAATGGCACCAAGGGACACAGCCTTCATCTAGGGTTTTCTCTCACCTCCTTCAGTGTCTCCTCCCTTTTAACAAGTGAAAAAGGGTAAGGCTCAAACTTTCCCTGGGTATTTACATTAGGGAAATGCTGGAACGAGAGTAAGCTTTCTATTAAAAAAGAGTAAGATAAAATTTCACTATATATAAGAGGTCAGTGCTTGACAACTTATGAGTAAATCAATTTTTGAAAATGGACTCCAATGTTCAAGACAGTAGGGAGCTTTCTAATGAGAAGGACCCTGTGACTAGTGTTCCTGGAAGGAAAATGGCCATGTCATTGAGGATTTCTAGTTAGAAAGGTACATACTATTTGCACATATGTTGTTATATATATTAGTATGTTTGCTGATGTGTATGTTACATATATTTCTAATTCACCATGTTATGGATAATATAAATGGCTGTAGCTCACATGTATGTCACTCAAAGACCCGTTGAAACGCGTAACAGAATGAAGGCAGAACTGGGCTTTGTAAAATGTGAGTTTACGTCTGTCCTTGCCATGGTAACTTTAAACACAGCCCTTAACTTGAATCCTCATTTGCCCTATTGATGAATGAGAGATCATAAAATCTAAGAAATGACAGCATTTTAGACACTGTAAAAACAAGTATAAGCTGACATCCTTGAAATCACAACTACAAAATGTTTCCCATATGATTTTGAAATGCCAACAGAGGCAGAATAAATTTCAGTGATGTATGGCTTAACCTGCTCTAATAAAGACAAGGCCCTTACCCTACGACTCTCCCCATGGATGCTTCATGACGTGAGCTTTTGTAAAGTACTTCTTGGCATCCACCCAAACTTAGCTTAGATGAGCCTGCACTACCCAAAGTGCTTCTGGTGGGCAGCATTGAAAATGGCTCTGAAGAGACTTCCTGCATTCAGGTTTCCTCCTGTTTGGATTCCATTGGACCCCTTTAGGCCTTTCAATTACCGTTTGGAACACAACATCTTTGAGAGTTCCTTTGCTTTGTTTGCTACTTCAGGAACTCACAAATGGCCCCAACTGTGGGAAATAAAAAGCAAATGAGGAGAAGGAAGTCTTTTACAGAGAAACACTTGTTCTGACTGTAGATTAGGCACAGGACAAAGCACGCAAAAAAAGAGGCAAGCTCCTCAAGAGCACGTCAACTTTGAAGCTTCATGAAGGTCAGGGCAGCCTTGCTCGCCAGAAAGGCTTTTCATCCTATTAACATAGCTGCTTTTGTGAACACAAATATTTTAGCATCTTGACCAAGTTAACTTGAACTTTTGAAAGGAAAGAATTGGTATTCAAAGACTCTAGTATGGTTCTCCAAATACAGGAGAGATACAACAATTCCCAAAACTCGATAGGCACACTTCTCAACCCTTTTTCTGACGCAGCCTACAAGGCTCCCTCTCCTGGGCAAGTCCTGGCACAGTTGGCAGGACTGCTCCTTTCCCTCTTGCACAAAAGCCCAGTTCTCCCCGGCTGAGTGTTGGTGCCGCTAATTGTAAAAATAACCGGGGTCTAACTGCATTGACTTTATAATCTTTCTTTGTCATGGAAGTATAATTATTTTGTTTCTAAAATACAAGATTACTATTTAGAAACTTTGTGGGTCAAAGCAAGTCTAACACAACACTTGTCATTTCAACATATATCAACGCTGTGCAACCACCCGCCATCTCCTTTGTCAGCATGTGATTGTTAATGGTACCATCATGTGAATTCTGGCCCATCGCAAACTGGCACGGGACAGAACAAAACACTACATGGCCCTCCACCATCCTCACAAGGGTTCCTGTGCACAATTGCCAATCTACCTCCTCCTCAGGGCCCTTCCTCTTTTCTGATGCCCTGCTACTTTACCAAGCATGAGGTCTTTCTCCAGGGCCGGGTAGCTTCTGACAACATATCCCAAGGATGTGAGAAGATGACGTCTCACCATCCTGGCCTCTAAGGACCACTCTGGCTGTACCTCTTCCCAGACAGACTTGCTCATCCTTTTTGGTAGTTGATGGCATTTTCCATCTTCTTTGCCAGTGCCGTAATTCAAGCTTGATTCTTCTTTGATCTTCCTTATTCAGTCTTCCTTATTTCCTTCCAAGTTTCACATGCATATGCGGCAATTGAAAACACCCTGGCTTGGGGCAGGCACACTAGTCTTGCTTTTCAATACTCTGAAACAGTTTTGAGCTATAGATTTACTTAATACCGAATGCAACCTATCTCTTGATCTCTTGACTGCTGCTTCCATGAGCACTGATTGTGGATCCAAACAAGAACAAAATCCTTAACTTCAGTGTCCTCCAAATCCATCTACGCCATGAAGTGTTCCACAGTTCCATCACTGTTCTTTAACAATGGACAGTATTCCATTGTGCATATGTACCCAAGTTTGTTTGTCCACATTTTCACTGAGGGGTTGTGTCTATCATCCTGCTAATGGGAATAGTGCTCGGATGAACATGGGTGTGAATATATATGTTTGTGCTACGCTCTTTATTTCTGTAGGCTATATGCCAAGTTGCCCTATTACTAAGTCATATGGATTTCTATTCCCAGTTGTTTGATGAAGCACTGTACTACTTTCCATTGTTTCACAGTAGTGCCAGAGTGTTTTAGGGTTTCAATCTATCAAAATCCCCTCTAGCATCAATTGTTTTCTGCTCTTGGGGACTTTACTATTAGTTTTGGCATGAGGTGGTATTTCATTGTGGTTTTGATTTGCATTTTTTTGGATGATTAGTAATCTTGAGCTTTCTTCATGTTTGTTGACTTCCTGAATGTTATCTTTGATAAGCGGTATTTTCATCATTTCTTGTTGAGGTGTTGAAGTGTTTTATAGATCTTAAAGAATATTTTCCCTATATGTAATTGTCAAAATTGGGGCGTTCCCTTTTTAAATCTTTTGATGAAATTTTTAATGCCTATAAGTTTATTATTTTTAGGAGATTCCAATAATCTATTTCATCTTCTGCTGTTTGCATATTCTATTATGCTTGATAGGACCCCTAAGTTTTTACTGATGATGTCTTTAACCCATCTTGAGTTTATTTTTGCATATGGAATAGGGATCCTGATTCATTCTTCTGGCAATGGAAATCCAATTTTCCCAGCACCATTTGTTGGAGACTACTTCTTCATTTAATGTGTTTTGGTTCTTTGGATGGACAGATTTATTTATAGATTTTTCTATTCGGCCCCTGGTCCCGTTTCTCTCGCTGTCCAGTAGCAGGATGTTTGGGTTATTTTAGCCATGTAGTAGATTTGGAGATTGGTGTGTGGGGGGCCTCTTATCCTGTTCTGCTTCTTCAGCAGTGTTCTTTCCATCCTGGTCTCTCTTCTTTCCATATAAAGTTGGGGATTAGGTTTCTCTCCCTCTCTTTTTATCTCTTTAAAGAATGATGCTAGGATCTTGATCTAAATTGCTTTGTATTTACACATCACTTTGGGTAGCATTGACATTTTCACAATGTTAAGTCTTCCTGTCCATGAACATAGCATAGTCTTCCATTTATGTAGGTCTCTTCTTGTTTCTTGTAGTAGTGCTCTGTGGTTTTCTTTGTACAGATCTTTTGTTTCTCTGATTAGGTTGATTCCTAAGTATTTCCTCTTTGAGGCAGATACTGTAAATAGTATTGTCTTGCTTTCATTTTCAGAACTCTTTTCATTAGAAAACAAAAATGCAATTGATTTTTGTGTGATAGTCTCATAATCCAACATGTTTGTGAATCTTTTAATTAGTTCCAACATTTTTTTGTCAAGTCTTTGGGCTTTTCTACTTATAGAATCATATCATCAGCAAATAGAGTTTGATGTCTTCTTTGACAATTTGGATGCCTTTGATTTTGTTGTTGTCTAAAACTCTGGCTAGGATTTCCAAAAAAATGTTGAAGAAAAGTGGTGATAAAAGGTATCCTTGTCTAATTCCCATTAGCAACAGGAAAACTTTCAGTTTGTCCTCATTAAATGAGTTGTTGTGGGGGCATTGGAGATGGTTCAATCCCCAATGTGGCCTCCTGTTCTGGTGGTATTCAGCTCACTTAGTTTTGGGGGTTTTGTTTCTTAAGAAATTCAGGACTCCAGGTTTTTCCTCCACATCTTTTTGTTGAAGAGTGACTGTTTACTGTCTTTCTAGGTTTCCATCTTTACTGAAATGCTGAATTTATTTTTTAAAGTATATATATTTACCTTTAGCCCATTTACATGCATTGAGATAACTGGAGAGCCATGTGGAAAATTAAAACTGGATTCATTCCTCATATAAAATACCAAGAAAAAAAATCAAATCGAATTAAAAATGCAAGTGTACGAAAAAGAAATATACACAAATGTTAGTTTTACAGGTGTTTTAATATATAACGGAGGTGAGGAAGATGTTCTAAACTATTATTTAACATATATAAATATAAAGGAGCTTCAAAAGTTCATTAAAAATGGAATTAATTGATAATGCAATTTTTCCGTGAACTTTTTGAAGCCTCTTAATAATAAGGTAAATAATAGGAAAATAAAGTAAAAACCTTTTCATGACAAAAAGGTAAAAATAAAAACCAAAACATATTTGAAATTCATATCACAAAGCTTCCAAACATGAAGAAGGAAAAGATCATTTCAAATATGGACTAATGAGCTGATATAAATAGACAATTTAACAAGAAAAAAAGAAATGCAAATGGATCTTAAATATATGAAAAGATTGCTGAGCTCCCTCATAATAATAAATGCAAATTGCAACTATACGAAGATGCCATTTCTCATCTTTAAGATTCACAAAAGTATTCAAAAGATTTATCAAGCACTCTTTGACAAGGCGGTGGGAAGACAGTTACTCCTATACATGTCAGAAAGCTCCTGAGGAGAGGAATATGGACAGACCAAAGCTCTTGCCCTTTGACTGAGCAATTCACTTTTGTTGTTCATTGCTTTGGGGTCAGCTCTGACGTAGCAAAGCTAGACAGGGCCTGTTCCCCTGTCATCTCCAGGCTATTGTTATGTTGGCCTCCATTGTTTTGCATGCCAACCTACGGAGCTCATCTTCTAATAGTGTACGCGGCAATAGGCTGCTGTGATTCATAGCATTTTCGTTGGCTAGTTTTCAAAAGTCGATTCTTTGGCTTTCTTCCCTGTCAACTTTAGTCTGGAAGCTCCATAGAAACCTGTGATCCTGCTTGTATTTGAACTGCTGGTCACATAGCTCCCAGCAGCATAGCCATGCTGGCCACCGCAGTATGACAAACTGACAGACAAGTGGTGGATTCCACTTTGGGTGACTGTAAAGTACACTACCAAACATATGAAAAGACAAGGGCACAGGGCTCTTCATTGCATACTGTTTTTAAGAGCGAATATTGGAAATGTCTTAAATGAACATGAATAGTTGATTAAAAGACTAGCTGAATAAGCTATGATACATCTATCACTGGAAGAATAGCTATATATGTCTGCAGAGTGACTAGGCTAGAATTCAGGAATTCCCAATTGGGTCATCGTTTGGAGCTAGATGAAACTTCACCGGGGGCGGGGGAGGTAGAGAGCTGCCATGTACGTTGTGCAGTTGTTAGCAACATCCCTGGATTTTATTTACTAGATGCTAGGAACACTACATCCCCAGTTGTGACACTGTCTCTGGACATTTCCTCCTGCCCTCTAGGCAGCCACACTTCCCCAGTTGGGAACCAAGAATGTAATCATCCATGAAATAACCTGGTTGCGATAACTGTGAGCAGTATAGAGAATTGTTTAAATGCTAGAGTTTTTAAAAAATACTCTATTTTGTCAATTTGGCTTAAGATTTGTGGTACTCATTGCTTTTATAGATGCCTAATAATGATTACAACAAACTGCTTTTTAAAAGTTAACTGTGCTGGTTAGGTTTTATGTTAACTTGGATCTGGATAAAAGTGTAGGGGAAGACTCCAATCTATCGATCTGGTCACAGCTTCATACAGGTGTGGCCTCTTTGTAAGAGCAACACTGGGAACCTCTCTCTCTTGACAATCACCTTCCTGCGTGCTTGGATTCTGTGTTTGCCTCCAGGGGTACCTCATGTAGACCACTGACCCCGGGAAATATTGATCCCCTAACAGGTTCCCACCAACCTTGAATGTATTTGACTCTGCACCCACCTGCCTGTGGTCTCCCTGCTTCCAATTTGCTCTTTTGTGTCACCGGCCTGCAGCTACATGTGTCTGAAGAGGGCTCCAACCAACATCAGACCCAGGAACTTGAGTTGGACTGGGCTTAGAGGCCTTCTTAATATAAAGTGACATATTAATATAAAGTTACTCTGTTAGGCTAGGTTGACCAGAGAAACACATCATAGACCTATATATGTAAAGGAGAGCTTTATATCAAAGAGTAATTGTAGATTAAGAAAACATCCCAGCCCAGTCCAGATTAAGTCTGATATTAACTCTTATGTCTGATACCAGCCTATAAATTCCTCTTCAAACTCATGCAACACATGCAATCACGCCACATGCAGGGAGATCATAGGCCAGTGGGTGGAAAGTCTTGTGGATCCAGTGACGGTGGAAGCATCTCAGCACTGGTGGGTCTCCATGGAAATCCTCCATCTCCAGGGCTCTGGCACCATCAGTATAGCTCTATCTGACTTGTCAACAGGGAGAGTGAATGTCTTGCCTCCAGAAAAAAAGACAGGAGTTCCCAGAATCCTCAGGAGAAGGCCATGCCCACACTGAGGCCTCATTGGGTATGACCTGATTGACAGGCTAGACTCCACCCCTTCCCTCAAGTTGATAGTAGATTATGTAACTGCCACAGTTACTTATGGATAGAACATTCTATCAAATACATATATGAGTATGCTTGGTTTTGTTTCTCTAAACAACCAGCCCAACACACCAACCTTTGGAAGTTTCATGTGGTACCATGTGTTTTGCTAGCCATGTACTTTTGCTAAACCTTCTGCATGCAGGAGAACTTTGATGGTGCATACTACAGATGAAGCTCCGCCTGCTCAGTGAAGGCCTCCTCTTGCTCATTGCTCCTTTTTCTCTGTTTTGTCTTTATTACTTTGGCCTTCTTGTCATGGCTTTCCTCTCAGAACACTGTAAGAAGCCCATAACAAGAATGTGTGATAATCGGAGCTTAGCAAACTAAGGCCATCTTGTGAGCTCTCTGCCTTGTCTCTCAGATAATTCTGTGGCATTATCACCGCTGAGTAACAGTCTCAGCTGTTCAATGTTCAATTAATAGTGAGAATATTGATCAGCTCATAGTTTATGTTCCTGCTAATGTGAACTACTGGTTTATTCCAATCCTCTAATTATAGAGCCTTTCTTTCTTCTTCTTTCTTTTTTTTTTTTTCTTACAAGAGAAATCCCTCCCTACCTGTTGGGGTATTTGCTAGACACCAAGATCCAAGGACAGACATGGGGGGGGAGAAAGAGGGAGGCGACCTCTTTTATTAACAGGAGTGCATTGGCATTAGTCATCCTTCTTGTCTTCTTTTAACCATAGGTATTCATCAAAGTGCTGGATAATAATGATAATGGCCCAGAATTCTCTCAGCCAAATTACGATGTGACAATTTCCGAGGATGTGCTTCCAGATACAGAGATATTGCAGATTGAAGCCACAGATAGAGATGAGAAGCACAAGCTGAGCTACACTGTCCACAGTAGCATTGACTCCATCAGCATGAGGAAATTCCGGATCGACCCCAACACTGGTGTCCTGTACACCACCGAGCGGCTGGACCATGAAGCCCAAGACAAGCATATCCTCAACATCATGGTAGGACCAAACTGCTCATTTGCCCTTATGGCAGAATCATTAACCACTCTAAGCACACACTTTCGCCTTCATATATGCAAGGCCTTTAACTTTTGTAGGTCACAGTAAATCTAGTCATTTCACAGCTGAGTTGTCTTCATTTTTGCTTTTTTTTTTTTTTTTTTTCAGAGAAAAATCCTTGTTAGATAATGACTATATTTTTGCTTAAAAATAAAATGTTTGAAGCATTTTCTTTCTACTTGGGCTCTTGATGATGGCATCATGTGTACAAATGTGCTTGACACAATAGATGATTGTGTGGCTTGTTATAAGAGATGTAAGAACCCCTAATACAAGTATTTAATTAAATAAAAAAGAATAAAATGTTTGATAACATCTGTGGACAGTGGCTACCCAGTAACGATTTCTGAGACACTGACAGAGTTGGAAGGCAAAGGATAGGCCATGTTTCTATAAATTTTCCAGGATCTGGTTTTGATTTGCATCCAGAAGATTTTTATAGAAAAGTTTAAAAGGAGTTCTTTGAGAAGTTAATCCCAGGGGTAATCATTTGCCCAACCTATGCAATGCTCAGCCCTTGAACTGATTTATTACTGGCTTGGCACTGGTCCTAGTAGTAAATACTGGTACAAGCCACAGAGTGCAGGGCACACCTGCACCTGCAGAGTTGTGTTCCTTCTGAACTTGAATTTACGGCTCTGCCAAATGATGTCAGAGATGTTGCTTTATTTTTAAAGTAGAATTTTCACATCTCGCATAATAAGACATTGGAGATGAATAAGAGATATCCTGGGTTTATTTATGGCCTGTTCTTTTAACCAACTAAGAACCCTATGGACACTAGATAGCCACCTTCTAACAGAATGCCACTCCATTCCTTAAGACCAGGGATCAAGAGAAAGCATGAGTGCCATGAATCCTGTTTAGACTCCAGGGCACACCAGTGGTTACTCACAGAGAACATCTAATTCAACCCTCTGCCTCTTCATCCATCCATCCATCCATCCATCCAGTGTTTCCATGTACCTACTGTCACCCGTGGAGCTTCCATTCGGTTATAACAGACCTAGATTTCAGTAATCACAAAATAAAGAATTTGACTCGGATGAGGCAGACCAGTCTACACACAGGAATGTTCTGCACATCACTCTGTCACTTCTGCATGCGCTTTCCTCTGGGTAGAAATTTTGTGCTGGTAACTAACTCCATTCACACAATTCCTCAAGTCATTTCTGTTCCTCTTTCCCTTCACAAACACAGAACTCAGCTCAGCCACCCTCTACCATTTATCATTTGTGTAATTGAATATTTAGAGAAAACTCCTTTATGTGACTTTTCTCCAAGCTAAGCCATTTTATTCAGTTTGATCATTCCTCCTAGGTACTATTTCTGCAAACTCCTTTCTCTTTGATGCCTCTTCTCAGTATATTTTCTAATTTCTTCTCATCTCTCTGAAGTTACAGAGTCCAAAATTGAGCGAACCAAAAGCACACACATAATTAATGCTAAATCAAATTGTAGCAAAAGCATGCAGTTTGAGGTACACAATCGATTGTTTGCAAGCTCCTGCCATATGCAAATCAAGGGAGAGGATCTTTGTTGAAATCCAAAGGAGGGTTTCACATGTTAGGAAATGAGAGCTTGTTTATATTCCTGCTGGCCAGCATCCTCTCTCACATCAGAGTCTTTGTATCTTGCTTCTTCTGGCTTGAAATACATGCCCCACACAAACCACTCCCCCATTTTACCACTTGTGCCTACCATGTTACTTCTCCCAAGAGGCCAAATGCTAGGTTGGGGTCTTCTTACTGCTCACTCCCAGCATGTCCTGCATCTGTCCCATCCTGGCAACTCTCATTTTGCAGTACACCTGACTATGTACTTGGTATTCATCATTCAACTCAGGTTCCTTGAGGGTAGCAACTGATTGTCTACTTCACTTCTTAACTGCCAGAGTCAAGCCCTTGACTTGAGAGATAATATATGTGTATATATTTTTTTATGTTGTCATTGAGTAAATTCCAACTCATGGTAGCCTTATGTGGGTCAGAATGGAACTATGCTTGATAATGTTCTCAATGGCTGGTGTTCACAAGCCAATCACCAGGCCATTTCCCCCTAGTTCTTCTTAGTCTGGAAGTTTCGCTGAAACTTGGTCAGCATTCAGCAACACAAAAGCCACTAGTGACAACCAAGCAGTGGCTGCCAAGGTAGGACACTGACAAGAAATTGAACTTGGGTCTCCACCATGGGACCAGCAATGCTTCAGTTCAGTGGCAATCAATGTTGGTTGAATGAAAGAATGACAATGCTTGACAATGCTTATCCCTTCTTTCATTTCACCTTTCCACCAGCCTCCATTACCATCCCATTAGCTGCTGCACATAGACAAATAATGGGGAGAGGGGCTGTATGAGGGGAGGGAGAGGGAAGTCCTGCTACCAGCTCCACAAGCACAGACGGAACATTCTTAGGGCCTTGCAAAGCGGCTGAGCCCAAAGTGTGTTGTGGTGCCTGTTCTTGCTTAGCACACTATCAGCTTCCCGAGCTGATAGCACTGCCATTTATAAAGTACCTGCCCTCTGCCAGAAGCTGGGTCCAGCACTTAGCAGGCATTATCTCATTGTGTTCTCGCTGCACACACGCCATGGGTGCTTGTTGCCATGTAAGATGTCAGTCCTACTGCTTCTTGTGTTTTACCTAAAGGTCAGAGATCAGGAGTTTCCTTATCGAAGGAACTTGGCCCGTGTCATTGTGAATGTGGAAGATGCCAATGACCACAGCCCTTATTTTACCAACCCACTGTATGAAGCCTCCGTGTTTGAATCGGCTGCTTTGGGATCCGCTGTTCTGCAGGTGACGGCACTGGACAAAGACAAGGGGGAAAACGCAGAGCTCATATATACCATAGAAGCAGGTGAGAGCTGGTTCTCCGCAGGGATTTCAGGGCAATGCCTGGCTTCCGACCCTCAGCAGGATTTATCACCATGTAAAATTCCGAGAGTGACCATTGGAGTGTCTCCAAATGCATTTCTTGGCCCAAGTGACCACTCTGTTTGTATGATGAGGGTATATGAGGTTCTTAGTGTCTCAGCAATTCATTTCTCATCTTTGACAGCAAGGAAAGAGTTTGCTTCTTTGCTTTAAGCTCCAATTTTTCTGGGATGGAGAAGGGAAAAGAAATTTGTCATATCCTCAGTGGCTTTTACCTGTAGGTCAGCAACCCATGTCCTCAGACTAAAATAGCCCAAGCTTCCCATCAGTAACTGTCAGGCTATTTTGTGACTGGAAGCACACCTGCCTTTGTTTACTTGTCCGTAGGTGAGCTGCCTGCCTAACTTGTCACCTAAGTACAGGCTCTCATATTTGTTAAATTTGAGATTAAAAAGGAAAAACAAAAGTTATCTCTATAAGGCAAGACCATAATTTACACAATGTGTTAAAGATTGTCACCTGGGGGGTAGAAATCTGACAGAAGAGATAAATGTTCAAGCGAGGGCTGCGAATGTGAACCTAAAAATGACATAAATCCTTTATTAGCTCTATTTTCCCTTCTCCTGTTCCGCCTTTGTTGAATATTCAAGCCACACATTTTCAAAATGTTCTGCAACATTACGGCTGTCGTACTGTATGCCAAATGCTGTCTCCTCTCATACCAGCACTGAGAAGACTCCTTTCCCTTGATTTAAATGTGCAGCATTTTTGTGAGTGGTTGAATTAAAATAGGAATGCTAGAGTGACAGTTTGGGGCTAAAAAAGTATTAGAAAAGTCAAAGCCAACAAAATGTTAACTTTTTCCTTGCATCGCATGATAATCTGAAAATGTTTCCTGTATTCGGAACCCACATTGTGCGAGGGTCTGTGCTAAGCCCTTCACAACAGCAACCCACACGCACACAAATGACGGTGCTTCCTAAGAATCAGGCGGCCCAAGCTAATCCTCCCATCTCCTTCCCTAGTGCTCACAGACTTCCCTTCTTGTCCAAAGCCGGACCAGTAGTGCAGCCTTTGAAATGCTATTGTGCATCTCTGGGTTGTCACCGGACTTTTTTTTTTTAATTGAGTTATATAACTCTTGATCATTTGACTCCACAAATCACATGGAGAAACATCTTTTAAATAAAATGAACATTCAACATCCTAGAAATGTCTCTGAAATGAACACCTCTTTATGTTTTTCCCAAGCTCGGTTCTGCGCTTTTGTTTTTCTTAGCCCCATAGGTGCTCATGCCTATACATTGCTTTACGTCATTGTTATTGATCAGCTAGAGAGTTTGATTTTGACCTTCCTTATTTCTGAATACTCTCCAAACCTTGGACCATGTGTCTATCTGCTTTTCAGACTTCTCACCAAGACTACCACTCACATTCCCCTTAGATAGCCAGATGATTTTCCAACCAATTTGGAGGTTCTCACAGTATAATATAACTTACCATCTGGCAGAAAAGACTGTCTATCTTTTCTCTGCACTGTGCACAGAGAAGTTCAATTTCTTTAAAAATTGGCTAAAACTAAAGAGAAGAGTTGTTTCCTTAAAACATCTTTTATATAGAAAATGGGAACTTCCTAAAACCACAGAAAGATTGGTATCTCAAAAATGGCCTTTGATTGCATGTGTAAGAAGCCAAACAGAATTACAGTGTGCACAATAAATCTCAGATGGCTTGGGTCCCTTCCTGGGCAAATCTACATTAGACACAGACTGATCTCACAGGCAGACAGTTGCTTCCCAGATGATGGTCATCCCAGAAGCTTCAGCACTTTGAAACAAATGAGAATTCATGGTGGAAAGTGCACATTTTATTTAGTTCTCTCTCTGACCTTAGATAAGCAAGATTTGACTTGGTTTATTGGTAGACCATACATTTCTTATCCCTTGCCTGATTTCTATAGTAACTGCTGAAGCTTTTCATTGTGGCCTGATGAACCAAGGCAGACTTTGAGTCAGGGCTTCAGGTCTTATATTTCATTTGGCTGTGATGCTGGGTGCCAGTGGTAGCTCCTAGTGGTGCTGAGTCAGGGCAATAGAGGAGATACCAGCAGTAAGAGTTGAGTTCAAAGGAGGATGTGTGTGTGTGTGTGTATGTGTGTGATGCATACAGCTAGAGAATTTTTTAAAAGTTAGACACAGTTTTCTTTTCAATAATTCTACAAATATTTATTGAACAGTGATATGTAGCATAGGTATAGCCTTTTTTTCAATTGTCAAAAGTAAATAATCAGCCCAAGATTCTGAGGGGGAAAAAATCCAGGTTAGATTCCAAGGATTCAGTGGAGCAGCAAGGGATACAGAGGAAGGAATTCCTAAGGAAATATATCAGAGTAGGGTGGAAAGGGAAAGAGCAGAGCATTGGGCAGGGCTATAAACAGCAAGTCAGTGCTGATGGGGCCACCAGCTTAGGAAGTTCTACTCTAGGTCAAAGCTGGCTCTCCTTGTCATGTGTATCTTTCTGGGTCCGATGAAATGTGCTGAGCCTGCATTGTGAAAGGACACCTTAGCCAGGGCACACAGAGAAGCTTGTCTGTGAGCATTCATCATTCCGATGCCATCACTGGAAGGTGGCCATGACTCGGGTGTCACTTCACCATAAATTCCCCTGAGATGTTGAAGAGCAATGATGCCTCCCTCCTTGTGAAGCTCTGTGTACCAAATGTTGCTCTCAAATAAGTCCATGGTTCCATCAGTTGAAAAGTTGAAAACCGTGCCCCTGGCATCATTGAATGTCTTACGTTTGTGATTCCAAAGTATCCATGTTTAGGTAGCCAAGCATAAACTCATGGTGATATCAAATGTGGCATTAGTAAATATGTACCTTTGGGGGCTGGATTCTTATTTGACCTTCATATGGAATATGCTTCCCTTTTTATAAATAAGCAAGAGTTTAATTGAAATTTCTTATGACCATGACTTTTTTAGACATGGGAAAACTTACTATACATAGTAAGTATATTGTATCATATTATATTGTATGTTATATAATAAACATAGTAAGAAGATGTATTTCCTGTGTATTTTAATAGACATTATATAACTGTCCTATAAATCCTGGAGCCTATCTTACTTATTTTTAAATCAGTCAAGTATAAATGATTATACTTAAATAATTATCTTCATGAAATTTAAGTCAACTATAGGTCTGCTCCAAGGAGCAGGAAAACTACAGACATGGCTGAATAACCAAGATGCATATTTCTTTTACTCAAACGAATCCAGACACACAAATGTGTGTATTCTCACAGAAACAGCAGAATGCCTGATGAGACACCCCAAAAGGCACGTGATGAGATTTGCTTGCTCACACTGTCCATTCTTTCTGAGCTCGGGGCCACCGTCTACCTTCTTGACATTCCTTGAGTCCCTGTTCCATATTTCCACTCTCTTCTGTCAGTCCTCCTCAGCAATCCCAGACCGCTGACCCCTGACCTGCCAGAGGCAACCTTCGAGACGTCTGCAGTATCGTGGATTAAGGCTCTTCCCGCTCTAGATCCGCCAAGCTGGTGGGGACTCTCGCTTCCCGTTTTCCGATGGGTTCTACCTTGGAGTTGTTGGAATTAGTGCTGGTTCAGATGACCAGTAACTTCCTACCTCACCGGGAACTCCTTGAATACTTTGGAGTTGGAGCAACTGCCCTATAATGTTTAGAGCTAATTTCGTTTCTTTGTTACCCATGTATTTGTTGACAGGGAGCCAGGACTTGGGAAAGAGCTAGAGGAAGAGAGAAGAGCAGACAGGTAGTCAGGAAGAATCTTCACCACAGACTGGGCAAATGGTCACTTAGGAAGAGTTTGCCTGAACAAAACCACTGTCACCAAAATAGTATTTTGGATGATCTCCAAAAACGTTGGGATAGCATGAGAAAGTACCAATTCTGGGTAGGATGTTTGCCTTTGGGACAATCTGGAACCAAGTAACTACACGATAGTGTTCGGACACTATTCCTTCCGCCTTCTCTCTCTGTATACGGAGCCCAGGGGCGCGGGCTTAGAGGCATGAACGCACCTTATGCCCATGGCCTCAGCGCATCCCAGCACCATCTGCTCCTCTTCTCCTGGACCGGGAAGGTGGAAGCACTGCACATTCTTAGTTGAAAAGTCTCTTCTACAAACGCCTTATTTTCTAACTTTCATGTTCTGCCCATTCGTAGTGCTGTGCTGTGCTGCTGCTGGTGGTGGTGGTGGTATTTCTTCTTGCAAACCCAAGTAATGAAGCGGCTGTGGCTAGTTGTGGTCAAGATGACCATACTGGTGGCTGCCCTGTCCGTGCAGAGTAAATTGTGCTCCACGGGCTCTCGAGGCAGTGACCTTTCATAAAGAGATATCCTGACCTGTCTTTGAGATACCTCTGGGTGCGTTTGAATGTCAGTCTTTCAGCTAGCAGCCAAGTACTGAACTGTTTGTGCCACACAGGAACTCTAAAGCTTGTCAACATTGCTTTTCAACAATGGGATGAGTTCAATTAAGTGCTTTAAATTTTTCAATAATTAACCATCAAAAATAAATCTTGATGGACCATTTCTAACTCATTTCTCCCCCCCCCCCCCAATTTCTGTTTTCAGGGAACACTAGAAACACATTTAAGATTGAACCCATCCTGGGCATTATCACTGTTTCCAAAGAACCAGACATGACTACAATGAGTCAGTTTGTCCTGTCAGTGAAAGTCACAGACCAGGGTTCGCCACCAATGTCTGCCACTGCCATCGTACGGATTTCTGTCACCATGTCTGATAATTCTCACCCCAAGTTCACACACAAAGACTACCAAGCAGAAGTAAATGAAAATGTTGACATTGGAACATCAGTCGTTCTCATCTCGGCCATCAGCCAATCTACCCTCATTTATGAAGTCAAAGATGGCAACCCTGATGGGATATTCACCATCAATCCATACTCTGGCGTTGTCACTACTCAGAAGGCACTGGACTACGAACGCATTTCCTTTTACCAGCTCATCGTGCAGGCCACGAACATGGCAGGGATGGCTTCTAATGCCACCGTCAATGTTCAGATTGTTGATGAAAACGATAACGCCCCAGTGTTTCTCTTTTCACAATACTCAGGCAGCCTAAGTGAGGCTGCCCCAGTCAATAGCATTGTCAGGAGTGCAGACAACAGCCCTCTGGTGATTCGAGCCACCGATGCGGACAGCAACCGGAATGCTTTGCTGGTGTATCAGATTGTGGAGTCCACAGCCAAGAAGTTCTTCACGGTGGACTCCAGTACAGGCGCCATCAGGACAATCGCCAATCTGGATCATGAAACCATTGCCCATTTCCATTTTCATGTACATGTACGGGACAGCGGTAGCCCCCAGCTGACTGCAGAGAGTCCCGTTGAAGTTAACATTGAGGTGACAGATGTGAATGATAACCCACCTGTGTTCACACAGACTGTGTTCGAGACTGTCTTACTTCTGCCTACCTACGTGGGAGTGGAAGTTCTGAAAGTCAGCGCCACCGACCCGGACTCCGAGGTGCCTCCAGAACTGACTTACAGCCTAAAGGAAGGCAGCTTGGAACATTTCTTAATGGACTCAAACAGTGGTGTGCTCACCATAAACAACAACAACCTCTCCAAAGATCACTACATGCTGATCGTTACAGTGTCGGATGGAAAGTTCCAGAGTACAGCCATGGTCACCATCATGGTGAAGGAAGCCATGGACAGTGGCCTCCACTTTACGCAAAATGTTTACTCCACTTCAATCTCAGAGAACAGCACTAATATAACCAAAGTTGCCATTGTCAATGCAGTTGGAAATCGCCTTAATGAACCCTTAAAATATAGTATCTTGAACCCAGGAAATAAATTCAAGATAAAATCTACCTCAGGGGTCATTCAGACCACCGGAGTCCCCTTTGACCGTGAAGAGCAAGAGTTATATGAGCTAGTGGTGGAAGCCAGTCGTGAGCTAGACCACCTGCGTGTGGCTAGGGTGGTGGTCAGGGTTAACATTGAAGACATAAATGACAATGCTCCGGTCTTCGTGGGTCTCCCTTACTATGCTGCTGTGCAAGTTGATGCTGAGCCTGGGACTCTGATTTACCAGGTGACAGCCATTGACAAAGATAAAGGTGCAAACGGGGAAGTGACCTACGTCTTACAGGATGACTATGGCCACTTTGAAATCAATCCTAATTCAGGGAATGTTGTTTTAAAGGAAGCATTCAACTCTGATTTGTCCAACATTGAGTATGGAGTCACCATCCTAGCCAGAGATGGTGGGAAGCCCTCTTTGTCTGCATCTGTGGAACTTCCCATAACTATCGTCAACAAAGCAATGCCTGTGTTTGATAAGCCCTTTTATACCGCATCCGTCAACGAAGACATCAGAATGGACACCCCCATTCTAAGCATCAATGCCACCAGCCCAGAAGGTCAAGGAATCATTTATATCATTATTGATGGGGATCCTTACCAACAATTTCATATTGACTTTGATACTGGAGTCCTGAAAGTTATTAGCCCTTTGGATTATGAAATTACATCTGCTTACAAGTTGACAGTAAGAGCCAGCGATGCCCTTACTGGTGCCAGAGCTGAAGTTACTGTTGATTTGCTGGTTAATGATGTAAATGACAACCCCCCTATCTTTGATCAACCCATATACAATACAACATTGTCAGAGGCTTCCCTCATTGGGACACCTGTTTTACAAGTTGTCTCGAGTGACGCAGACTCAGAAAATAATAAGCTGGTTCACTATCAGATTGTCCAGGACTCTGACAACAGCACTGAGTATTTTCACATAGACAGTGCAAGTGGCCTGATCCTGACCGCTCGTCTGCTGGACCATGAGTTAGTACAACACTGCACGCTGAAAGTCAGAGCGGCAGATAGTAGCTTCCCGTCACTGAGCAGTGAGGTCCTGGTTCATATCTACATCTCCGACGTCAATGACAACCCCCCTATTTTTAATCAGCTCATTTATGAGTCATATGTGAGTGAACTAGCCCCCCGGGGCCACTTTGTGACCTGTGTGCAAGCCTCGGATGCAGACAGCTCTGATTTTGACCGGTTGGAATATAGCATTCTCTCTGGGAATGACCGGACAAGCTTCCTAATGGACAGCAAGACTGGAGTCATCACCCTGTCCAACCACCGGAAGCAGCGGATGGAGCCTCGGTACAGTCTGAATGTGTCCGTCTCGGATGGGCTGTTCACCAGCACCGCACAGGTGCATATCAGGGTACTTGGGGCCAATTTATACAGCCCTGCTTTTTCACAGAGCACATACGTGGCTGAGGTGAGGGAGAATGCAGCTGTTGGGACAAAAGTAATTCAGGTTCGAGCCACCGACGGGGATCCCGGGACCTATGGACAGATCAGCTACACCATCATCAATGACTTCGCCAAGGACCGCTTCCTCATAGACAGCAATGGGCAGGTCATCACCACAGAGAGGCTGGACAGGGAGAACCCTTCGGAAGGAGACATCAGCATTTTCTTGAGGGCTCTTGACGGCGGAGGAAGAACCACCTTCTGTACTGTGAGGGTGATCGTTGCGGATGAAAATGACAACGCTCCCCAGTTCCTGACTGTGGAATATAGAGCCAGTGTCCGGGCAGATGTTGGGAGAGGCCATCTGGTCACCCAGGTTCAAGCCATGGATCCCGATGATGGAGCCAATTCAAGAATCACTTACTCTTTGTATAGTGAGGCCTCCGTCTCCGTGGCTGACCTCCTGGAGATCGACCCCGACAATGGCTGGATGGTCACGAAGGGCAACTTTAACCTGCTGAAAAACACCGTGCTCTCGTTCTTCGTCAAAGCCGTGGACGGGGGCATTCCAGTAAAGCACTCCCTCATTCCTGTTTATATCCACGTCTTGCCTCCTGAGACGTTCCTGCCTTCCTTCACCCAGTCTCAGTATTCCTTTGCCATTGCAGAGGACACCGCCATTGGCAGCACGGTGGACACTCTGCGGATCCTGCCCAGTCAGACTGTCCAGTTTAGCACAGTTAATGGGGAACGGCCAGAGAACAACAAAGGGGGGGTCTTCATCATAGAACAGGAGACAGGCACTATCAAGCTTGACAAGCGCCTGGATCATGAACTCAGCCCTGCGTTCCACTTTAAAATAGCAGCCACCGTCCCACTGGACAAGGTCGACATTGTGTTTACTGTGGATGTAGATATCAAGGTCTTGGATTTGAATGACAACAAGCCAGTTTTTGAAACGGCAAGCTACGAGACCATCATCATGGAAGGGATGCCTGTGGGTACCAAACTCACGCAGGTGAGAGCTCTCGATGTGGACTGGGGAGCCAATGGACAGGTCACTTACTCCCTCCACTCTGAGTCCCAGCCTGAGAAGGTCATGGAAGCATTCAATATTGACAGCAACACAGGATGGATCAGCACCTTGAAAGACCTGGATCATGAGACCGATTCCACATTCACCTTCTCTGTGGTAGCCTCCGACCTTGGAGAAGCCTTCTCCCTTTCTTCCACGGCGTTGGTCTCTGTCAGGGTGACAGATATAAATGACAATGCCCCCGTCTTTGCCCACGAGGTGTACCGAGGGAACGTGAAGGAGAGCGATCCCCCGGGGGAAGTAGTAGCCGTCCTTAGCACATGGGACCGAGATACTTCTGACATTAATCGACAAGTGAGCTACCATATTACAGGTAAGTCCCACTTCCCATCGTTTTAACCATGCACACAGCTTTCTTTAAAAAAAAAAGGGGGGGGGGGAGGTGGCAGCGTATCGGAGCCAGAGAGGTGCAAGATGACTTGAACCTAGAAAACTGAAGCTCTCTGGGACTGTGGATAGGTTTCTGAGTGATCTCAGGTTTTCAGTGTTGCCAGCAACTTTAATTCGATGATCATTGATTTGTCCTTGTGGCTTTTGTTATCATTTTTATGATGAGTCCCAAGACTATCTCAGTTGAAAAAAATGAAGATAACTCTTTTGGCAGTAGGTTTCTTTTGGTGGGAGATTCCCCACTCCCCCTTTGACAGCCACTAATCTTGTGCATGCATGTGCGTGCGTGTGTGTATGGATTTACCTATTGCAGATATCTAAAGTAAATAGAATCGTGCATTTTTTGACCTTTTGTGTCTGGCTTATTGTATATAACATACTGTTTCCAAGCTTCATCCATGTGATGGATGATCCTCTTTGTCGTGGACTAATACTCCATTTGGGTACCACATTTGGTTTATCCAAACATCTGTTGTTGTTTCCTTCTTTTGACTCGTGAGCATGGGTGTTCAAGTGTCTGCTTGAGACTCCGAGCTCAGTTCTTTGGAGTATGTCCCTAGGAGCAGAATCGCTGGACCCGATGCTTCACTGTCTTGAGGAACCACCGAATTGTTCTCCACCACGGCTGCGCCGTTTTCCACTCTGGGACGGAGACATCTTCTTAACCACGTTTCTTTCGACTGATCTTTTCCAGGGCAAAGAGAAAATCCAAGTGGTTTGATCCCAATCACTTTCACTGACTAGTGAATGCTGGTAATAATCATATTAGCAGTGCACACGCATAAACAAATTAGAAGGCCAAGTGTGATCTTTCGTTGGTCAATTCTTAATTCAACTCCATATCAAGGGGTATTTCTTTGACAAGAATAATACTCTGGTTTTCTGGTCTTTGCTGCTTCTTAGAATAATCAGTAGCAGTTCAATAGGGGAGCCAAGCTAGACAGATGTAGCACCAAGAGTACACCGAAGGTGCCACCTTTGGGCTCGGCCAACAATTCCATGATTGAGTGGAGAAAGGGTATCCTTCCCCAGGGCAATTGGCCTTCAACTGCCAAAAAGGAGTGGGTTGATGGTTCCTAAAGAACCATTAGCGGGGGTTAAAGCTAATATTATGATATTGTGGCATCCAGAGGCAGAGCATAAGCAAAGTGCCAAAAGATTTTAAAGTCTCCATCAATACTTGTAGTCAGGTGGCTTCCCTTTAGAAAAACGACATTATTCAGAGTGAAAAATGAATTAATTAGAATGCCCTTAGGACACAGAATCTGCTTAAGTGTGTTAGTGGAAAAGTTAATTAATCACTGCAGAATAAGCTTCGCAGCGGAGCATACGTGTCTCAATGCGTGAGACTGCTACCCTTCTTCTCGGTGTTTATCCATCCCCTTATTTTTTCATAGTGTTTTCTGCTTGAATATTTTTTTTTTTTTGCATTTATGTTTTCTTCGATGCTTTCATTGCTTTGTCATGACAGTGCATCCTTCTGCAGTGAAGACCCGGAGGAGGGTGCTAAGGGAGGAAAGAGGAGGAAAGCTTCCCTTTGATTTATTTGTGTTCTGTTTCTGAGCCAAAGCTTCACAGCCATTCTAAGGGGTACTTTGCTGTTTGGAGGAGTCGTTAAATAGTCAGCCTAAATTGTCTATCCATCGTCTATGAATTCTCAATGAATGATTTAAAGGGGCCCTCCCATCAACTTTACCAAAGTAACGAGGACAGAGTAGCTTAAAGCTACGGTGACTATTAGCTGTGCCAACCACCAACTGATTTTAATTAGATTTAACTTTTGCTCTTGATGTAACACAACTTGGCTATGCTGCCTCAGATGAACAAAGGACCATTAATCATATTATTTAACAAAAGAACCGTGTGGGCTTCCACTGAAAGCATTTAATAGAGAGGTTAAATTTGTTCATGCTGAAATAATATTCAAGAAAAGCATAGCTGAATCCTTGCCAGTGTTGGGGGAAAGTGATATCCCAGGAGGACCCTGGGCCTCACCAGAGCACATTTCTCAACCCTGACACTGCTGACTATTGGGGCTGACTAATTCTTTGTTGCTGGAGGTCTGCCCTGCTAACAGTACAGTGTTTAGCAGCAGCATTTTTGCTTGCTTCCAGTAGCACCTTCCACCCCCACCCCCATCAATATAACAATAAAAAATATCTACCAATTTTGCCAAAGACCCCTGGGGACAAAAGTCTCTCCTAGTCGAGAGCCACTGTGCCAGAGGACTGTGTAACCGGCGCCTCTGTTGAATTGTGCATGTGTCCATATGGTTCTGCTTATCCCATAATTACTCAGTCCTGGTGGCACAATGGTTAGGTGGTTGGCTGCTCACTACAAGGTAGGTGGTTTGATTCCACCCAGTGGCTCAGAGAGAGAGAACACAAAGAGGCCATGTGCTCCATGAAAAGTATAGCCTAGGAAACCCTAGTGAGTAATTCTGGGGCGACTCTGAGTTGAAAGTCAGCTTGATGGCCCACAGTCTCCTGGTTGCCCATGTCCTTGGACTGACTCCCCTTCCAGGCTTCCTCATCCAGCGTGCGCTCCTTCCCGCTGTAAAGAACCAACTCCCGCAGAGAACCCAGGAATTAGTGTGATCAAGTATATTTATTCTGAGTAGACAACCATTCCAATAAGTCAGTGCCAAACCAAAAGTCTGGTGAAGACACGCTTTTGGGAGAGGACAGTGAAACCAGGTTATATAGAAGAAACTTGTCAGCGAAAGTGACTGGGATCAAACCATTTGATTTTTCTCTCAGATCTGGAAAAGATCACATGAAAGAAACAAGGGTGAAAAGATGTCTCCATCCCAGAGTGGAAAATGGCACAGCCGTGGTGGAGAGCAATTTGGTGGTTCCTAAAGAAAGTGAAGCATATGGTCCAGCCATTCTGCTCCTAGAGATATACAAAAGAACTGAGCTCAGGGTCTCAAACAGACACTTGAACACCCATGCTCACTGTAGCCCTCTTAGCAGCAGTTCTCAACCTGTGGGTCGCGACCCCTTTGCGGGTTGAACAACCTTTTCACAGGGGTCGCCTAAGACCATCGGAAAATACACAATTCCGATGGCTGGGGGACACCACAACATGAGGAACTATATGAAAGGGTCATGGCATTAGGAAGGTTGAGGACCACTATTCTATACCCTAGCCTAAAGTGGGACAGATAAACAAATACATCATATATAGAACAGCCAGAATGCTCCTCAGAGGCAAGGATGGTGACACTTCATCTCATATACTTTGGACATGCTCTAAAGAGAGACCAGTCCCTGGAGAAGGACATCATGCTTGGTAAAGTAGTAGAGCAGCTAAAAAAAGGAAAACTGTCAATAAGATGGAGGGACATGGTTGACTACATTATACATATAAGACCAATTCTGAGGATAGCACAGGTCCGGACCTGTTGCCTTCTGTCGTACACGAAATCATGATCAGTAGGAACTGACAACTACACAGCTTTGCTGGAGGTCACTGAAGACAAATCGGTGCATAAGCAAATGTGGCGAAGAAAGCTGATGGTGCCAGGCTAGCAACAAAGCCCACATGGAAGAAGCACACCAGCCTATGTGATCACGAGGTGCCGAAGGGATCAGGTATAAGGCATCATCAGAACAAAAAACATAGTGAATGATGGGGGGAGTGCAGAGTGGAGACCCAAAGCCCATTAGTAGGCCACTGGAGATCCCCTTGCAGAGGGGTCTCGGGGAGGAGACGAGCCAGTCAGGGTGTGATGCAGCAACGATGAAACATACAACTTTCCTCTAGTTCCTAAATGCTTCCTCCCTGCCCCCACTATCATGATCCGAATTCTACCTTGCAAGTCTGGCCAGACCAGAGGATGTACACTGGTACAGATAGGAACTGGAAATACAGGGAATCCAGGGCAGATGATCCCTTCAGGACCAGTGGTGTGAGTGGCGATACTGGGACGGTAGAGGGAGAGTGGGTTGGAAAGAGGGAACCGATTACAAGGAACTGTATGTGACCTTCTCCCTGGGGAACGGACAACAAAAAGTGGCTGAAGGGAGACGTCGGACAGGGCAAGATATGACAAAATAACAATTTACAAATTATCAAGGGCTAATGAGGGAGTGGGGAGCGGGGAGGGAGGGGAAAATGAGGACTTAATGCTGGGGGCTTAAGTGGAGAGGAAATGCTTTGAGAACGATGAGGGCAATGAATGTACAAATATACTTTACACAATTGATTTGTATGTATGGATTGTGATAAGAGTTGTATGAGCCCCTAATATAAAATGATTTTTTTTAAAAAGGACCTACTGGTAAATGTCCTGAGTAGGTTACCCCAAGCCATGCATCCAGAAGTCTAGATTCCAGACGAACTAAAAGGGTTTCTCACCGCTCCATACCTCCAGAAGAACCATAGTCTTGTTTGTTCCTGTAAGATTCATTGTTAAGATGGTAAGATGACTCTCTCTTGTCAGTAAAGTCACCAATCCGCAATTCAATATGCTTTCGTTGTTACAAGGAAATGTGCTGTCTGCATTCCACACTAAATGTGAGCTCCACCACCACTGCAGGGATTGCAATCCATTCTGTCCAGTGCTACTACCCAGAACGCACTTGGTCTGGAAAAGGCAATAGGTACCTGTTGCCTGTAGACATCAATGAAATGCTGGTGAGCACATGTGATGCCTGGCTGCCTGCCCGCTGTGTGGTCCAGTCTTCCTCAGAATCTGAAGTGACATCAAGACACTCTTAGGAATTAGAAAGCCGAGGCAGTTCCCTCCTTCCCCTTCCTTCTTGTTCCCTGAGCTGCTTTTGTCCCCTGTAGCGTAATGATGGGGAAAAGTCACACTGCCGGTCACCCCGGGTGGGAACATCAGAAGAACGCTGGTCCCCTAACTCCTGTTTCTCTTCCCCTTTCCCCGGCTTTGTGCCGGTAAATTTGATCTAATTGCAGTGCTCATCTGTGAGTTGCTCCTTAAATGACCCCTCGTTAGGGCTATTTAATACTAATAGGTCTTCCTCTGCAATGTAAACTTTTCTTCCCCACACTCCAGCCCTTCTAAGGAGAGCGCAGCTGGAGGATAAAGCCTTCATTTAGAGGTTCCTCAATAGCACTGACTGCCTTTCCTTGATTGCATAATCAACAGCTAATGACACTGTCTTGGTAACAAGAGCTATGGTGTATTACATCCTCTCTTGAGACTAAGTGGAAAGACAATTGTATCATCCCGAGAAGACGATTGATTGTTCACAGTTTGAATTTGATTGTTCTTATGGGGAACTAAACAAGAGATCATCTCCAGCTTCTCTAAGTGGGTTTTACTCTCGTAGAAAGTTGCTGTTTTACTTTCCACACAAGCCAAGCATATAAATATCATGCTTTGTTGCACAAAGAATGACAGCAACAGAAATGGTAGAGTTCAGGGACACCCAGATGACCCCACGCCAGCTCTTCCATTAGCTGGAGATCAAGGCATTTTGTTGGACATCTTCAAAGGCTCCTTTTTTTCTTGGCAGGAGGGAACCCCAGAGGAAGGTTTGCCCTGGGCCTGGTGCAGAATGAGTGGAAGGTCTACGTGAAGAGACCGCTCGACAGAGAAGAACAAGACATGTACTTCCTCAATATCACTGCCACGGATGGGCTCTTTGTCACCCAGGCCCTGGTGGAAGTAGCAGTCAGTGATGTGAATGACAATCGCCCAGTCTGTGATCAGGTGAGACCTGGGGACATCTCTCTGGCTTTGCCTTTGCATCCCTAACGTGCAATGAAAACCCAGCGCCTCAGCTGGCGAGCTCCCACTGGAGAGAGGTTAGGAGGTGGCACTTGGAATGAAATGCTGTAGACCTGAGGAGAGTACAAATAATAAGCTCAGAGACCTCCATCTGCCCCCACCAAAACCAGTGCACCCTGAGTCTTAAAATTAAGTCTGAAGTCCCCACAGTGTCCCTTATGCCACGTTCTGCTAAATGGCTGCTTTCCTAAAAGAACAAATGGACTGCTCGTAAAGGGAAAATCACATCTACGGGGTCATACAGCTAGCTAGTGGCAGTGTTGGCAGAGAGCTCAAATCGCCAGGCTCCTGTTGAAGGAGACTTCCCATGACTACGCATACTGTGAGAGCTGACGACAAGGGGGCAGTCCTAGCTGGCATCATTTGATGTTGAGAGTGCTTTACGAGTACAAGAGAAACCCCAAACGTAAATCATAATTTAAAGTGAACTTTTATTAAGTCAAGTTGCTAACCTCAAGGTCAGCAATTTGGAACCACCCGCTGCTTCTCAGGAGAAGCGCATGGCTCTTCCACTCCCAAGAGTCAGGCAACTCTGCCCTGTCCCACAGGGTCCCTGTGAGTCAAAATGGACTACTGGCAGAGGGTTTTGAAATGGGAAAAGAATAATGAGACATCATCCTGATGAGGAAGCCCACTAGCAAGCTGTCATAATAGTCCCTCAGGGTTTGCTGGAATACAGAGATTTATAAGGGATTTAGGGCAGGACTGGGTGGGAGTCATGATTTGCAGATCATTACATCATAGTTAGAGGCCAGAATACAGAAACGGGAACCAGACCATAGTTGGAGCAAGTACATTATGTCACACAGAAGAGCTTACAAGATTGGTCCAGGACCTTCCGACTGAGGCAAGCGGGGCAAGACTCATGACTATGCAACTCCAGTCCCACCCCCAGTGGGTGGTGATTGTGATCAAGTTCATACCCAGGCAAGCTCCCAAGAGACACTACTCCTTCCTGGGCTCGCTAGGTGGGGTGGAAGGAATCCATTTCCAATACATTTTGCCAGACTGCTCCCATCCCTAGTTAATGGGCAGAAGGAATGCAGTGGAAGCTTAATTCACACGTGGACTCTGCAGATGGATCTGGGGCTTTCAGTTACCCTTAGCCTTCTGCAAACTGGGGGCTCCGAATTTAAGCCCTGACACAGAGTAAATCACTCTTAATTGACCATTTTGGTTACTATATGGACCCAGAGACATTAGTTGAGGTTCCGCCTCTTAGAAAATGAGCCGTGGTAGCACAATGGTTAATTACTTGGGGCTAGCCCAAAGGGTGGCCATTTGAATTCAGCAGCCACTTGGTGAAAGAAAAGACTTGTTTGAGTCCCATAAAGATAACAGCCTAGTAAGCCCCCTGGGACCATTTCTATGCTACCCTATAGCATTCTGTATGTTCAGAGTCAGCTGTGGCTCACAGCAACAGCAACACGGCTTAGGAAATCCTGGGTGATGCATATGGCTAGCACACAGTTGCTTTAGGCCTGGAAGTTTGAGTCCAGAGGTGCCTCTGGAGAAAGGCCTGGTGATCTGAAAAACCAGCCCTTGAAACTGTATGGAGCACCATTGCACTCTGATGCACATGCGTTCCCAATGAATCGGGTAACTGGCTAGAGCTTCGAAAGTGGCAAAGAGATTTACTATCTCATGCCATTGCTCCATGTCGATGATAACTGAAGAACTGACAGATTCCCGGGACCTTGCTAGGACTTAGCAAATAAAGAAAACCGAGGATCATGATCAACTTATGCTGTGCACACTGGTTTCACAGGGGCAGGGAATGCATCTCCTGTGTCCTCTTAGCACCTGTAACAGTATCCCGCCCATAGTAGATGCACAATAAATGCTTGTTGAGTGAGTGGGCATGGGAGAGTTAGGGCATCAGATATACTACGTTGCATTCTTTACTGTGGTGATAGGGTTGTGGGGTGGAATAGCAGAAGCTAAATTTCATCAATGCACTGTAAAAGAAATCAAAGCAACTGTTCCCAAGTACTAATTATTTAAACACATCTTTGTTTTACCTTTGCTCAGGTTGCATATACAGCACTAATTCCCGAAGACATTCCATCAAATAAAATTATCCTGAAAGTCAGTGCCAAGGATGCCGATATTGGATCTAATGGAGATGTCCGATACTCACTGTATGGATCTGGAAATGATGAATTTTTCCTAGATCCAGAAAGTGGTAAGATTAAATTTGTTCTTTGGGTCAATGTCATAGTTTATCAGTAGATATGTTAAACTCTCACACAGTCTCCTCCCAAGTGGGCAGTTTCTACACTAGAACCTAATTGGGATACTCTACTATGTTGGGCTGTCTCCAGGACGTAGTGAGAACCCATGGTGTCAGCAGGGGAACGCGCGAGACTACACACATTTGATTTGGGTTCTAAAACTTGCCTTCACTTTTCCTACATTTTTTACTACCAAGGAGTCATATCAGTGAGCTAAGGCATTTTCTTATAAAAGTTGCAAGCAGAGTTGCAGCATAAATGTGGGCTTCCATGAAAGCCAGAGAGCAATGCGTAAAAAGAGAACTTTCCTATTAACACCATTTTCTGGTTTTTGTTAAAGATTCCTGTCTATTTTCTCCTCAACTGTGGGCCCTCCGATGTACTTATGTGTTTGGGTAAAATTGACACGGTCAAAGGCTATGTAGATGGAAGAGGGATGCCTGCATTGAGGACCAGTGCTAACAGGAAAGACATTTTCGGAGGAGGCAACTTATTTCATTGTGGTATCCATCCAATATCAATTTTAGAATAAAGTCTAAAGACCGAATACTTCCAGGACTCTGTCGGTCTTAGTGAAGAGAAACCAACTGAGCCAATACATGAGGCCGTGGCTCCTTCCCTCCCCACATTCTCATGGCAGTTGTATCCTACTGGGAACCCCTGGCCTGACTACCTGGGACTCGGGCCTGGTTGTGATTACTCGATAACTAACGTGGATTGATTAGCTAGTGGACATAAAAGCACTCGAAGGGATATGTGCGGTAGACTCCGCGCTGAATAAAACGAAGCACGCCCAAGGGACTGGGAGCCTAGTGGGCACGTGAATCAACAATACTAATAATGAAAGGCAGAGTACCCAGCAGAGGTGTACGTATATAAGTGGAGGTGTCTGGGCACACAGAAAGAAGTAGCTAATATTCTGATGAGAGGGAAGAGGAAACTATGCTAAGAAAGAGTTGGCATTTGAACTAAGACAGGGTTCCCGGCTAACTCAGGACCGCACAGGGCACAGGGCCTTGGCCCACCCAAAGAATGGCATGTTTAGCCCCTGGCACTAGTGAGAGGAGCTAGAGAATGGCTTGTGAGAAAACCGGTGGGAAAATAACTTGAGACCAGATAATGGGGCACCCCAGAGGTTTCCCTGAGAAGCTCTGTTAACCAGAACTCCTGGGAGTAAGAGAAAGGAGTGATCCAGTCCAATCTGAAAGGGGAACTGGTTGGCCTTCACAATATCGATGGCGTGGCCTGAATGAGGTCTGTTCATTTAATCTAAAAGTTGTAATGTTTCCTGAACCCTACTTCTCACCAAATAGCATTTATTTAGATTTGTCACCAAGCTCCTTTGCCATTGTCTGTTGAAACTTAAGCAACATACAGAAGCTAATGTCCAGTAGCTAATGTTCATGAGCACAGATGCTCCAGGGGTTAAAATAGAGGCTTATCTTCATACGGATTGATATATAGCTGCTATCCCAAACTCCTCCAATATCCCAACACATGGGCCTGATCCCTCATCTAACAGCCACAGACAGACCCCGCTAACATCCAGCCCTTGCTCTGCTCTGACTGTGTGCTTTACTGGAAAAGATGAAGTGAAAAGCTATTGAATAACTGGAAGCCTAGGGACTGCCCTCTGGGTCTGCAGAGGAGTGTTGATACTGCCCATTAGCGAACATAAGATACTGGCCCATGCTCTCTACTTTTTGCCCCCTGAAAATGTACCGGGAATGCAGAGACAGCAGCTGTTCCGAGCAGACCTTGAGACGTTTAAGCATGTCAAAATTCCCTAAGTTGGCACATAAAAGAAGCCCTGATACCACAGGCACCACCCCGGGCGAGGGGCATGCAGATCATTTGCTGGTACATCAAATACCTTAGAATTTTTTCTGAGTGGCTAAAAATTTGATTTTTTTTGTCTCCCCCCGCCCCCCCCCATCCCCAAGTCTGGGGGTCTAGGGCTGAGAACTATTGGTCCTTGCTGTGATGGGGCTTGTTTAGCTTATCTTTTCCTTACCTCCATGTTGCTTGGTAGATGGCAGTTGCCCCTAGCTCCTCATGTATCCTGTCTAGAGTCAGTGGGAAATGTGTAAGTCAAAGAATAGCTCTCTACTCTGAGAGGACAGAACTGACCAACCATGCTACCATTGATTTTCATAGGGGAGTTAAAAACGTTGGCTCTGCTGGACCGAGAGCGGGTCCCTGTGTACAGCCTGATTGCCAGGGCCACAGATGGAGGTGGCAGGTTCTGCCAGTCCGACATACGCCTGATCCTGGAGGACGTGAATGATAATCCCCCAGTCTTTTCTTCGGACCATTATAACGCCTGTGTGTTTGAGAATACTGCCACCAAGGCTCTGTTAACCAGAGTTCAAGCCGTCGATCCTGATGTCGGTAAGTCAGTCTCCCTGATGTCATATCCCGTGTTCATGCATTCAGCATGTCATCTACCGGGTGGTCTCTGGCCTTCGGTTTTGTAAGAGGCTTCATCAGCCCACTTGGTTCTTTACCTCAAGAACATGTACACTAAAGCCCATGTGAGCTCTTCAGTACATGGCTCATCCACATCCCTCTTCTCTCTAGTGTTTGAAGACAAGATAGCATGAATTCCTTACCTAACAAAGGACCTTTTTGTTGTTGCTTTGCCTTTTGAGGAAAAATAATAGCTTCCTTACTTTCTTGTTCCTCCTGAACGTAGGTAGTTACACTGCTGTGTTGGTGGCAGGGAGGATTCATTTCCATTTCTATAAAGAATTGCCTCCCATGCTTCAGCTGAAATAGGACAGTCTCGAATTATGTGGTGCCCCATAGTGCAAAGACCAATTACTAAATGTGCAGCCAGTCCAGTGTGGAGTTTTCCGCCACCATTGTTGCTATGTTGGTCACATATAAACTGACAGTCCTGGGCAGAAGTTGGGGAGGAGGGGAGATCAGATGGAATTAGAATGGAAAGTTACTAATAAAGTTTGCATTAAAATCCACTTTACATAATGAGGCTGCGAGGAAGAAGAGACTAGCGTTAATTGGTAGGTAGTCCTTCAGAGAATGCATAAGTTATTGAGGTGACTGCATGATGGAATATAAATACAAAAGGGCATATAGACAGCCTCTTGCTGGTGCCTTTTAAGAGCTGTAAATCAGAGGGCTGGGGAGTGATGGGGTGTGTCCGCTATGCTAAACAGGCCTTTATATAATTCAGTGTCTTATTGCTTAATTCTGAATTGAAAGAAAAATTATTGGACTAATGGAAAAATAAATATATGATAATTAGTCGAAAACAAACGTGGAACCCAAGGTCTCTGCCTCTTTCCCCTTTGAGAAATTAGTGGCTACACACTGAATTATTGCTCTTACCTCATTAGCATAATTGTCAAGGCTGAACACCACCACCTTAACATCTGCATATGACAGAGCTTTGCATAAAAAGAAAAAGGTAAAAAGTAAACAGGAAAAGCCTCTTTGTTGGCATGCAATTATGTAATACCTACAAATTACAAAATTAAGAGATGGTTACACAACATTCTTCAGAGTCTTATTAGCAGATTTTGGGGAAAGAGGGCAGAAATGAAATCAATGAATGCTTTTTCAAATATATATTTTTTAAATTTGAGTTTCAGAATGTTGCAAATGGGACATGGGTGGCATTTTAAAATCTAACCTAGAAGTTGAGAAAAACTTGTAAAATGGGAATTTTTCCACTCTCGCCCTCCAAGAAGGACCTAGGTAGACCCAGATCCTTAGGCACTGGAATCAGAAGGGTGTGGGTAGTGCACCCGGGGTTGTTGCAGGCAGTGGGCGGGATGTGTGCTTACAGCTGATTTGCAAGTTGTGATGAAGAATGATGTAAACCTGCTTTCACGTCTTTCTGAGTCAGCTGTCTGGACTGGGAGGAGAGGGAGACGGATGTCTAGATTCTGGGTATCTAACAGGGAAGAGGCGAGAAGGCCGTTACTGCAGCAGAACTGTAATGACGCCCTTCTCAGCACCTTGTTCACTTGCACTAATTCCTGTGACTGCTGTGGGGTCAGCACTAGCTGCTGGGGACCTTCTATATAACTTAGGTACACATGCGACCCAGCCGTGCCAGCTTCATGTTCAGTGGTATGAGCCCATAGTAGCAGCCACTGTGTACTCGGAGAGTTGTCCAATCAAGGGGCTGGCTCGTCATCCAGTCTTCCAGAGCAAAATGGGACAGTATTCCGTTGTGATCCCTGAGATCTCCAATAGCCAATTTTGGGAAATGAATCACCAGGCTTTTCCTCCTAGTCTCTTTTGCTGTGGGAGCGATGCTGAAATGCGTCTATCATCACAGGTCCCCCTGTGGTATTTGAAATGCTGTGGCATGGCTTCCAGCACCATAGCCACACTGCAGCCAGCACAGTACAACAAACTGACAGATGGGTGGTGGTTTGCTCATTATCAAAAGGCCTATTTTCAGAGCTTTAAATACGGACAGAGGTTACAGGTGCTCCTGTCACCTATATATAATGTGAATTTGCCAAACTATTCTATCAGCCTTTGACAAAAGTCGCACTCTATCTAGCATGACACCACAGATTCTGGTTCATTGTCTCCGCTTCTCTAGAATATCTTTCTTTGCTTGAAAATAGCCCAAGGGGAGTGTGGAGTGGAGACCCAAAGCCCATTAGTAGGCCACTGGAGATCCCCTTGCAGAGGGGT